>NC_089582.1:104075137-104375137 GCF_019320115.1 Miscanthus floridulus | reverse complement strand
AATTAAAGTAAAACCTGTTTAAATCATAACTTGTTCATTTCAACTCCGAAATAGTCCGTACAAGTTGCATTTGTTTCGTAACGATGAGATCTACGTATTAGTAATGATGTTTACTACATTACTATTCATAAAAATCATAGTTTAAATCATATCTTGATTACTGATTAAGCAATTGGGTTTTATACATAAAATATGATTTGTTTTACTTTTGTTTTATAATTCAAATCTAAAGTTGACTTAATATAATCTATATTATTTATAAATATCTTTTATATGAATTCATATAATTAACATAAATGAAGTCTATAGTTTCTTTTCCACGTATTAAGTAAATCTTTCGGTAGATGTATCTTTTTCATCGTAGCTTCGATTAGCGTGCCTCTCGCGACTGTGTGTTCGTAACGATGCGTAGAATCGTGTTTCAATCTCTTTTACTTAATTTTCTATGATTGGTGTACTGTTCTGATATAGATGCAATTGTATGCTATGCATGTATGTGTATGGATGTTTGTGTGGTGTTCTACGAATTACGTCCAGTCGGTGAGATACACGTGGTGATCCAGAAGAAGAAGAAAGATGTCAAAGAATAAAGCTTACCGAAGGATCGGTGTGTAAGGCAAGTATAGCATGGGACCATCCTTGTTACCTATTCATATTTAATCACTAAATTCATATTGCATGTGTCTACCTTGTTACCATTAAGGATATCCTAGATATTTGAGATCTTGTTCCTTGATACCTTTGGGATATTGCATGGAATAGTTTTTGCTAGTGCTTAATCAAAACCATGATCTTGTAACTTGACTAATGATATATGTAATAAACATTAAAACATGACTTTTTAGTAACATGGAAACAGGGGGCTGGAGTGTTTATATGCTCTAGATTCCTCTCCCTAAGGACTCATCTGTAAGTGATCATCCGGGACTTACAGTACAGCTGTGAGGGCCATATGGCTCTGGCTTTAGCTCAGTATGAGGACCTTTTCTAGCTTGTTAGTGGTTACCTTTACGGCGCAAGAGGGGCTCCAACGGGTATGATCTCGGTCTGCTAAGTAGATGCACTTGCTAGTCACTACTTGGAGAGGGGTTCATGCTTATTGATGGGTAAACCTTAGCGGCCCTAACTTGTTAGACGAACCTTTGAAAGGCTTCATAGTGAACCCTGTCGACCTTCCTTGGTAGTGGGTCAAGAGGCTGATCACCTCGGGCGAAAGGGTAAATCACGACTCACAGTGAACGTGTACAACCTCTGCAGAGTGTAAAACTGTTATAACAGCCGTGCTCACGGACACGAGCGACCTTGGACCCTTATGGAATAGAGATGATCACTAATGGATGACGATGTTAATAATTAATCGTTTATGCTATACATTATTCATGTTTACTTGATCATGAGTTTATGGGCTTATGGATAAACTTGTTGCCAATCAATTGCTAAAATTATGATAAACAAAGGCTAATCGCAATTAAACCAGTGTCAGCCTTTTTGAGCCTCATGAACCCCATGATATAATTGTTAAGTACGACATGTACTTACACTTGCTTTATTTTCTATACTTGGATAAAAATCCCGGATGGGTACCAGATTGCTGGTTTGGAGGAGTTAGGCTTGTGGTCAACCAGTCAGTCGTCCCTGTGAATTTGGAGTCTTCGCCAGAAGATCGGAGTCAACTTTCCGCTGTCTTATACTCTGAGGTTATTTTCCTTTTAATAATACGTTATGTAATGAGTATTGTCTTTTGATATTACCCTGATTTGTGGCTGTATGTGAGATTTGACGTCCTGGGCTCACATATAGTGTGTATCTGGTTTTGCCTTTAAAACCGGGTGCTACAAAGTGGTATCAGAGCAATGCTGACTGTAGGACGCAAGCCTAGTTAGAACTGGACGTATTATCATGCCTTCATCTCTGCTTACTTCTTTCTTTCCCTCTAACCTTGTTATTTGCAAAAAGTTATGCTCACTTCCGCCTTTATTCTGTTATGAAAACCTTGTCTCCATCCCGAATCCTCTCTTTTCATCTAAATAGATGGGTCATAATGAAGAAACCACTAGCATCAGAAATTAGGAGGAATCAAGCTACATTATCTATGACTGCATTCGATAAGGAGAAGCCTGTAGCTATGCAACAACAAGTGCTAGAAGGAATAACTCAACATAGGAGTTTCAACAGTGCTTGTTACAAGGTCAAACCAATATACCAAAGGGACTAGTGAAAAGACAAGTCGTAGAAGCTTGGAAGAAGATGAAGTGTCTTACATTCTAGTTTACGCAGCGGAAGCGTGGTGGTACTCAAGGATGTAAGAGATAACTCAAAGTATTAAATAATGAGGGTGTTCATAGCAAGTCTCTTAGAGGTTAGGATCCAAGTCATTGCTGTAAACATTTTGGTTTTCCCTGTTTTTAGGACAAGTCTAATAAGAGGGAAGTTAAGGTGAACCCGAGTTGTGAAGCTAATATGGATAAGAAGAGAATGGAGGTCTCAACAGAGCAAATATTGGGAAGCAATCGACATTTGGATTCATCACATCTAGCTCTAACCCATAGTCAGATGAACCTAAACTATAAAGAGTTACAAGCTTCTCAAGTTAAACCTACTTCACATGAGGTATGCATAGATGGGTGGACTATCACCTATAAGGAGTTTCAACCTTGAAAGACCAAGCAATCTAGAAAACAGCTCAGTCAAACCAAGGTGAATCTTCAGAGTCAGAAAGCTGACAAAACACCAAATAACAATTCCATAGAGTATGACATCACAAAAGACCTAGCTAAGAGAAGGTGTCATCATTGCCAGCAGGAAGAACATTATGTTAAATCTTGCCCACAAAAGAATCAACAAGTACACCATGAAAGTAGCCAGAGTCAGATCACTACTGGACTATTACCAGAAGGTGTCAGTGGTACCCAACCCAAAAGAAGCATTTGGTGAAATTGACGAACGAAGAAGTTATGCTAGACTACCCAAGATCCTTAGTTAAGAAATAGGAGTTTGTGCCCCTTATATAATAAAAACGATAGTATCGCAAGTTGAGTCAATGATTGAGTTGTGCATATATAGGTGCTTTGTTGAATTGTCATTATGTTTATGCTTGTTTTGCATCTTTGTAATGATTGCAATGATCTTGTTGGGTGTTCCCACAATTTCATTTAGTTTATAGACCTAAGGTATAAGGATTAATGAAATAAATAGTTGGGTTATGGTTTTCTTTTGTTTTTACCTATCCTATCTTTGGAGCAGCCTGTCTTTATCGGTTAATATCTCTGATTTTGGACGATAAAAAGAAGTCATGAGAAAAATTTTGGACAATAGTAGACTTCAATCACAAGAAGATGCAAGCTATACTTTGGTGTCCCCTAGTTTATCTTTTCTTAAGGGGGGTAGCCAAGTTGAAGGGTTTGCAAGATGAAGCTTTCTTGCATTCTAATGTTCATGTGGAAGAATTGGATATCCTAATGGTTGGGGTTTTCTCTAGTCTTTCATACTATCAATCTTAACTTGTCATCTCTTGAAACTACAATAAGGAATGCTATGAATGACTAAATCCTAATGCACATATGTTGGAAACAGATGGCCTCTACCAGGAGAAATGCTTCACAAGATGTTGGAAGGAATGTTCCCACTTCTAACCCATCGCTGTCAAGTCCCCCAACTAAAGAGCAAGCTTTGATGATGCAGACTCAACTGATGGAAGAGAAGAAGAGAAAACGTGATCTTCAATGCCAGCTAAGGAACACTCATCCTCGGTTTGCTACGCAACCAGAATATCAGTCACATCCTATGAATCTACTTGTGAGTATAGATCAGAATCAGTATCAGCAACCCAATGATAAAGTGCAACAGGTTAGCTCTCAAGAGCCAGAACAGAATGTCCATGGGAAGCAGGTGCATGGAAATAAGTTAAAACGGAATTACATCCTTGGAAGATTGAATAATGTGAATATGACTACCATTCATGGAACTAAGAAGGTCGTTTATGGATGGATTGCAGTAGGTTCAGCCAATGCTATGGTGATGTTTGACCCCAGTGCATCACATTCGTTTATCTCCAGTGCATACGTAAAAGAACATAAGATAACTATGCTACCAATGAGGAAACCAGTGATTGTTAAGTCCCCAGGAGGAGAAATGAAAGCAAACCGCATATGCCCAAGAGTTAGTCTTGACATAAAGGGGATAAAGTTTGAAGCAAACCTTATTGTGTTAGAGTTAGTGGACGTTGATGTTATTCTTGGAATGGGATGGATGTCTGCATGTAAAGGAGTCATCAAGTATGCCCAGCATTCGGTGCTTCTAACCACACCGTCAGGAGAAAGAATTGAGTATGAGGGTTTTCAACCTGCACCTGAGGAATATGACAATGGAAATGATCTAATAGAAGGTGTGAACACTGAGGATAGTAAAGTGGACTGTGAGTTTCTAGATGATGGTGTAGAGGAACAAACACCCTTGGAGGAACTCCATCCGTCAGATGGTGATTATCCAGTTAGAATCTTAGAAAGAGCCTAGGGAACTCTTAAGGGAGAAGTGCTTAATGTGTGTAAAGTTCAATGGAATAACCAATCAGATGAAGATGCAACCTGGGAAAATGAGAATCAATTGAAGATGGATTTTCCTCATCTCTTTGAGGTGTAACACAACTACGTTAGAAGTCAAGATGGGGATGTCATATGAAGTTAGTTTTGCCCTTGAGTTTAAGATTTCTGTATTCAAGACAGTTGTATCCCTTGACTTAAAGGGGTAGTTCGTGCAGCCAAATCTTTTTGTTCTTAAGCTTTGCAGATGGGACAGATGTAACTTGTTAAGCTGGTTTACAATGCAAGTTGAAATGTTGGAAAGTTTATCTAAGTTCTATTCCTGGTTCTGTCTCCCTTCTTTGTACCTAGCCTTTTTCGAATCTCGGGACGAGATTCATCTTAAGGGGGGTAGAATTGTAACACCCTAAAAAATTGCCTCTTTTAAAATAGAGCTAAAATGATTTATTTATGAATTTTTGTGCACATGAAATATAGGAAATAAAATTTTCATTTAAAATCCATCATAAGGTAGCAATGTGTTTGATGCATACATGCTATTGCATTTAATTTTATTGGTTGAGTGGCTTTAGTTTAAAAGTCAAAATGGTTAAAATGTTTTTGAAAAGAGTTTGAAGATGGCTTTGAAATAAAAGAAAAGAAAGGAAAGAAATTTAGAAAATAAAAGTATTTTTAAAGTTGTAAAATTTATCTTGGAAAGCCTAACGAAATTGTCCATTTTTATTAAATGGGAAAGAATATTGAAACCATACTCGATTTGGATTGATCGGGTTTCTTGCTCACCGCGCCCTCCCTCTCTCCTCAGATCACCGCCGTCGTCGACCCGCCCTTCGGAGGCCTTCCAGACGCCGTAGACCTCTTCTTCTCGACTCGCGGTGAGCTCCTACTGCTCCCCGTGCCTTCGGTTCATCAAATAGGGCCCTAGAACGCCGTACCCGCAAGCGCGGCTCACCGCCGGCCATGGCGCCGCCGTCCTGTGCTTCTTCCCCGGCGGCCTGCTGCCCTTAACTCGCCACAGCCGTTAGATCCGCGCTGGATGGACGAGATCGCGTACCTCTTCGGCTTTATGTAACCGGTCCACCGTGGGCCGTAGACCCGTTCCACCCCACCGCGTCAGCACTGGTCCACCGCCACGTGGTGAGCCGCACCAACCCTATGCCGCCACGCGTCAGCCCGGTCTGCCGACGCGGTCAACCCCCGAGTCAACCGCGCCCGTTTCACAGTTAAGCCCCCGCGTTTTCAAGAAAATAACCCGCGATCCAAAGTAGTTCAAAATAATTACAAATCCGCCCTGTTTTTATTCGTTTAGGACCCTGTAAATTCCAGAATTAGTGTGCCCAGTCCAAAGTACATTTAAATTCAGATTTTTAATTGTTTTAATTCAAATTTGAGTTCAAGTTAATTACAGAAATGCCACTGGATCTTATTTTATGCGTAACTTTTGCGTTTGAAGTCCGATTTGACCCGTTCGAATTGCGTTAGGATCGTATTTACGTTATCTACGTGTTTATACAACTGTTAGACATGTTTTCAACACTTGAAATTCATGAGTAGATTTAATCTATTATTTAATTAAAGTAAAACCTGTTTAAATCATAACTTGTTCATTTCAACTCCGAAATAGTCCGTACAAGTTGCATTTGTTTCGTAACGACGAGATCTACGTATTAGTAATGATGTTTACTACATTACTATTCATAAAAATCATAGTTTAAATCATATCTTGATTACTGATTAAGCAATTGGGTTTTATACATAAAATATGATTTGTTTTACTTTTGTTTTATAATTCAAATCTAAAGTTGACTTAATATAATCTATATTATTTATAAATATCTTTTATATGAATTCATATAATTAACATAAATGAAGTCTATAGTTTCTTTTCCACGTATTAAGTAAATCTTTCGGTAGATGTATCTTTTTCATCGTAGCTTCGATTAGCGTGCCTCTCGCGACTGTGTGTTCGTAACGATGCGTAGAATCGTGTTTCAATCTCTTTTACTTAATTTTCTATGATTGGTGTACTGTTCTGATATAGATGCAATTGTATGCTATGCATGTATGTGTATGGATGTTTGTGTGGTGTTCTATGAATTACGTCCAGTCGGTGAGATACACGTGGTGATCCAGAAGAAGAAGAAAGATGTCAAAGAATAAAGCTTACCGAAGGATCGGTGTGTAAGGCAAGTATAGCATGGGACCATCCTTGTTACCTATTCATATTTAATCACTAAATTCATATTGCATGTGTCTACCTTGTTACCATTAAGGATATCCTAGATATTTGAGATCTTGTTCCTTGATACCTTTGGGATATTGCATGGAATAGTTTTTGCTAGTGCTTAATCAAAACCATGATCTTGTAACTTGACTAATGATATATGTAATAAACATTAAAACATGACTTTTTAGTAACATGGAAACAGGGGGCTGGAGTGTTTATATGCTCTAGATTCCTCTCCCTAAGGACTCATCTGTAAGTGATCATCCGGGACTTACAGTACAGCTGTGAGGGCCATATGGCTCTGGCTTTAGCTCAGTATGAGGACCTTTTCTAGCTTGTTAGTGGTTACCTTTACGGTGCAAGAGGGGCTCCAACGGGTATGATCTCGGTCTGCTAAGTAGATGCAC
Source organism: Miscanthus floridulus (assembly GCF_019320115.1). NCBI lineage: Eukaryota > Viridiplantae > Streptophyta > Magnoliopsida > Poales > Poaceae > Miscanthus > Miscanthus floridulus. The sequence continues at coordinate 104,367,965 of NC_089582.1, read as the reverse complement.
TTGCTAGTCACTACTTGGAGAGGGGTTCATGCTTATTGATGGGTAAACCTTAGCGGCCCTAACTTGTTAGACGAACCTTTGAAAGGCTTCATAGTGAACCCTGTCGACCTTCCTTGGTAGTGGGTCAAGAGGCTGATCACCTCGGGCGAAAGGGTAAATCATGACTCACAGTGAACGTGTACAACCTCTGCAGAGTGTAAAACTGTTATAACAGCCGTGCTCACGGACACGAGCGACCTTGGACCCTTATGGAATAGAGATGATCACTAATGGATGACGATGTTAATAATTAATCGTTTATGCTATACATTATTCATGTTTACTTGATCATGAGTTTATGGGCTTATGGATAAACTTGTTGCCAATCAATTGCTAAAATTATGATAAACAAAGGCTAATCGCAATTAAACCAGTGTCAGCCTTTTTGAGCCTCATGAACCCCATGATATAATTGTTAAGTACGACATGTACTTACACTTGCTTTATTTTCTATACTTGGATAAAAATCCCGGATGGGTACCAGATTGCTGGTTTGGAGGAGTTAGGCTTGTGGTCAACCAGTCAGTCGTCCCTGTGAATTTGGAGTCTTCGCCAGAAGATCGGAGTCAACTTTCCGCTGTCTTATACTCTGAGGTTATTTTCCTTTTAATAATACGTTATGTAATGAGTATTGTCTTTTGATATTACCCTGATTTGTGGCTGTATGTGAGATTTGACGTCCTGAGCTCACATATAGTGTGTATCTGGTTTTGCCTTTAAAACCGGGTGCTACATGAACCTTGGGAGAAAATCTATTGTCTCTTGTTTTTTGCATTCTCCCGATGATTGGCATAATCTTCATCTTGTGATTGGTTCATCCCCTGCACGTCGGTATAATCACCCTACTCACCTATTTACATTCTTGCAAACTAGTTGATACAAGATCTTTAGTGTAATTAGAATTAAGAGCTTGCTTTATTATTGTCATTCATCTAGTTGAGCTCTTTAGAGTAGCAAGGTTGAGAGCTCGTAGTGAGTAGTTATATAGCAAGTTTGTGTGCCTAAGTAATCATTGCAACTAGAATTGTTGGATAGGTGGCTTGCAACCCTTTGTAGAGCTAGAGCAAATTTGCATTACGCTATTTATCACACTAATCAAATTGCTCTAGTTGATTTGTAGATTTTTAAATAGGCTATTCACCCCCCCTCTAGCCATATTAGGACCTTTCAGGCTTGATCTGGTTGGGCCTCTCAAAAAGGCGCCCGGGGGCTACACCCACTTGCTTGTCACCATAGACAAGTTCACAAAATGGATCGATGCTCGGTCGATCCCTACAATCAAGTCCGAGCAAGCTGTGCTGTTCTTCCTCGACATCATCCATCGCTTCAGAGTACCAAACTCCAACATCACAGATAACGGCACGCAATTCACTGGCAAGAAATTCATTCGATTCTACGATGAACAACACATCCAAGTCGATTGGGCTGCCGTCATGCACCCTCGAACGAATGGGCAGGTCGAGCGTGCAAACGGCATGCTCTTACAGGGCCTCAAGCCTAGGATCTTCAACCGATTGAATAAGTTCGACACATGTTGGGTCACTGAGCTCCCTGCGGTGCTCTAGAGCCTAAGGACAACTCCCAGCCAGGCCACCAGCTACACACCTTTCTTCATGGTCTATGGTTCCGAGGCCGTCCTCCCGACAGACCTCGACTATAGAGCGCTAAGAATCAGAGCATACGACGAACAGGGAGCCGAGGCATCCCACGAAGGCGCCATTAACCAACTAGACGAAGCCCATGACATCGCCCTCCTTTGTCCGGCCAAGTAGCAGCAGACGTTGCGATGGTACCATGGCCGATGGGTGCGGGACCAAGCCTTTAACATCGGGGACCTTGTTCTTTGCCTCGTACAGAGCAATGAAGACCGCCACAAGCTCTCCCCACCCTAGGAGGGGCCATATGTCATCGCGAAAGTACTCTGGCTAGGCACCAACAAGTTAAAAACCATCGACTGTGAGGTCTTCACCAACGCCTAGAACATTGAGCAGCTATGTCGTTTTTACCCTTAAATAAATGTATACTTTTTCCTATCAGTTTTTATCTTCAGAAATCCCCGATCTTTAGCGACATCCGACCCCTGCAAAAAGTGAGGGGTCAGACCTCACTCGGGGGCTGATATAAGAACATTTGTTTGACAAAACACTCTCTATGTTATCTTTGTAAACATTCTCTAAGTCTTCTCTCTTTTCTCGCGACAAGTCCTAAAGGTTAGGACTCCGGGAGACAAAATCTAAGCGTAACTAGTAGGACTACGGGAAACCCACGCCCCAGCGGCTATGGCCTCCTTGCTCACCAGCATAATCAGAACTGGCTCGCCCGCACTCCTAGTTTTTTGTGACTTTAGAAATGAGAAGGGTCGGAATGCACCAAAATCTCTTTTACTAAAAGAGGGAGAAAAACCAAAAGGTTGTTTGCCGTAGCGAAAGTCGAGAACTTATTCATTTTTTCACACAAAATTCATTGCTTACAAAGTGATCCCATCACGAAAAGGACTAATGTATTCATAAATACAAAAGACTGTTCACTCAGGGGCTCCCCCACAAACTTATTCAATTATAGTTTTTGACTAGCCCAACTACGAGTACTGCTACGGTCGCCGCGCCATGCTCTCCATCGGCGATGCCCTACCGCTCTATGGGATCCTTGAAGGCACCATCATCAACAACGGTGCCTCTGCTAGGGCATCTAGGGACTATGCCATCGTCGTTAGCCACAACCCTAACAATGGCGTCTGGGCAAGGGGGGTCTCCCATCGAAGAAAGGCCGCAACAAACAATGACAAAGCCGACGACACTCGGCACCCTCTAGTGCCCCTCCTCCTTTGACAGTAGTGGCCCCTTCTTAGCAAAGGTGGCCTACACTATCTCATCTACATTGGATGACCTCTAGCTTGACATTGCGCTTCGGATTAGCGAGCGGATCTGTGAGTTTTTCGCTCCCTGGCATTACCCTCTCTCACTTAGGACCCCGCCGCGACGCACGAACGTATTCGGTGGAAAGGAAGGAGAAGAGGTAGTGGCTCAGAGGCAGGTGAAGGAGTGGGACGAGAACTCCCCTCCCCCTCCCTATTTAAGGAAGAGGCGTAGTAGTTGAGGAAAGGCGAAAGGTGGGGACAAAAAACTCTCTGTCTTCCCATATTCAATGCAGATGGGAAACCAATGCTGATGGGAATCCGAGGAGATGCGCCTAGACCGACAGGACACGCTCTGATCAACGAGATGTCGCCTGGTCAAAACAGGACGTTGCTTGGGCATGGCCCACCACTACCGCACGCCAGGCATGAGAATCAGGGTGCACCCGCATGCAGGCGACTCTCCACTTCCCTAGGCAAGACCATGGAACGACCCAACAACCGAACCCCCATCCAAGGGGCCCAATGGGCCTCCTGGGTCAATCGGACGGCCCAGGTAAAACAATGAGCAAACAAACCACTGAAAGATAAGCACCTCTGCCTTCTTACTTTGTGTGTAATTTCATTACCGAGTTTTCGACCCCAGTAACGGCAGGGGCACAGACATCGCTCGGGGGCTGCCGAGAGTGTCTACCTATTTAGACATCCTCCTCGCCCGACCCATCCTTATGTTTAAAACTAGAAGCATGATGTGTGGGTATAAAACTTTGAATACAACTGAACGAACCGCTAGACCCTATGCTCCGACGGCTACAGTGTTTTTGTTCACCAGCATAATCGAATTCACAGCTCCCCACACCACAAGCTTTAGCTCCCGCCTTCCTGAGAAGGGTTTGGAGGGGGTCCTCCTACAGAATCTCCTTCGAGGAGAAGCTGTCAAGTTGCCTAAATCAATCGAACATCTCGGATCGCCGCCGAGAGACAGAAATGAAAAATGGCAATGCTTATGCAGGTTACACCAACCTCATAAAAATTGTTGGACCCGAACCCCGCACTAACATATTTGTTAAGAGCTTCCCATCGCTCACACCACTAGGGTAACATTACCGACCCCCTGCTTTCATTTTAATTAAGTTATACATTGAATCCATGCATCCAAACGTTGCATATACAAATCGCTGCATCCCAACGCTTCGTGTCGCGTCACGAAGCGGCAACCGCCTCATTCAATATGAGCGGCGACTGACCGAGGTTCGAAGGCCGGCCCACAAAGGGCTCGAGGCTACCTCGCATCAAACCAAGCCAGGGGAGAAAAACCAAGATGAGCCCCAGCGACCTTGCCCAGCCCTGCTCAGAAGTGGACAGGGACATCTCGACATTTCTCGTTCGATTCTAGCCCCAAGCCAAACCCACAGAATCTCCATCGAGGGGAGGCCAACGGGCCACCTGAGCCTATCGAATGGCTCGGGCATCTGCCTAGAGGTAGGTTAAGAAGTAGTGAAATGCCATATGAGGGCTCTGCCGACCCCGTCAGCAAATGATGGACCTAGATTTCACACGAACATACCCATTAGTGAGCTCATTGAGCACGACACTCGAGCTGTCGAGGCAAGTGTCGTCAACTTAGCCCCTCCGATTGCAGAAATCAAGGACAGGGTAACGAGCGAAACATGGCCGACCCCTATCAGACCCTAAGGGGCTCGAGGGCTCGAGCCGCTCGATCTGTTATCGAGAGACTGAGGTTTGAAGGCTGACCCACGAAGGGTCTAAGGTTGCCTCGCATCCAACAAGAGCCAGGGGAGAAAAACACAGATGAGCCTCAGCAGCCTTTGCCCAACCCGCATTAAGGCAAAAAGGGTCATCTCAACCTTCTAGTTCAATCTAGCCTCTAGTCGAGCCCATAGAATCCCCATAGAGGGGGAATCTGTTGGAAGACAGGTCAAGGAGCAATAGAACGCCACCCGAGGGCTTTGTTGACCCTGCCACAAAGCAAATGGGATCTGATTCCGTCTGAACATCCCCATTAGCGAGCTCATAAAGTGCGTCACTCGAGCCGTCAAGGCAAGTGACGTCGCCTTAACCCCTCTAGTTATGGAAACCTTGGATGGGGCAATAGTCATAAAATGAGCTAGCCCTTGACCGAATCCCCACCACTCACGGGGGCTCAGAGAAGGCCAGACCAGTGATAAGACCAGACACACGGTCACGCAGCGATCACCAAAATCCTAAGTAAGGGGCACGTGCGAATGCAAGACTAAGTTCACGACCCTTGCTCCGGTCTCCCGTAACATCCGGCCCCAGCGACCGCAAGGGGTCGGATGTCACTCGAGGGCCGACAAAGTCATTACATCAGACATTTTCCTCACGTCGAGACTGGCGGCAAGGTTCGGGGGAACAAATAGGTAAGACCGCAAAAAGCCCATGCCCGGATGGCTATGGTAATTTTGCTCACCAGCACAATCAAAATTTCCCCTAAACACCTCGGGCCCTACAGTCTGAACGAGCCGAAGGGTCAGATCGCATAAATCTTTTTCATCGCAAAAAGGGAAAAAGGTAAGATCAAACAAATGAAACAAAATTGTGTAACAAAGTCACGAATCTATTTTCAAACACAAAAGTACCGACGCTTGTCCACATATTACAGATAAATGTTTATCAAACTTATTCGACTCACTACTTTCTCGAAGGGAGAACCATGTTTTTCAGCCTGTTCGCCAAGTTCCGCGCAAAGGGGAGTCACTGCCTTCTCGATCTCATCCAGCTTGGGGTCTTCATAGCCAGGCACAAAGCCTTGGCTCATTACCTCCAAGTTGATCTCTCGATCGTAATGAGAACGGGCAACAGTGAAGGCTTGGGTGATCCCGGCGTGAAAGGTGTCCTTCTCAAGCAGGCCCACCCACGCCGTGATATCAGCAGCATGAGTTGTAAGGGAGCTGGTCCCCTCCTCTTGTGCCACCTATAGGTCATCGTAGACCACCACGATGGCAGAGCACAGAAGATCATGCTGATTGCTTTCGACCTGAAGGATCCCTCGTACCTCAGCGGGTTCCGTGCCTAGCCCGACAGAAATTTCCTCGATCTCCGAGCCTGCCACGACACACCACCACATCACGTCCTAGGATACGCGCCTGCGATCCCTATCCTTTCCCACCAAAATCACGTCGGACGGTTCACCTTCCCAAGCGGATCGGACTCTTCTCCAATAGAGGGGATGCGGGTTAGAAAATTTCTTCTCCAGCCCATATGGGCCTAGAAAGTCCAAGGGTTGGTATGACAGTCTCGATGGCCATCCCAACGAGGGATGGGCCCATGAACGACTAAGATGTAGGTACACAATCATCAATGGGGCCTCGATCCATAGTCGAGCCCTAGCCAGACTGACCCTGGACGAAATCCCCGCAAACGGGATACCAGGGTTCCCCTAAAAAACTATCCGCTTGACAAAAACCAAATCTCACAGCCTTACCCATGAAGGGTGCGAAATTACCCCCCGGGCGAGTCTGCTCAAATCACCCGGGGGCTCGGGGGGCTACACCCGACTAGTGCGCTCGCGCACACCGTCTGGCGAATTAAAATACCCCTGGGCGATTCTGTTCGAATCACCTAGGGGCTCGGGGGCTACTATCAGGGACCTAATACCGGGGTACCCAATGAGGTAGAACTAATAACCATCAAACGTTGACACTTCCAGTCAGACAAGAGCACTACTGCGCTTCTTGCCCAAATGACAGAAGACCGGTTTCGCCTCGCCTGACCACCGAGGGCTAGACTCTGTCTCACCCGATCCCTGAGGGCTAGATTTCGCCTCGCCCGACCCCTAAGGGCTAGGCTCTGCCTCGCCCGACGTCTAAGGGCAGGCTCTGTCTCGCCCAACATCCGAGAGTTAGGCCCCGCCTCGCCCGATGGCTAAGGGCGGGCTCCGCCTCGCCCAACGGCAAAAGGCAAGACTCTGCCTCGCTCGACGCCCAAGGGTAGGCTTGACCTTGCCCAACGACTAAGGGCTAGCTCCACCTCGCCCCATGACCGCACCCTGATCCTTCATAAAAATGAGCACAGGGTACGACAGGACATTCAAGTCAACCATGATATCGAGGGCCATGCCCTGTGCGCCTGCAGGAAGGTACCGTTAGAATACGATGGGACGGGCGCTTTAAGCCCTTTCCATCATAACAATGCCTAAATAGTGTTGTGGGCGCCGATTTTTGTCCCATAGTGTAGTAGGCGTCGCCTTCAGCCCTTGAGCGTGGATACTAACACAGGCATACGACAACCACTATGGTCCAAGACAGAACTCACATCATCTACAGTGACGGACATATGGTCACATCCCCGTTTACTCCCTGAGGGGTCACAGCTCGGCTCTCCGGCACGCCACACCGTCCGCCGACGTAGGATGGGACGCACCCACTTGCTAAATGGGGCCAGGGCATGGCCTACGAGGGTCAGCGAACATTCCACCTCTGACACAGTCTGCCATGTTAGGCAGGGCAGGCATAGGGAAAAAGGAAAACTTGACTCCCTCGAAGGACCTGCTATACCTTTGGTATTTTTCTCTTTCTCCCATCTGTAACCCATGCTCCCCCCCTTGGTTTATAAAAGGGAGGGCAGGGCCCCCCACTAAGGGGACTGACTTTTGATGGATCAGTTCAACACACACAACACACGACGCATACCACCAATCAGCGACCGAGCTCTTGGTGTCCTTTTGACCATTCCATCAGAGACATGGGACCTCTCCCTCTCTTGACCGTTTGTACCCCCCTACTACAAACCTTCTTCGGTACTGATAACACAAGCAGCGACAGACTAAACGTAGGGACATTCGGCCCAAACCAGTATAAATCTTGTGTCCTTTAGTGCACCATCCGGGCCTAATGCGCAAGAATTATAAATTTACTAGCCGGTGTTTGTTCGAAACACCGACAATGTGTGTAGCAATTGCAAAACATTGCAACATCTAGATGAAAACACTTGTAACATACGTAGTATGAAAACACATGAAACACTTACACATATATATATGCAACATGCAGATCTACTTTTGCAACATCTAGATGAAACACTTACAACGTACGTCTGAAACAGATGAAACATTAGAAACATACACTAGAAATATATGTGTATAGCCATTGCAACATGTGTAACATCTCGATCTACTTTTGTAACATCCACATGACATGCTTGCAACAAGCCTCTAAGACATTTGAAAGATACATTTACAACATGCGACGTATTCTGATGCGACCTCCTCCGCCGTCAACAGCGGGGCACCCATAGACATAGCAGGAGTGCGAGGCTAGAGGGATTCTACGCCAGGCCTAGCACTTCTCCTTGTGCCGCACGTGATGGCCTCGGTGGCCAACTGGTGAGCGAGGAAGTTGTTCCCAAGCGTGGCCACGGTGGTGCCCGCGCCGTTAGGCGGGGCAAGCGACGGAGCAAGAGCAGCGGCAAGGGAGGTCCGGTGGGTGGGGGGGCTTAAGTGATGGAGGTGGCAGCGATAGAGTTTTGGGGAATAAAAGAAAGGAAACACCATGGACGATGGGCGAAGCAGAGCAGGGGAGGTCTCATTTTCTTATCCTTATCCGGCCGGTGCACGATAATAAAAAAAACTAGTGGCCTATTTGGTTGGTCCATAGGCCGTGCGGTGCAACTGTAGGCTCGGGAAGGCCTGTCCAGATGGACGGACGCCCTGAAAACAACATTATCGTTTATTTTTTTTCTGAATCACCACTACCGTTTATTGATCTACTAGATAAATACTTGTGCTTTGCACAAAAAATATATAATATCATGATAATGGTAATATGAACGTGTAACAAAAAGTATTTTCGAACGTGATGTTAGAACATCAATAATATGATAGCAATAATGTTCCAATTGTATCCTCCAATACACCTAAGTTCCACATCTTCTTAATAACATCCTTAGAGTACTGACTTGGCAAGCACCAGTAGTCAAGTAGTTAGAACCTCTTTATAAATGATATTCTTCGTGAATATATCCTTTTCTGGCTTCTTCTTTTCCTTCTCCTTGTTGGCGTCCTTCTCAATAGCCGGCATGACCAAGGTCCTAATATTCGATCTTGCCGTGGCTCTTGATATCGCTACTTATAACTGTCCAGGCGAGAGACACTAGTTCCGATAGGTATACCTCGACGTTAGGGATAGTTTGTCCATGTGCCTTGTTAACCATCATGGCGATGCTGAGCCGAATGGGAAACTGCTTACGTTTAAATTGGAAAGGGAACATCTTGTCGTCAGACGGGCATAAGGGTATGCGAGTCAGACGTCCTTCTCAATAGCCAGCATGACCAAGGTCCTAATATTCGATCTTGTCGTGGCTCTTGATATCGCTACGTATAACTGCCCATGCGAGAACACTAGTTCTGATAGGTACACCCCGTCTGCCCCCTGTGCCTTGTTAACCGTCATGGAGAAGCTGAGCCGAATGGGAAACTACTTACGCTTAAATTGGAAAGGAAACATCTCGTCGTCAGACGGGCATAAGGGTATGCGAGGCAGAAAAACTCGCTTTCCAGCTGCTGTCCAAACACAATTTCTACGTCTATAGTATTCTTTTGGAACCCCCAAATGATAAACCTGGTATCATTGCAAAGTCCGTTCGCAGGGTCAATGTTCCTAAGCAATATGACTAGGCAATCGATCTTCAGTTTTAGCACATGTGGCGGTAGACCATTTTGGTGTCAAAGTGTTAAGAAATTCCTGAGGGTAGTAGTTGTGTGGATCGTTCCTTGCACAGTCGAAGCTATGGTACACCATCTGATCCCCTTAAAAATGGTCTATCATTTCCATGTTAATCATGTCGACCCATTCGTTTCGCATAGACAATATCGCTCGAGAGGTAATGTAGTCTTTGTTTTGCATATTTTCATTGAGCCTAGGGAATATGCAATCAATCGGCCTATCAAGATCGTCATCTTTCACGTTGTACGGTAAGCATATATCACGAGGAAGACGGACATCATCGTCATTATTGACCTCAATGCCCTGCCTCTTTATCATGGTAGCCTCATCCCAAATAATTAGGGATGCAATTTGAAGCAGTTTGGCAGTACCACTTTGTTCTGTGAAGCTGCAAAATGATCCATTGTCGATGTTGAGGGGAATTTTGAAGTGTGAGTGGGCGGTTCTGCCACCAGGTATTATCGAGGTTGCAACACTAGATGTAGTTGTTGCCATGACAATCTTATTTTGGCTGTGTATAGTAGCGAGTAGGGCCTTATACAGATAAGTCTTCATGGTGCCACTAGGTCCATCCACGAAGAAAAGATCACCATTTTTTGTATCAACAGCAGACGTAATCTCATCTACACGCGCGCCAGGTTTTTTTGGTAGGGAGCCGAGGAAGGTTGGGCCTGCAGTTCGATACGGATACGGATATACTACTCGGAATTTGACGGCCAGCTTTTTGGTAGGGAGCCGAGGAAGGTTGGGCCTGGTTTGGACTGCAGTTCGATACGGATACGGATATACTTGGAATTTTCTAGGAATTTGACGTAGCCACGGCAATATACTCGGAGGCACGTACACCAATTTTTTTTGGACGAAACGTCTACGTGGTTTTTAAGTAGTAAGTGCATCTCCAAGAGTTCCCCTAATTTGAGACAGAAAAAAAGGTCATCTTCAAGGGTTTCTAATAAACAACATGTAGAAACATCTACGTACGCTCGCACAGTGAGCAGTGAGTGAGTACGTCAGAGACTGATCGGAGCAAGCAAGGAAGCAAGGAAGCAAGCAAGCGTGCCGGCGGGGTGCCTGAACGCCGGACCAGCCCGGCCTGGCTGTCAGACTCATTGGCCCACGTCCACAGCACGCGGCGGCCGTGGCGCGCGTCGAAGAAGGTCTTGGACGCGTACACGTGGCCGTAGTCCAGCCGCCGCCAGGCGCGCACGTCGTCGCCGCGCTCGGGCTCCGCCGGCACGAACGCGTCGGCCACGTCGTCGTACCGCCCCACCATGTAGTAGTCCTGGAGCGTGTCCATCACGCTGAGCTTCAGCACGTGCCGCACCCCGTCGCCGCTCGCCGACGCGTCGAGCTCGGCGTTATCACCGCGCTCAAGCACCGGGAACAGGTCCGGGCACTCCACCATGCCCACGGCGCGTGAGGCGTGCAGCGGCGCGGTGGTGGCACGCTCCCAGCGGAGGAAGTCCGCGCTCCATGCCACAGCCCGTCGTCGCCGAGGGAAGGATACGCGGAGTCGCGGATTGACTCGGTTTTTTTCGAAGCGTCTAAATTTTAGGAGTCAAGATTAGAAGCTGTTGAAGAGATGTTTTTCCTCATCTTTAAAAAATAAGAATTAGGAGGAGGTTTAGAAAATTCTTGGAGATGCTCTGGCAACCTATAACAGATTTCTTAAACGAAGTACGCACAACCTGTGTTGTCGACGTAGAAAACCAGGGGTGGTCCGGCCCAACTCAAGAACTCGGCCCAATGGTCACCGACCACCAAAGTCATTCCAGCCGAGGTGGCAGGTCCACGAGTAGCAATTAGGAGCAGAACACAAGCATCCCTCATGTAGAACCTCGATTTCTCTTATATATACTATAGTTATTTATTGTTGCTCAAAAAAAAAATTATTAAAAAATAATATTATCTCAGAGTTGTTTTGAATACAAATCTATTGATCTAAGTTTTATGCTCTAAACTTGTATATAATTTGACTAATTGTTGATCAAAATTTGTAAACTTTGACATTTCTTCAAGGCTTCTAGCCAAATACGACTATCATTTCTTGATGGAAGGTGTATAAGAGATAAGGCTGGACGAAAAACTCGAAGCTCGTTAGCTCGCTCGGCTCGGCTCGGCTCGTTATGATAACGAGCCGAGCCGAGCCAAGATTTTAGCTCGTTAGCTATAACGAGCCAACTCGAGCCAGCTCGTGAGCTAAACGAGCCAAGCTTCCAGAAAAAAAAGTATCAAAACTTATATTAATTTTTGTATTACTCATGTCTTGCACTTTACAATTGACTAGTAACTGGTCTAGACCCTATAAATTGACTGATAACTGGTTTAGATGCATTTCTTTTATATTATTATTATTCTCAAACTTTAGATAAATGCAAATATTATATTTTGTGTATTTTTTTATACCTGGCTTACGAGCTTAACGAGCCAGCTCGAGCTTTTAACGAGCCGAGCCGAGCTGGCTTTCTGACTCGTTAGGATAACAAGCCGAGCCGAGCTAGCTCGTTATCTTAACGAGCCGAGCCGAGCCAGCTCGAGATCAAAGCGACAGACAAAATGAAATGTCTGATAAAAGACCACCTTATCCCTCACTAATTAGGATCGGAGAGTAGTTCAATTATTATTTTTCATTTGCTTATTTTGGATGACCCTAAGTTAAAAAAGAATCTTAATATTTTTTTGATAAAAAACAGAGACAGAGGGTTGAGGACAAGAATACCATATTCTTGATACAATTTTTTATCTTTGGATCCATTTAATTTTTTCTCGGTCGTACATTTCATTAAGAGGAAGTAGAGTTATTAAATTACAAATTTAAACAGTAATCCAAGGATTACGCCAACAAGGGAAGCAACCCAAAGTTACAAGCCGGCACTACGAAAGAACACTTGAGAGCGACCGAGGAAGCAGCCGACGCAGTCGCCTGAAACCTGCCAAATATGTCAACCAAACGGCATAGGTGGAATCGCCACGGCTCTTGTCCGTTTGCCCATCCATTGGTCGGCTGGCCGCCGCGACGTGCTATGCTACGCGAATTGCTTTGTTCCTGCAGAAAGAGCTTCACTAAAGAATTGGCATGCTATTGCCAACTCGATCCCTTATCTGTTTGTTAAGCCTGTGCTGGGAACACTCAACCGGCTCAACAGAAAACACATAACACGGTTTGAACTTTGAACTCCGATCGCTCGTGCCAGCGACACCGATGAGCGGGGAAGATCAGCACCGCGGCCTCCGCGGCCGCCTCTCCGGGTTCTTCTCCACGCCGCCCTCACAGAACCACCGTTCCAGCGAGCAGGTACGGCACGCACGCATCCGGCATCAATCAGGGCCTGATGAAATGATCTGTATGTAGTTTCGCAGTTGTTTCGTGCTGTGGTTTCGAATCACAGACAACACAAGGTGCGCTGTGATGCATTGCCAAGCAGGTCGCGAAGCTGATGGAGGAGCTCGAGAGGCAGAGGGATCTCAAGGAGACGTACGAGGCCCGGTTGGAGAGCACGCAGGAGTACCTCAGGTTCTGCCTCGAGGTCGCCCAGGAGCACGGCTTCCTGCACCTAATATCCGACGGCGCGCCGCAGCAGTCGCCGCACGGCGACGCCGAAGCCGAGCCCGCGACGAATGTCGACACCGACGACGCGGACGAAGACTACCCAGCGGAGGCGCCGCCCTGCGACGATCCGTACCTGGCCGCCACGCGCGACCTAGCGGTGCAGCACGGCTGGTCCGTGGCGCCGGACGAGGTAACTAGCGACCAATCACCAACTAACTCGCAGCAAGCAAACCATTGTGACTGACCAGTGCGTGATCCGGCCATGGATGGAACAGATCGAGCTGCACGAGGTGATAGGCCGGGGCACGACGGCGGACATCCACCGGGCGACATGGCGGGGGCTGGACGTGGCGGTGAAGTGGGTGCGCCCGGAGTTCTTCCGCTCCAACCCCAGCGGCGAGGCCTTCTTCGCGCAGGAGGCCGACGTGCTGTCGCGCCAGCGGCACCCGCACGTGCTGCGCCTGCTGGGCGCGTGCCTGCGCCCGCCCGACAGCTGCTTCCTGGTGACCGAGCTGCTGAGCGGGGCCACGCTGGGGGAGTGGCTGCACGGGGGACGGAAGCGCCGCCCGCGGGCGTCTTCGTCACCGCCGCCGCCGCCGCTGGTGGACAGGGTGAGCAGGGCGCTGGAGATCGCGCTGGCCATGTGGCACCTCCACGAGCAGACGCCCAGGGTCGTGCACCGCGACCTCAAGCCCAGCAACGTGCTCCTGGATGCTGACCTGCGCGCGCGGGTCACGGACTTCGGCCACGCCAGGTTCTTGCCGGACGGGAAGGAGGCGCTCACCGGCGAGACGGGTACGAGATCACAGTGCACAAACATGCATGTGCGAAGCCCGAGTTCTTACTAATTTTTTCTCCCAAAGTTTTTCAACATTTTTGTTAGGGACCTATGTGTACATGGCTCCTGAGGTGATTCGCTGTGAACCGTACACGGAGAAATGCGACGTCTACAGCTTCGGCATCATGCTGAATGAGCTGATAACTGCAGAGCATCCATACATTGAAACAAGCTATGGACCTAGCAAGGTGAATTCACATCCTACCTACAGATCATCTGTACTCCTGTAGAACATGGAGACAGTGCCTATAAATTGTTCAGCATTCATGACATGATGCTTGAATTTTACTTGGCAGAGCCTAGCTGCATTCTCAACTTTCTTGATTGAAAAGTTGTGCTATACCGGCTGATACTTTGTTCATAAGTAAGTAGCTGACATGCTAATAAGTTTGTAATGTTGTTTCACAGATTGCGCTGAACGTTGCAAATGGAACATTAAGGCCAAAACTCCGAGAACGTGATGCATGTCCTACTGGCCTCACTGATCTCATCTGCCGGACGTGGGATGCAGAACCTTCAAACAGGCCGTCATTTGCCACTATAAGTTTGGCACTTCGAGAAATCAAACAGCAAATCGTGCAACAAAGAGAATATAACCAGCATTCGAATTATGCATAGACTTATCTTTTAGTGAAAAATATTTGAAAGAAGTGTAATGTATGGTACTGTGTAGTCCAATCTCCCTGAACTTGTGCTGCTGGTTGCATTTTTTGTTTAGTTTTCACTTTTCAGTATCGGATTTCTCGTAGCGGTATTTATTTCTAAAGAAAATCTGGTAGGGGTAGGAATGGATAACGGTAACGCGGACAGCTTTTTGTCACAATTAGTCTATATTTATCGTCTCTTTCCTACTCCCACCGTCCTAAAAAACTTAATGTTTTAGTTTTGTTCTAAGTCAAATTATTTTTACTTTAATCAAATTTAGAAAGAAATTTGCTAACATTTATGACACCAAATAGGTATACTATAGAAATATGTCTATGACAAACACAAATCTAATGATTCTTATTCGGTAATATAAAAATTAGTATTCTAATGTACAGATTGATCAAACTTTAGATAGTTTGACTTAGACAAAACTAAAACATATAAGTTTTTTAGGGACCGATAGAGTAGCTGGCTTGCAACTTATTTTAGATAATGAGCTGGCTTGCAACTAGCAGCCACTAGCTATGAACTGACAGCGCGACATGCCCTTCCATGCCCGTAGATGAACCTGGCATCATCCTCGGTGTATACATGGGTCTCATTCAGCAGCCTGTATCAACAATGCAAATCAGGAGAGCACATTACACATTGACAGTGCACACTGCACAGGTGTAATAGCCAATTCGGTGCCTGATTAAGTGAACATATGTACGCTACTTACGACTGATGAACGCTATTGTTCAATGTGGTGTACAGCTGATAGCAGGGGCCTCCTTCCACTGGATCTGCCAGGTCTCCTACTATCACGTCAAACTTCTCCTTGCTCTTCTCCAGCTCAGCCCTGCATGCATAATGCAGATTTTATGCTAGGCTTAATACAAACTGTTGTGATACCTGTCCAATATCATCTTTAGGAACAAATCTGCAAATTCTCACATCTTTCTTCTTTCAGAGAAGCAATTAACAAGCTGCAAACGGAAAATGAGATACATACACACCTGGCGTCATTGATGATGAGGCAGAGCTTTTCGCTGCTGAACGCTTGGCGGTTCACCGTCAGGTACGTTCGGCAGAAGTCCACTACCTCCTGATCAAGCATACGCGGATACGCCACACCATGAGGTAATTCCAAAATAAACGGCGTGTTTACTTTGTTCCCCACAACATGTTGTGACCTGTGATTCGGTTGTGTACCTGATCTATGTCGCACATGACCACCCTTTGAACGGTCTTGTGCCTCAGGACCTCCCTTGCCGCAGAGCCCTCGCCGCCTCCCATGATGAACACTGTCTCCGGGCTGAAGAGACAGCGGCAAAGGATCAGCGCATGATGTTAATCAGTTGTTGTCCAAAATGCTGGTCTATCGGAATACAAAGAGTGATCAGTCCAGCAAATTGAAATCGCTTTCCGAAGTTAAAAGTTGCACGGCCAAGAATTACTACTAGTGCAGAAATTCGATGCTTGATTTGAACTTTCAAATGGTGAAAAATATAGAAGCGCAAGCAAAAATTACCTGGCTGACAATCTGTTAAAAGAATCACTACCTATCTGAGTGAGTGAGTGAGTGGTAGTGGTGGTACCGCATGCTTACTTTGGATGGAAGAGCAAAGGTGGGTGTATCAAGGACTCGTGGTAGATGAACTCGTCCATCTCCGTGCTCTGCATCTTCCCATCGATTATCAAAGCCTGAAATGCTACCGACAACGTTGTTAAACGTGGCTGCGCGCGCGCGCGCGCGCACACACACGCACGATCTAACTGAACTGCAACATACCTTGCCAAAATGCTTCGTGTCGAGGAGCACGATCTCCTGGTACTTGCTCGCCCCTCGGTGCAGCACGCTGCGGCAGCAAAATCAATCAGGTTTGCCTACCTCTCCATTCAAGGCAAAAACGAATCGAATCACGTTTGCGTGCGTGTGAAACTGTCAAGCTTCACCTGTTAAGAGCGTAGCACAGCTTGAGGTCGTCGCCGATCTCCTCCTGGTACCACCCGCTCTCGGCCTCCACATCAGGTTGCTGCTGCTGCTTCGGCGGCGCTGGCTTGCCGCCGTAGCCCTTGCTGCTCACGTCGCCGGGCAGATCCTCGGCCGGCACGGCGCCTACCACGACGCGCTCTTTGTCGTGGCAGGATGCGTGACAAAACTATGATGATGATTCCAGGAGTAGTTGGACAGGGAGGCCAAGTGATGCGATTATCCCAACGGTGGCCCGACAAATACAAACCACGTGATACGGCCGTGTGGTGTGGCTTATCCGGGCAGCGCCATTGGTTGCATGCATGTAGCATGTTTGTTTTAGTTTACTTCAGGCATCTTTGTCTGGCTCCAGAGCTGCTCGCGTCTGGTTTTAATTTGGACATGCAGGACCACGATGCATATCTGGCTGGTGCTACTATGCCTGAGAGGGCATCAAGCAAACAGGCATGTAGGGCAGCCCGGCCCGGTATGTTCCTATAGACCAAACGTGTGTTTGGTTTCCTGGCCTATTTCTAACCAGGCTAGCTTGAAGCCTGGACAGCTTTAGCCTGTTCTCAGCGAGCTAATTCGGTTCCTAGTTGTTTGCCTTTCATACATTCTGTTGAACAAGTGGTGGGTGTACAGGGGAAGGAATGAGAAGGACCGAGCAACTCTGCTCCTCCTTTGCCCCCTCGCCATGGCCGGCGACACAGCACCTCTGCTGGGCCCTCGCCGCGCGACGGCGCGAGACCGCCGCCGCACAACGGGAGCAGATAGGATCTGGCACAGCGGGGCCGCCGCCGTGCGAGGCTCGGACGCAGTGGGCGTAGCTGGAGCAGACGGGGTCTTTCTTCCTTAGCGCAGTGCGAACCGCCACGGGTATGGTGGTGGTGGTGGTCGGAGCCGCCCGTGCTAGTGCCGGTGGCACGCCGCCGCATAGGCCTTCCCTCCGCCCCTGCCATGCAAGACCCTAGGGAGGACACACCAGGCAAGGACGGACACGGATGGCCGGGGAAGCACCAGGCGAGGATGGACGCACCAGGAGCTCGCCGGGGGAAGGGATGGTCGGTGCACGAACGCGGTGGAGTTGCGCGCTCAAACTTCGCGGGAAGTGAGGCGACTAGACACGAGCGCTAGCCGGGGCTCGGCTCTACAAAAACGGCCGCTCCTCACGTTCTTTTCAAGCCAGGCCAAGGGACGTACAGTGGCTCCAGTAAGCTAGGCTACAGTTAATCTATAGCCAACCAAACAAGCTTATCTTAGCTCTAGAAAGCCAAATAAGAGGTTAGACACCCAACCAAACACACCATATATGTTTGATGAACCTGCGTTCTCTGCCTCACTGCAACGCATGTGTCATGTGCCTCATTTTATCTTGCCCGGTATGCCACTATGTCTCGTCTCTCTGCCCGTGCTTCGTTTTCCTTAGGAGTGGGTACTTGAGACTGCTTCATAAACTCTATTTTACAAACTTCATCGTGAAATAACTTCATAAAAAACTAAAGTTTATAAAATCTCTTTAGGTGCTCTCGCAACTTCATCTTCTTTCCACATGTATCCACCACGCTGGCAAGCTCGCGTCGCGTGCGGCGGTGCGCGCGGGTGATTTCGTCGCGTGCGAAGGGCCTCGTCCGTCTCTCCCTTACCCCCTCTCTTGCGAATGAAGGGCCTCGTCTCTTGCATTCACTTTCGCCCCAGAATGTGGCGATTTGGCAGCAGTCGCACAAGCTCCGCAATTGTTTATGGCGATTGGCGCACTGGGCACGAGTGGGAGTGGAGGATCTGTCGGCATTAACCACCTCGCTTGGATTGGTTGGCTGCATGGCGCCATCAGTCACAGTGCATGTTGCCATCGACCCATGGTGGTGGTGTGCTTGTGCCGGGTGCCGGTTAACGTTTTCGCGTGCGAAAAGAGGGTGCGGCACCATGGGTTATCCTGATCGATGCTGCTGCATTATCACTAACAGTGCCTACATGTAGCCTAATCGGTGTGTTCGTCAGTAAATCGTCACTAACCGCAGGTACCTGCAAAGGCTCGAAACGTCGAATTGCGGTTACTCAGCGTCACGCTAGCAATTTTCCGTTATTCTTGCAGCATAGAGCATGTTTGGATGGATTAATACTTGACTAGCTAATGGTCTGCAACGACAGTACCGTCTAATTTATGCAAGATTAAGTATGATCGTCCCCGTTAAATACGTTGACATGCGCATACCATTACTTATATAAATCCGGTAGTCCGTCGAGTATCACGAAGACCTCGATAAATCAATTTCACAACCAAGATCATACTTATTAAGCAAATACAGATCACATACACAAGGTTTGCAGCGAAAATAATATTACAATAGAGTCACAAGTAATTAATATAAGTTCAATTTCAAATCCAATAGGTTAAAACAACATAACTTTGAAATGATTACCAAATCATAATTTTAAATCATATTGCTAGCTCTGATGACACCCTCCAACAAAAGCATAGATGAGAAGCAAATACAGAATAGCTGAGCCCACCGGCACTTAGTCACCACCTTCAGCAGACATAGCACTTCACCTGCAACAGGGTGGGATAAAACCCTGAGTACTCAATTGTACTCAGCACGACTTACCCGATAGGAGAAAAAAATAAAGATTCCAAAGATATGCATGGTTTATTTGGTGGAGCTAGTTGGATAGCATAATCTTTTGCAAAAGAGCTTACTATGTAAGTCCTTACTTTCAATATTTTAGCATCAAGTTCAGTGAATGTGGGGTATGACTCCGGATACCCACGACAGACCACATGGGTTGCGCCCTAGGGACGGCCCAGCCTACAAGATGAAGCCTTGCGGGGCACGACTCTGTTTGGCGCCTTCCGCAAGACACCGGGAAGATATTCTGAAGATACTACGAGATCTGTTAGGATACGTATGATCCCAAGATTCCTATAATCTGTTATTACTTTCTGGTTATCTCTCAGATCTAACCGACCTATAACCCTGTCCCCCGGACTATATAAGGCGGGCAGTGACCCCCTCCAAACTCACGCAATATCATACGATAGCTAATACAAACCAACAGACCATATGAGTAGGGTATTACGTCATACTGGCGGCCTGAACCTGTCTAACTCGTGTGTCTCTGTTGTCTTCTTATTCTTGATCACACGCTTCTCTGCCGATCAATCTATCTTCGTGGGATATCCCTCGGAGGACTGCCGACTATATTCTGTCGATAGTTGGCGTGCCAGGTAGGGGTATGCGTGCTATTTCCTTATCGAACAAGATGGCTTTTTCTGCTCATCGTCCCTCCCGCAGCCCAGCCAGATCTTCACGGTCAGATCCATCTCGTGGATCATCAACGCTGACGGAGTCGGAGAGCTCCTTGAGCCGGTGTAGATCAATTCTGCACCGATCACCCCCGCACCTGCGGCTGCAGATCCGGTCTCGGAACCGCCTCTGAGGTCGCCCTCATCGACGACTCACCGCTCGCTTCCTCGCTCCTAGAGGAGGCAGATCAACAATGACGATCTGATCGCATCCATCGATCGGGTTGGTTCGAAGCTCGCCGATTGCCTCTCCATCGCTGAATCGGCTCTGGACACTCTAGTTTAGCGTCGACCACCCTTCGATCCAGATCTATCAGAGGCTGCTCGGGAAACTCTAGGAGCTACGGCCCTACCCTTCGGGTTCACCAATGCCGTCGCCGCTTACCAGGATAACCTAAGGGGCAGATTCACCGACCTGGTTGGAGATATCCATCCTCCCACTAACTAGATCACCGACCAGCCTCCGCCGGCTATCAACATGCTCCATGTCGGCCGACACTCTAGAGTGTCCCTTCAGACCATCCTGGAGAAGAATTTGAACTCCGAGTCCCAAGGCTCTACGGAAATCATCGCCGAAATGACCACCGAACTACTTCTTCCCCCTCCGTTCTGTGGCGGTGCAATCTTCAACGTAAACGTCAACAGCCTCCCTCGAAATGGCAAAACCAAGGAGGAACGCGCCACTCACGAGAATTGGAACATCAATCGCACGCAGTGCCAAGCAAACGAGATTGTCCTTGAGAGAGTCGAGCAGCAGCTTGACTCGCAAGGAAGACCACTCCAACACAACCTCAACAACGAGTTTGTCCATGTCGATGGCCACGATGTCTATAAGACCCCAGCGCCAACCTGGCCATGGCTGCCAATGAGCTCGCCCGGCTCCCACAGACACCGGAGGTCGCCAAGGTCGCCGTGATGCTTAAAGCGGCGCATTGCCAGGTCAATGGATCCCTCAGGATCAGAGACCTTCTTACTCCACAACTTTGATTCGCCGATCAGTCACCACAAGATACGATCACCGCCCAAGTCGCTTCACTGACCAGCACCGCGATGACAGGCAACCCCTCCAGGGCGGAGCTAGGGGCAACTGCATTGAACATCACTGCCAACCCAACCAGGAGGTCGACCAGGACGTCCGAGTGCACCTCAACGATCTCTGAGATGCACGACGATGTATCGACGAATGTTGTTTTGGTCGCTATGAAGAAGTACACCACCGCCAGGAGTACGAGCAAGAGTATGGTAACCCAGACTCAGCTCTCGAGCCGCTCACCACTGGCAAAGCTACAGATGACGGCGCCAGCAACCCCAAAGGCCCCCAGCATTTACGAGGGCGCTCTGAACACTTCAGTGGCCCCATGGTTTTAAAATCACCGGGGTCGAGCCCTACGAAGGAAGGATGAATCCAACACAGTGGCTACAGGCTTACGTCACTGCTGTCCATACCACTGGAGGAGACACCAGTGTCATGGAAAACTATCTTCCCATCATGGTCATGCCGACCGTCATGAGCTGGTTTACAAGCCTTGCCCCAAACTCCATCAGATCCTAGGAAGAGCTGAAAAAAGTCTTCATTGATAATTATATGGCTACGTGTACTCGGCCGAGCACCAAGCACGATCTGAACCGCATCAACCAGAAGTCGTCCGAGCTCCTCCGTAGCTACATCCGACACTTTTTCAAGATGAGGAACTCTATTACCAACATCATGGAAGCTGAGGTCATCACCGCCTTCATCCAAGGACTCCACCACCGCGAGCTTCGCTCCAAGTTCAACCGCAAGCCGCCTACCGGGATTGGCGAGATGATCACGACCGCCAACCAGTACATCGACGCCAAGGAAGCCGAGGTGCGCTTCAATGAGGATGCAGGCACTCATTGTCCAACACGTCGCTACGATGACCACCCCGATGACCGACGCTACAACGACTGCTGCTACGACAACCGCAGTTACCATTGTGATAGGCCAGAAGGACCCAAGTCTAGCCAAAATCATCGTCGTCGGCCAGACCACATCATCGCCGCTGTCAATGAACCTCATGCCAAGTGCAACTACGCTGAGTAATACAAGAAGATCCTCGATGGCCCGTGCCCTCTCCACAAGAACGCCAAACATAAGATGAAGGACTGCCTTAGCTTGGCTAAGGAGTTCTAGGACAAAAAGCTGGACGACGACACCAACGATGGAGGCGGAGGCCACCGACCACCTAGGAGCAATAACAATGCCTTTCAGTACCACGACAAGGTGGTCACCACCATCTTCGAGGGCCTCGCCTCCACCGAGAGCAGAAGAGAACAGAAACTCGCTGCCCGGCGGGTGCTCGCCGTCACTACGAAAGACGCCGCTGGGAACCCCAGCTATCGCCCATGGTTTGAGGTCCCCATCACCTTTAGTAGGGCCAACCAGTGGGCGGACATCCCCTACATAGGGCATTTCCCCCTCATCCTCGACGCAACCGTCTAGAAGGTGCTTTTTAGAAAAGTGCTCGTTGACGGTGGGAGCGCTCTGAATCTCCTCTTCGCCGGAGCCCTAAAGGAGTTGGGCCTCAGGATAACAGATCTCACACCCTCAGACTCCTTCTTTTGGGGTGTGGTACCTGGCAGGGCATCCAAACCACTTGGAGAATCGCCCTACTAGTACAGTTCGGCATGGAAAGCAACTACCGCGTTGAGCACATCAACTTCTACATCACCGACTTCAACATCGCCTACCAGGCCATACTTTGGTTGGCCAGCTCTGGCCAAGTTCATGGACGTACTGCACTATGCTTATTTGGTGCTGAAGATGCCTTTGCTAGTAGGAGTCCTGGCCTTGCAGGCCAACCTCTCCATCGCCTATGCCTACGAGATAGAGAGTCTCGTCCTCACCGAAGCCACCGACCTCTCCATCTAGATGGCCAGTGTGGTCACCGATGCCAAGACAGTGCCCGCCGATGACCTAGAGATCCCATCGTTAGAGCCTCCTCGCGCCTCCGCCAAGTCCAAGGAATCCAAGGAGGTCGGCCTTGGCCTTGACGACCCATCCAAGACCGTGAAGATTGGGGCTCACCTTGACCCCAAATAGGAAAGCGTGCTCGTCTCCTTCCTACGTGCCAACACCGATGTGTTTGCTTGGAAACCTATAGACATGCCGGGGGTACCGTGGGAGAAGATCGAGCACTCCTTGAATGTCTCACCGATCACCAAACCGATCAAGCAGAAACTCCGCCGATTCGCACCAGACAAGAAGGATGCTATTAGGGTAGAAATAAAGCATCTTCTAGCTACCGGATTCATAAAAGAAGTGTATCATCCTGAGTGGTTAGCAAACCCTATTCTTGTTGAAAAAAAGAATAAAGAATGGAGAATGTGTGTTGATTACACTGATCTTAACAAACACTGCCCTAAATACCCCTTCGGTCTGCCTCGGATAGATGAGGTTATAGACTCCACCGCCAGCTGCGAACTGCTCTTCTTCCTCGATTGTTACTCTAGCTATCACCAGATCTCCCTCAAGGAAGAAGACCATATCAAGACGTTGTTTATCACACCCTTCGGTGCGTACTACTACACCACCATGTCCTTTGGACTCAAGAATGCTAGGGCAACTTATCAAAGGGCTATCCAGATGTGCCTCGATCAATAGATTGGTCGCAATGTCGAAGCTTACATTGATGATGTGTTCATCAAGTCCAAAATTGTCGATGATCTTATCGCCGACCTCAAAGAAACGTTCGCCAACCTTAAAAGGTACCGATGGAAGCTAAACCCTTCAAAGTGCATCTTTGGAGTTCCATCCGACATACACCTGGGCTACATTGTTAGCGCATGAGGCATTCAGCCTAACCCTAACAAGGTTTCCGCCATCACCAACATGAAACGGCCAACATGCATCAAGGATATATAGAAGCTTACAAGCTGCATGGCTGCTTTATGTCGCTTGATATCACGCCTCGGCGAAAAAGGGCTACCGTTCTTCAAACTCCTCAAGGCCTCCGAGCGCTTTTCCTGGTCAAAGGAGGCAGACACAGCTTTTGAGTAGCTCAAGTTGTTCCTAACAAAGCCTCTGATCATGACGGCGCCATGGCCGGATGAAACTCTCCTAATCTACATTGTCGCTACTTCTCGCATCGACAGCACAGCCATTGTGGTCGAACGCGAGGAGGCCGGGCATGCCTATAAGGTGCAACATCCGGTATACTTCATTAGCAAGGTCCTCAATGAACCCAAGACTCGTTATCCTCAGGTCCAAAAGCTATAGTATGCCTCCTAATTATGTCGCGCAAGCTTCGCCACTACTTCGAGTATTACAAGATCGTCGTGGTCACCGAGTTCCCTCTGGGGGACATTCTCCGCAACAAAGAGGCCAATGGCCGTATCATCAAGTGGGCTATCGAGCTCGGCACTTACTTCACTGAATTCAGAAGTAGGCCTACCATCAAGTCTTAGGCGCTTGCTGATTTCGTCGCTAAGTGGACTGAGATTCAAGAGCCCATCGCCGCTACTTGTCCCGAGAACTGGGTGATGTACTTTGACGGCGCTCTCAACATCAACGGTGTTGGTGCAGGCATTCTATTCATCACACCGACCAAGGATAAGCTCCAATACGTTCTTCGGATACATTTTTCAGCCTCCAAGCCGCCGAATATGAAGCATGTCTCCATGGACTCCATATAGCCGTTGAGCTTGACGTTAAACGCATCATGGTATATGGGGACTCCGCGCTGGTCATCAACTAACTCAATAAAGATTGGTCTTGCTCCAGTAAGAAGATGGATGCATATTGTGCAGAAATCAAGAAGCTTTAAGGGAAATTCTATGGTATCGAGTACCACCACGTGGTACGCGATCAAAATCAGCTCGCCGACAACTTATCCAAGTTAGGCTCCTCTCGCGCCACGATTCCACTTGGGGTCTTTGTTCAAGATCTTTTGGCACCATCCATTAAGGAAGATAAGGAAATTTAGGAAGTTCTCCCCGTCGAGCAGCTGATACTTATGGTAGCTTCGTCGGCCGCCGATTGGAGGGAACCGTTCATCAAGTACCTCTCCCGCACCGAAGTACCCACCAATAAAACTGAAACTGAATGCCTAATCCGTTGAAGCAAGCATTATGTGCTGGTGGATGGCAACTTGATGAGGAAAAGTGCTAAGGAAGGGATACTAGAAAAATGCATCACCTAAGAAGACGGAGTGAAGCTACTTCTCGAAATTCACTCTAGTTCCTGCGGCAACCACGCGGCCTCGAGAACACTGGTCAACAAAGCTTTTTGAGCTAGTTTTTACTAGCCCATGGCCATATCCGATGCAGAAGACCTCGTCTGACGTTGTGAAGGATGCCAAATTTTTGCCAAACAAATACACATGCTGGCACAAGAGCTGCAGACCATCCTAGCTTTCTAGCCCTTCGCATGCTGGGGACTGGATATGATTGGGCCTTTCAAGCCAGCGCCAGGAGGTTTTCGGTACATATACATTGCCATCTACAAGTTCTCCAAGTGGATCAAGTATAAACCGCTTGTCTCGGCTACTGTAAAGAAAGTAGTCGAGCTCTTCGAAGATATCATCCACAGATTCGGTCTCCCAAACAGCATCATCACCAACCTCAGAACTACATTTACTGGCCATCACTTTTGGGACTTCTACAAAGACCGGTGCATCTCCGTCAAATACGTCTTCATTGCCCACCCTAGAGCCAACAACCAGGTCGAACGGGCGAACGACATGATCCTTGATGCCCTCAAAAAGAGGCTATATCGAAAAGAAGAAAAGTATCTAGGCAGATGGCTCAAGGAGCTACTAGCTGTAGTCTGGGGACTGTGCACTCAAGTTAGTCGCAGCACCGATGTGTCTCCATATTTCTTAGTCTATGCCTCAGAAGCCATACTACCAGCATATATTGCCTTCCGAGCAGCTAGGGTGGAAAATTATGATGAAGAGCAAGCCGTAGATATTTGGATAGAGGACGTCGACAGGGCTGAGGAAGAACGCCTAATCACTTGCGTCTGCATAGCCAAGTATCTAGAAGGCTTACGGAGGTACTACAACCACAACATCAAAGGTCATTCATTTGCTGTCGGTGACCTTGTTCTCCATAGAAAACAAAAAACTAAAGGGATGCACAAGCTCTTCTCCCCATGGGAAGGGCCTTATGTCTTCAACGAGGTTACCCGACTAGGGTCTTATCGTCTATGTGACTTAGATGGAATAGATGCGCCCAACTCATGGCACATCGAGCACCTTATACATTTCTATCCTTGAAACGCTCTAGATATGTACTATCCGCTTTATGATGAAAAAGTTTTGGTCTCCATAATTTGTCTCCATTTTTTCTCCATTATGGTTTAATCTCCACTTATGGTCGTTGAGCTCTAAGCTACTCCATAACGAACTCCAATACAGAATCGCCAGCGTATTTCACCGAACATGTTCTCCATATCGTCGACCTCATTTCTCAAAATCACCAGCGTATTTCGCCAAACGAGTTTCTCCAAATCGCCGACCATGTTTGTCCAACTCTCCTACATTTTCGCCAAACAGGTTTCTCCAAATCGCCAAACACTTTTCTCCAAATCTCCAAAATGTTTCATCGACCACCAAGCAGCACACGTTCTGTTCTGTTCACTATGGAAAAGACCTAGTCTCTGATCTCTCCCTACACGTGCTACGGGCTCCACGCTCTACATTATGGGTGGTCGGCTGTGGTTCCTTGGTCACGCCTGTTCCTCCTACATGTGCACGGGCTCCGCGCTCGATGTTATGGTCTATGGGCTAGCCAAGGCTGAGAGTTCAATAAAGAACTAACTACTCGGACACCACTTGTACTATGTTTATCTCCAAGTTATTTCACCAACCACCGAGCAACACGTGTTCCGCTCTGCGCTCTATGGAGAAGACCTAGTCTCTAATCTCTCCCTACACGTGCTATGGGCTTCACACTCTGCATTATGGGTGGTCGGTTGTGGTTCCTTGGTCATGCCTATTCCTCCTACACGTGCACGGGCTCCGCGCTTGATATTATGGACTATGGGCTAGCTGAGGCCAAAGAGTTCAGTAATGAACTAACTGCTCGGCTGCCACTTATACTATGTATAATTGCATTGGGTTATTACTACAACAATTTTTCACCACAAATATGAGCAAGTTGCATAAACATGCACTTCATCACATTTATACAAACACATAAATGTTTTCTATGCTCTCGCGCACTCTAACTACCCTCTCCAGATGTTATAGATAACATTCTCCGAGCAGATCACTGAGCTCCACCGTCGCCGTCTATCTCGCCGAATAGGTCTATGTCGCCGACCAACTTTTTTGCCGCGTCATCCACCTCATCCTCCAGCTGCTGAGTCTTCGCCTCGCCCATCCCTTTGGCGAATCCGGCACCTATTGCCTGAAGGTCAATGGATTGATAGTGGGACCGAACCACCGCAAGGGCGTGAGTAATGGTGATAACAACATCATCGTGGTTGAAGCTCTTGAAGCTCTCCTATGCCGCCTTGCACCTCTGGATGATTGTGTCTAAACACGGCGGCCTACCATCAGGCTAAGGAGCTGCCTCCAAGTCAACACAATCGAGCACCGGTTTAACTCCGGCGACTATGGCATCAAACTTCTCCCTTTGGGTCCTGGCCTCCTGCACCAGCACATCAAACTATGCCTTGACCCTCCGACGGTAGTCTGCAAGCATTACAAGATTCCATCAAGCAAGGAAACTACTTCAACAGTAACTCCGACTAGGAAGTACTCACCTTTCAGCTCCCTGGCTAGTTTGTCTACTCGCCTAGACTCCTTCGCCTTCTCCTCCTAGAGTTGCTCGATGGCCTGGCATAGCTAGCCGAGCTCCGCATCTTGCTCTACAAGCACAACGGTCGTTAGTAATAATGATACTTTAGCAACACCAAACAATCTCGCTGGTCAGACATACCTTTCTTCTGCTCGGAGACTTTCCGCAGCTGCTCCAACTGCTCGGAAGCACCCCTCAGTTGCTTGGAGACAGTGGCCAGCTGCTTGGACTTGCTCCATAGCTGCTCGGACGCGGTAGCTAGCTACTCGGATAGGATGCCCTTCTGGTACTCTAGGTCCCATGTGTTGGACTCTACAAGGTCTCGCTCACACTGGGCCCTCTAGATGTTTCTCTCCATGAGGTTCAATGCCTCCTTGAGTTTTTCATTCTCCTCGGCAAGGGGCTCCATCCTCTTTATCAGCTGGTGCCACTGCTCGGTAGTCCGAGTTATCCCCTTTAAATGCACAATGATAATGACAAACTCCGATCTCCAACATCAAAGACAAGCTCTCCAGATGCAGTACTGACCTTGATTTGTTTCATCACTCCGGCAAGAGCAGATTTTAGTCTCCTCATCTCCCGAGTGGTGTCCTCCTCCTCGACAACCACCACCTTGTCTCCACGCTTGCGAAGGATTCAGATAGATTGGGGTTGAGGTTCAGCATGCTCGATCTCTTCCACCTCATACTCCTTCATCGTAGCTAGAGGCACCACCTAGGGGCTCGGTCGCTGGATAGCGTGTCCGACCATGCCCTCCGACACCTTGGATAGCGTTGTTTGCTCTGCCGGCACCATAGGCCCCTCTGCTTTGAACACCAGCACGGCATCGGTGGCTCCAGCCTCTGCCCCCAAAGACCCGGCGGTTTCTGTCGTCACCTCCGGCACCGTCGCCGACCCATCAGTCGTCGAAGCCAACCTCTCACTGCCACCAAGTCTGCCAATAGCTGCGGTTGACTCCTCCATAGGCCGCCAAGCAACTAGGGACTCTGGGATGGGGTCTACCGGCACCTCTTCTATTCTGAGACCAGCCTTCAGTTGCTCGACAGTCTAGATGGGAGGGGTCGGATCTTCCACACGCTTTGCACTACATCAGATCATCTTGTCAGTCGCCAAAAAGCTAAGAAACGACAGTAAAGTAACTCCAAGGCAAGGATACTTATGGTTTGGTTTGCCGATATAATTTCTTGAATCGACGATGCCTACCTGAGCCCCTTGGCGCGGCCGTGGGGTCGACTTCCATGCTCCAGGGTGGAGGTCCTGCCTCCTCCACCGTCGGCCTCTGCTCTACCCACCGCTCTGGGACTTCCTCCGCCTGCTGCTCAGAGACTCCTATCGCCTACTACTTGGGGGCTCCTATCACCAACGGCATGGGGACTCCCCTCGCTCGCTGCTCGGGGACCTCTTCACCTCTCTTCGATTATTCCTCCATGTGTGTGCTACGCAAAGGTGCTTCAGTGCTCGGTGGAGGAGCCACCGGAGTTTCATCATCATTCGACCACTCAAACACCGTGGTCCTTCGTGTTCGAGTGGTCTAGTCGCCACCAAGAGAGATGCCGCCTGGTTTGAGGGGAGCGGCGATCATTGTCTTCCTCTTCTTCTGGGCTGGCTCATCTACCACTGCCCTCTTCCCCTAGAGTTTCTCCAACACCAGGGATGGACTCTCCGACAAGATGCTAAGGGTTTCCTCGTTAGGGTGCGGTGGTGACCAGGAATCTACTCCCTTCGGCCAATCGCTCCTCGGCACACCCGAGAAGTATACTGCTCTTTCCTATGAATGGATCTCCGCATGAGTAAATTAGTCAACTGCTCAACAATGACAATAGATAAAAAAGCATAAGGAATACACAACAAGATATTTACTTAAGGAGGTAGATTTTTGCAGTGAAAGGTTTTCGTCTGCCCTGACAAGTTGAATAAGGTAAGTGGAGCAAACAGCTCTATGGCCCGCTCCAACACAACATCCCTCAATAGCATCTTCGACCTCTCTTGGGTACCGTCGGTCTCCCCTTTGAACTCAAAGGCGGGGTGGGCCCTCTCCTTGCAGGGCTGGATATGGTGCACTATAAAGCTTGCCACCACTAATCCACCATTGGTCTTCACACCCTTTATTAAGCCAAGGAGCTCCCTCACTTGCTCCATATCAGCGCTGCTTGGCGTCTTCGACTAGCTCCTCTAGCTCTCTGGTATGTGGTCGGCGTTGCAACAGACTACAGGGTGGCTCTGCTTCATGTAGAACCACCTGGTGTTCCACCCCTTTAGCGATGTGCTTAGCGAAACAGTAAGGTATTCCCTCACCATCCCATCGTGCAGCTGAAGATATACTCCGTCGACCACCTTTGAACCACCACCGCCTCTCTTCTTTAGCCAGAAAAGGTGACAAAAGAGATTGAAGTGTTGAAGGATTCCGAGATA
Organism: Miscanthus floridulus; assembly: GCF_019320115.1. Taxonomy (NCBI): domain Eukaryota; kingdom Viridiplantae; phylum Streptophyta; class Magnoliopsida; order Poales; family Poaceae; genus Miscanthus; species Miscanthus floridulus. The sequence goes on along the minus strand of NC_089582.1, from coordinate 104,337,889 downwards.
CGCCTCATAGAAATAGATGAAGATAGATATATGCAATATGGTATTGGGGTGGAGGTTGCATAGACTAATCACCTAGAGCTCCAATAGATCCCTCAAGAATGGATGAATAGGAAAATCCCAACCCGCGCCAGAAATAATCCTCAAATACCACTACTTTGTCAGTATGAGGCATGGGGAAGGGCTCACCGAGGGCTGAACGCCATCCGGCGGTAACGCGGTCAGGCAGAATGCTCGCCTCCACCAATCTATTGAGCTCTGCCTCTCCCGTCCATGACGTCACCCACTCTTTGTCACGCTGGATTTTGGCGCTCACCTTCTAGGGGCTCGTCTTCTTTGGTTTCACACCTCCCTTCTTCAGTGCCATCTGTCGAATCTGGCTAGGGTTTGGTGTCAGAAGCAGGAGTAGATGTGAATATAGAAATGCGATGGTGGAGGAGGAAGATGAAATGGCAAAAGGGCAAAGGTATGAGCATGGGGTGCGACAATTTAGTTATAAAGCACTCCCCCACCTCTTCGTATTCGAGGGTTTTTGGAAAACCGTTCCCATGATTTGCATTTCTCTGAATTCCCCACAACTGAAGGTGGGCTGTTACCTAGGCCTTCGTGTAGCCCTGACCCATATCACTGATTTATCTCCACAATTTGTTATGGCTCGCCGAATATTCGTCGACATCTCCGCCAACCGTTATGGCTCAGTAATCACTACTATACAACCATTGCTCCGTTGTTTTCTCCACGATTCTGTTTTCTCTAAGTTGACTGATGTTTCTGACCCTGGCACTACGTGACTATGTCACCTACTATCAGGCTTGGGGACTAAGTGGGCACACTTCACCTCACGGTGAATGTTTTTTCTCATTTCAGGGCTACGCCTGGGGACTAGCTATCTGCTTGGCTGGTCTTCTACTTTTCTTTTACTTTTTACCCTAGCACCACATGACTATGTCATCTACTATCAGGCTCAGGAACTAAGTAGGCACACTTCACCTCGCTGTGAACGTGTTTGCTTTATTCTAGAAGACTCCGTGCCTCTTGAAGCTAAAGAAGACTATCTCCTTTACTCATGGTTGAACTCTAAGTGGGCACACTTGGTCCACTGTGAAGAAATTTTTAATTCTAAACTTGAGCTCCTTACACCCTAATGGCAAGCCATACTTGGGTTAAACTGCTCGGCTACGATTCACGCTGCTCGGCAAGTGCTCACGCTGCTCGACAACTGCTCATGCTGCTCGGCAACTACTCACACTGCTCGATAACTCATCATGGTGGTTGGACCATGAGTTTTGAAAGGATCAAGATGCCCAAGAGGGGGGTGAATTGGGCTAATTCTAAATTTTCTTGCAATAATCAAATCCTATGGATAGCCCAATTAACCCCTTGTGCCTAGAAACGTGTTTCTATCAAATTAACGCACAAAAGACTTGCAACCTATGTTCTAAACTTACTCTAGCATGGCAATTCTATGAATGTAAAGACAAGTAATGAATTGCTCAAAGTAAATACTTAAAGTAAATGCTCAAAGTAAATGGAGAGAGGAACGCGGCGATGTTTTGCTGAGGTATCGGAGAGTCGCCACTCCCCACTAGTCCTCGTTGGAGCACCCGCGCAAGGGTGTAGCTCCCCCTTGATCCGTGCAAGGATCAAGTGCTCTCTACGGGTTGATTCTTCAACACTCCGTCGTGGCGAATCACTCAAAACCGCTCACAACTTAAGTTGGGTCACCCACAAGCTCCACCAGGTGAACACCAAGCTCCCAATCACCACCAAGCCATCTAGGTGATGGCGATCACCAAGAGTAACAAGCATGAACTCTCACTTGACCACGCGAAGCCTAATGAGAAGATGGATGCACACTTGTCTACTCTTGATTCACTAATGAGGTTTCACTCTTGGATTCTCAAATCACAAACACCTCACTAGGACCTTGCTCTTCTTGGCACTCACAAACGTGTTTCTCAGCTATTGAAATGAGCAAAAGTGACTCCACACACGAGTGGAGCTTCTATTTATAAGGCAGCCTAAAAAATGAACCGTTATGAGCTTCTGCGGGGTGACCGAACGCTCCGATCATGTTGACCAGATGCTCTGGTCAGTTCAACCCGCGAACTAGTAGTAATGAGTTGACCAGACACTGACAGGGTCCGGTCAGCACTGACCGGACATGTCCGGTTGCATAAAACCCTTACTGGAACCTTACTGGACTCGATCAGATGCTGGATACTCAGGGTCCGGTCAGTATTGATCGGACGCGCCCGGTCACACTTTCTCAAGTCTAGACCCTTACTGGAGTCGACCGGACGCTGGCCCTCAGCGTTCGGTCACATTGACCTTCCAGTGTCCAGTCACACCAGACTTGTTCTCCTCGGTCAAATGAAATGACCAGACCCTACGGCCAGCGTCTGGTCACACCGGAGCCAGCGTCCGGTCAGTATTTGACCCTCCATTCACATCCAACTCTCGATCATTTGTGAATAAAGTTTGCTCCAAAGGATCTTAGGCATTCATAGGAGCTACCTAGAGCTAGTTTTAACAAGTGTGCACCACACCTAACTCACTAGACTCAACTAGGTCAAGCTACCCGTTCATACCCCCCTTAATAGTACAGCCAAAGGAAAAAACAAGGTCCTAATCTACTCTAAGTGTCTCTCCAACTCCAATTGACACTTAGAACTAGTCATCCTTAACCTTGTCGTCCATCCTTTGAAAACCGAAACGATTTCCATCGTAGGGGCATGACAACTTTGATTGCCCGATTGATCTCCATTACCATGACCTAACTTAATTGCATCTGCAAAACACACGTTAGTCATAGTAATCTTGTATTGTCATTAATCACCGAAACCCAACTAGGGGCCTAGATGCTTTCAATCTCCCCCTTTTTGGTGATTGATGACAATACCACCTCGAGTATGTGAAAGAGTGAGGTTTTTGATGGGCTTAGTTCATATAAGCTTTTGTCAATAAGAATAAAAGTGTTAGTCAAGCTTATATGACCCAAGCCAACACAATGTACTCAAAGGATGTGAATTAAGCATGAGTACGATTAACAAAGCTCATTTGCAACAGAGTTTAAACGCAGAAGCAAAGGCAAATGAGCATAACACAAGTGATATGACATTTAAATAATGCAAAGTAGAAAGCACACATGTCATATATCATAATCACATAGATAGCACTATCACATATATATAATAGTATGCATGAAAGTAAACACATGAATGCATAAGTAATAGTGTATCACACACATAGAACTCCAAATGTATATAATAAGCTAATACTAGATAACTAGCTCCCCCTAAATGTAGCTCCCCCTGAGTCTACATACTCAAACCCTCTCCCCTTTGGCGTCAAACACCAAAACCTAGGGGTCGGTCGGCGGGGCTACAGCGGATGAGCCAGGCGCTGAAGAACATGGGGCAAGCTAGAACTGGGCACCATCATCATCTGACCCTAAGCTCTAAACTGACTGACCCTCTGTGGCAAGAAGTGTCGCTGAAGCGGTCGGGGTCTAAGCTAGGGCTGGTGCTGCCTGTGAAGCTGCTAGTATGTTTGTCATAGGATCTGATGAGGAGATAGACGAGGGGAGCCTCTGAGTAGTTACTGTGACTAGAGCTGCTGTAGACAGACCGACAGTATGCATATGAGGCGGTGTAGGCATGCCGGTCAGCTCACTGAAGGATGCTCCAAGACTCCTAGAGACTGACGTGTCAGGCACGAAGAGCGAGGAAGACTGCTCTGGTGTGAAGCCCATCTGAAGTGGAGTGAACTGTAGGGCTACCATGGGTGAGGCTAACCACTAGGACACCTGTACAAGAGGTGAAGCAAACTGAGATGGAGGCTGTCCCTGGCTCTGGAGCCCACTGGGCTGTACTACTGGAGTCGTCGAAGTGGTAGCCAGCTGAGCAAGCTGGGGCGAAGGCTGTGGCTATGGGGCCCCAAGAGCTGTCACTACATGCTACATGAAACCCATAAGCTACTACTACAAGAGTATCTGCTGTTAATGCATCTGCTGTTGTATGGCCTGCTGCTGCCTCTGGAACTCATCCTGTCGAGTTTGAAACTAGGCAAAAGTAGCAGCTGTCTCCTGTGCCTGTCTATCCTATGTCTGCTGCATCTGCTCAAGAATAGCAATGAGAGCGGGGTCTGTCTATGGAGCAGGTGGAGCAAAACTAGAGCTACCGGCCTCTGCATCGTGTCTGCATGGAGGCATCTGAGGAATAGGCTGGTAGTCGTCGTCAGAGCTGTCACTATACTCACTCACCTCCTGCTGTGCCTCTAGCTCCTCCTCCTCAGTGGCTGCAATCCCTCTAATAATCTCATCCTGCTGAGCTGCGGACTCTGGCACGTTGAGACAATTTCTAGGCTGTCTGGGTGCTTGAGGAGTGCTGTGTCTGATCCTCTATGACAAGTTGTAAGTTGGGAACTCTGTGGTGGCACCTGTATCCTCATCCATCATACCTAGGGGCTTATCAAGCACTACTCTGTGGATGAGAAATGTGATCTAGTGAGCATAGGGAAGCTGCCTGTGACCCTTGAATCCCTCAGCTATTGTATCCTCCATTTCTAAAAGAAGGAGGTCCCAGATGTCAAATACTATCTGTTGCATCAGGGCATTGAGAAGCCAGAGCTGTAAGCGAGTCAGGCCCTCCCTGTATCCCAACCTAGGAAGCAGTGTCCTCCTGATAATGGCCTCTAGCACCCTCGCTGTAGGAGTCAAGTCACTGGGGCTCCTACTCGACCCCTCACCAAAAGGCTCCTTGAAGCAATGTCGCACTAAATCTATAGGGGGCACCAACCCTCCATGAGGACGCCTGGGAGGCTCCTGCTATCCATAACAAACCTCATGCATCTTAATAGGCTGATCCTGTAGCCTTAGTATCTCTCTAGCCCTGCCACTCGTCACTCTGTAGTCTTTGCCTTTGAAGGCAAAGTGAATAAATCTGTAATGTGGATCGATGAAGACTGAAGCATAAAACTAACGAACCCAAGATGGTACATATATTCTCGTCTATCCAATCAAATCTGTCAACCCTAGCAAATATGATAAGTAAGGCCGAATGTGCTCTCTGGCTGCTGCCACAATAGACTCTATCCGACAGACTCTCTGAGATCTAAACACTGCCCCACTGTTGAGATAAGCATTGTAGAAATCTTCCTGCAGTGGTGTGTAGAAACCCTCAGTTGCTCTCTCATCCCTCCTCGAAGGAAACCAAACCTCAAACTCTACAAATCGCAGCTGCTAAACCTGTCTGGCCATGGCGGCCCTCAAGTTGAGATGCACCACTAGAGGTGGACCCTATGGTCTAGGTGGTGGACGTGATCCCCTCCGCTGTGTCGGCGGCCTCGGCAAGACTAGTACATGGGTCCATCCAGAGCGGTGAAGCTAGGGTGCTGGCTCTATCCCTTCGGCCTCCTAGGTCTGCTGTGCCTGCTCGCCCTCCTGAGTCTACTGAACTAGCTCCTGCTCTGCTGACTGACCCTCCTCAATGGCAACCTATCGTCCTACAAGCGTGGCAGTCCTAGCTAGACTACCGTGATGACGCTCAACCTCCTCAAGCGCTGCTCTCACTGCTGGTGAAACCGGCTGATCTGTAATGACAACTCCGCTGTGGGCACCGCCTCTCTTAGCATGCTCTACAGCCTCTACAACAGCTGCTGCTCTCGCTGTCTCTACGTCGGGGTACTTACGCTTCTTGGATGTCACCTACTTGGTTGACTTGCCCTTTGATCCTACTGGCTGGCGAGGCGGGGGGCCTCCGATCATCATCACCTGGGCCACCACAAACATTCTTGGTGCGAGCCATCTAAACTGATAAGATGATGAACTGTCACTGACCAAGAATAACTGTCAAACTGCCACTTTCGAGGCTTGGCCTCGGTCCGTACTCGCAAGCTTGGCCCCGAGTTATCTAACAACTGTCACATGAAACTTAGCGGCATGACACGCTGCACGATAGAATAGATGGATACACAAATAAATATCATATGTCTAATAGATGCGAAACCCTAATAGAGAAAGCAATGTAGATATGCACTTGAATCGAATGGCTTTCTACCTGACGAACAACGATCCGAGAAAAGATGAGATGTCACGTGGGGGATCCTTGGAACCAAGCTAGGGTTAGGGATTGCAAAACGCTTCGAAGAATTCGGCAGCCCTGGATGATTGGAAATTAGTGCACTACTGTTGATCTAGATCATTGGTAAATCAAAATTGGAGCAAGGTCAGGCCTTACCAACGATGAAGGAGGTAGGGCTAGGGCACATGGCGCTTGATGATCAGCAGGATGACTAGAGGCGCGCGGTGAGGCTTGGCAGCGGGCTCGGCTTAGGCGGCGCGGTGGCGAGAAGGTCGGGCGAGCGCGGTGGTGAGAGGACCGGGCGAGCGCAGGCAAGGGAGACACGGTGGCGTGCGTGACCGGCGCAAGAAGCTCGGCTATGGGCTAGGCTGCGGCGGCGTAGCATGCTGGACAGTCGCGGATGAGCGGCGGCGGCGACCTAGCAGCGGCAAGGGCTAGGCCTAGGTCATGGGGAAACAAATCAAGGGCATCGGTTATATGAGGATCCCAAATGCGACAGAGAAGGAAATGGAGAAAAGAGTCCTGAAGCCGCGCGAGATCCACTGACCGGACGCGTCTGGTGGTCCATGACCGAATGCAGGCAGGGTCCGGTCAGTACTGCCTTTCCTTCCTTTGATCAACCAGACGCTGAAGGTCCTCCTGACTAGACGCACAGACACAGCGTCCGATCACTCCTTCGGCAGCAGTTCACCTCCTGTGAACTGACCAGACGCTAGACAGCAGTGTCCGATGCAGCGTTCGGTGCACTTTTTCTAGCAAATCTTCAAACTTCCTTCGTGCTGCCTATTCCCAATCAAGTCCCAACATGAGCAAGTCTTCTATGCCATAGCCACCCAAGTGTAGTTTTGGTGAATAGGCAAGTCTTTAAGTTTGCATCTTCGGAGGTGAAGTCAACTAGATATAAGTTATTGTATCTAAATCCATTGAATATCACTTGATTGTCATCTACCTTGGATACAACAACCTCCTTCTCAGTGAACAAGCATTGAAAGCCAAGATCACATAATTGCCCAATGGATAGGAAGTTGAAGCTCAATGAAGCAACATAGAGCACATTGGAGATGGAATGATCATTTGATATTGCCACTTTACCCAATCCTTTAACCTTGCCCTTTGAATTATCTCCAAATGTTATTTTCTCTTGTCCATCTACCTCTTCATCTAGTGAGGTGAACATATGAGGATCACCGGTTATATGTTGAGTGCAACCACTATCAATAACCCAATGACTCCCACCGGTCTTGTAGTTCACCTACACACAAGAGATTCAAGCTTTAGGAATCCAAACTTGTTGAGGGCCCTTCACCTTCTCAACAAGTGAATTAGCCACCCAAATCTTCTTAGGCCTACTCTTGTTGGGGGGTCCTAAGAACATGACTTTCATCTTTCCACTAGAATCTTTTCTAAGCATGTAGTGAGCATTGAAAGCAAAGGGTCTAGCATGCTTGGGCAAGGGTTGTGGTGGTGGAGTTTGACACTCATGAGCAAAGTGGCCTTCTTGTCCACACTCAAAACATCTCTTTAGCTTTGGCTTTGGCTTTGATTGTTGGTGTTGAGCTTAGGCCTTCATCTTCTCTACACTTGCCATATATCCAATGCCACTTCTATCCATCTTCATGACGGTATTCATGAGTAGCTCACTTTGGAGATGCTTGCCTCTAGCAAACTTGCTCAATCCCACCTTGAGATGCTCTTTCTCCATCTTGAGCTTCTTGTTCTCTTCCTTGAGAATATCATTGTTCTTCTCTTCCTTGAGTTTCTTGTTTTCTTCTTTGAGCTTCTCATTCTCAAGGATCAACTCTTTGTCATGATCAAGAGTTTCTAGCACAATGGTGTTGTGACTTTTCATCTCTTCAAGATCTTTCATGAGCTTCTCATTGTCACTCTTGAGCTTGACATACTCATCATAGTCATTGCACTCAACCACTTGCTTGCCTTTGCTACTAGATCCATGCTCAATGCTTTCATCAATTAAATCATCACATGAAGTAGCTATATCAATCTTGACAACATGGTTAGTAGCATCATGTGGCTCATTTGGTAAAAATTCTTGAGCAATAACAAGAGTATCATGATTAATCTTAAGAGTAGTGTATTCATCTTTTAGCTTGTTGTGGCTAGTGATGAGTTCATTATGTATCCACTCAAGTTTATCATGTTTATCTTTAAGCTCTTTCTTGGAGGATTTGAGCTCCTTGAGTTTGGATGATATAGCATCATTAGTTTCTCGAAGCTCATCATTAGCCTTTTCTAATATATCACACTTAGCTAAGAGAGAATCATTTTTAGCATCAAGTTTTTCATTTATAGCTCTACTCTTTCTAATGATCTTAGTGTATTTTCTTAGTATTTTGACAAGATCATCATATGTAGGTGAATCATCATCGCTATCGCTATCATCATCACTAGCTTGCTCATCATCACTACTATCATCACTCTTAGTTACCTTGCGTTCACCCTTGGCCATAAGGCATAGGTGTGTAGAGGATGATGGTGATGGTGGCGGTGAGGATGCAAGATCAATAGCAATGGCGGCCACCTTCTCATTATCACTATCATCATCGGATGATCCACTTGATGAATCAATGTCCGTGAGCCAATCACCGACAATGTAGGCCTTGCCACTCTTCTTTTTCTTGTAGAAGTCCCTCTTTTTGCCATCTCTCTTCTTGTATGGCTTGTTCTTTTTCTTCTCATCTTCATCTTCATTGCTTGAATCATCTTTCTTGTCCTTGTTTTTGAACTTGTCTTTCTTGGGCTTTGTACATTGATGAGCTAGATGGCCAAGTTCACCACAATTGTAGCAATCCATCTCGGAGATTGGCTTTCTTCTTGAGCTAGTGAAGAACTTCTTCTTCTTGCCATCAAACTTGATGCCACTCTTGTTTAGCTTCTTTAGCATCTTGGCGGTCTTCTTCACCATGAGAGCAAGACTTTCTTCATCATCTTCATCACTTGAGCTCTCATACTCAAGTCTTGCCTTGCCCTTATCTTGGCTAGCTTTGAATGCGAAGTCTTTCTCTTTCTTCTTTGTAGAGGATGAGCCATCTTGTGGCATGATGTGCATGTACATCTCATGAGTATTGATCTTTCCCAAGATTTGTGTCGGTGTAGCGGCGGAAAGATCACCTTGATATAGCACGGTCACAATGTGCCCATATTTGTCAATGGGGAGGACACTCAAGATCTTTCTCACAACGTCGGATGGTGACATTTGAGTAAGTCCAAGCCCATTGACTTCCTCTACAAGAACATTTAAACGAGAATACATTTCATTAGCACTTTCTTTGGAAAGCATCTCAAAAGAATTTAGCTTTTTAATTACAAGATGATAGCATTCCTCATGCTCACTCTTGGTTCCCTCATGGAGTGCACAAATATCCGACCATAGTGCATGGGCGTCTTTGTGGTTCCTTACACGATTGAACACATCTTTGCAAAGGCCTCTAAAGATGGTGTTGTGAGCCTTTGCATTCCATTTTTCATAGTTCACTTCATCCCCTTGAAGTTGTGCGGCATTCTTAGGGGTTGGGAACCCTTGAGTGGCGGCTCTAAGAATTCCAACGTCTAGAGCTTCTAGGTATGCCTCCATGTGAATTTTCCAATATGGAAAATCATCCCCCTCGAAGATAGGAGGAGGTCCATCCCCGTGAGACATCTTACTCTAAGCGGTTAAGCTTAAAAACATGAGCACAAGGCTCTGATACCAATTGAAAGGATCAAGATGCCCAAGAGGGGGGGGTGAATTGGGCTAATTCTAAATTTTCTTGCAATAATCAAATCCTATGGATAGCCCAATTAACCCCTTGTGCCTAGAAATGTGTTTCTATCAAATTAACGCACAAAAGACTTGCAACCTATGTTCCAAACTTACTCTAGCATGGCAATTCTATGAATATAAAGACAAGTAATGAATTGCTCAAAGTAAATACTTAAAGTAAATGCTCAAAGTAAATGGAGAGAGGAACGTGGCGATGTTTTGCCGAGGTATCGGAGAGTCGCCACTCCCCACTAGTCCTTGTTGGAGCACCCGTGCAAGGGTGTAGCTCCCCCTTGATCCACACAAGGATCAAGTGCTCTCTATGGGTTGATTCTTCGACACTCCATCGCGATGAATCACCAAAAACCACTCACAACTTGAGTTGGGTCACCCACAAGCTTCACCGGGTGAACACCAAGCTCCCAATCACCACCAAGCCATCTAGGTGATGGCGATCACCAAGAGTAACAAGCACGAACTCTCACTTGACCATGCGAAGCCTAATGAGAAGATGGATGCACACTTGTCTACTCTAGATTGACTAATGAGGTTTCACTCTTGGATTCTCAAATCACAAACACCTCACTAGGACCTTGCTCTTCTTGGCACTCACAAACGTGTTTCTCAGCTGTTGAAATGAGCAAAAGTGACTCCACACATGAGTGGAGCTTCTATTTATAAGGCAGCCTAAAAAACGAACCGTTATGAGCTTCTACGGGGTGACCGGACGCTCCGATCGTGTTGACTGGACGCTTCGGTCAGTTCAACCCGCAAACCAGTAGTAATGAGTTGACCGGACGCTGGCAGGGTCCGGTCAGCACTGACCGGACACATCTGGTCGCATAAAACCCTTACTGGAACCTTACTGGACTCGACCGGATGCTGGATACTCAGGGTCCGGTCAGTATTGACTGAACATGTCCGGTCACACTTTCTCAAGTCTGGACCCTTACTGGAGTCGACCGGACGCTAGCCCTCAGCGTCCAGTCACATTGACCTTCCAGCATCTGGTCACACCAGACTTGTTCTCCTCGATCAAATGAACTGACCAGACCCTACAGCTAGCGTCTGGTCGCACCGGAGCCAGCGTCCGGTCAGTATTCGACCCTCCATTCACTTCCAACTCTCGATCATTTGTGAATGAAGTTTGCTCCAAAGGATCTTAGGCATTCATAGGAGCTACCTAGAGCTAGTTTTAACAAGTGTGCACCACACCTAACTCACTAGACTCAACTAGGTCAAGCTACCCGTTCATACCCCCTTAATAGTACGGCTAAAGGAAAAAACAAGGTCCTAATCTACTCTAAGTGTCTCTCCAACTTCAATTGACACTTAGAACTAGTCATCCTTAACCTTGTCATCCATCCTTGAAAACCGAAACAATTTCCATCGTAGGGGCATGACAACTTTGATTGCCCGATTGATCTCCATTACCATGACCTAACTTAATTGCATCTACAAAACACACGTTAGTCATAGTAATCTTGTATTATCATTAATCACCGAAACCCAACTAGGGGCCTAGATGCTTTCAAGTTTGACAGCTTAGCTTTGTTCGCACCTACTCGAACAAGCTCAAGATGGCATTGCACAACGGGTACAAGGCGCTCGGGGACTAGCTATGGGGGGTATGACCCTAGATACCCATGGCAGACCACATGGGCTATGCCCCAAGGGGCGACCTAGCCCACAAGATGAAGCCTTGTGAGGCACGACTCTATTCGGCACCTTCTGCAAGACACCAGGAAGATATCCTGAAGATACTACGAGATTTGTTAGGATACGTATACTCCCAAGATTCTAGTAATCTGTTATTACTTTTCAGTTATCTCTCAGATCTAACCGACCTATAACCCTATCCCCTAGACTATATAAGGCGGGCAGGGGCCCCCTCCAAACTCACGCAATATCATACGATAGCTAATACAAACCAACAGACCACAGGAGTAGGGTATTACGTCATACTAATAGCCTACACCTATCTAACTCATGTGTCTCTGTTGCCTTCTTGTTCTTGATCACACGCTTCTCTGTCGATCAATCTACCTTCGTGGGATACCCCTTAGAGGACTACCGATGATATTCTATCAATAGTGAAGCTAATTATAGCTAAGTTTGCATCTATCCTGTAACAATCATTTAATTAATAAGTATCACAGTAGTAACCATATTCAATTATCATGATCAACAGAACCATCATGTTTCATCAGTTTCTCACTAACCGGGGGAGATGGTGATTCGAATCGATTACATCCAGCTGGGCAATCCCAAACACACACCCATACGAGCCCACATTAGCTCATGTGGGTCACCGTTCACTTCATTTGGCATCCTCACATGAATTGCCCAAAGTCTAAAGCCCATAGCAAACATGGTCTTGGACTAGACCCCTTCCTTTAGGCTTTCCTCCTAGCAATGCTAACGGTCCAATATACTTAGCCCAAATGAGCTAATTGGCTTCATGGTCAACTATAACTTAGGCCCCTATTATGTGTTTGATACCTTCAATCTCAACCAAGGTCCGACAACAAAGCGGTCCTTAAATGACATAGATGGGATCAAATAATACATGCCAAGCCAGCATCAACAACAACCATAATAGCATCAGATCCCGTCCGGTCTTCAGTTATCTATTATCACCTAGTTCTTTTTCACGATAGCAAATATAGCCAACCATATCAGAGTGGCCACCTATGTCTCGCAGGTGATAGGAATCACCTAACTTCTACCGGTCTAAGCATAGCTAAGCATAGAACAACCTATACATACTAGTAAGGATACATATATATATATTGTAGACAAGGTAAGACATGCAACAACGGTTTCAATTCAGCTCCTATACTTAATGCACAATACAAAATATAAACTCAACTGTATTTTAAAAGAGAGGTAGGAGACTTAGAATGCTTCGGGGCTTGCCTAGATCTAAAGCACAATGTCAGTTAGTTAGCTTCATCTTTAGGACATGATCAACCATCATCTTTATCTTCTAGACTTGGTCACTATTACATCATTCTTGAGATCAACTTCATAGTCCATCACTCGATTCATCATCCGTTATCGCACCTAAATGATATGCATGGATGCAATGTGTGTTTGAGTGAACATACATAACACAAATGTTTAGAAACACGGAGCATAAGCATTGCGTCACTAGGGCGAACTAGGATTTTAATCGTTTGTGGTTTAATTCCCATTCTAATTGGAATTTACTCGCAAGTTGGTTATTAACAACACATCAAAATTTCATACTACCATAATATGCTAAGCATGATGGAATGCGTAAACATGATACATGATGAGAGACACACAAGTGCATAACAGAACTTAAACTAATCTAAGAAAGTTGAATACAACTTTCCGTCGTGGTACAACTAGGGTTATGCTTCATAAAGCATTCTAATTATTTGATTAACAAGTTAATCATGTGGTTATCAAGAAAGCAACACTTATCACATTATACTAGTCAAGCATGGCAAGGTATTTAACTAAACATTACACCAAGTTCAACCATTAGAGCAAACAAGGATCATCACATAATCTAACCATATGCACTTACTAACTAGTCATTTGAGTGGACTAATTTATTTATTAACTAACAAGTTAATTAGTTATCTATCATGAAAGGATTAACAAAGCATGGACCAACAAAAAGTGATTAACATTTTCCTTAACTCATGAGCATTATAAAGAATTATAAAACAAAACATTTAATTAAACCATTTTCTTTCTTATATAACAAGTTGATTCAAAACATATCAAGCAAGTAATTCCATTGCTAAGGAACAACAGGGGTTTGGATGTTCCGTGGTCCACAAACAAATCCCAAAATCATATCAAAGTCATCTAGGAATTTATAGAAACCATTTTGTTATTTTTATTAATCCATAAAAGGCATTTAAAAACACTTAAATTAATTAACTGATTTAGGTTATCAAAATACAACCAAAGTTTTTGTGAAGGTAGGTTATTGTAAATAACATTTACACAAAAAGTTTCATGATTATTGGATAATTATTTTAGCCTACAAAAATCATGGATTAAGCATTTATTGATTAAAAGAGGTAATTTTAAGCATGCAAAAACTATTGATTTTCACCATTTCAGATTTTTCCTAGATAGAGCACATCATGAATAGGCTACACAAAAATTTTCATGATTTTATCACATTCCTATATTTTTCTATGAATATAACAAGAATTGGCACATTTAAACCATTTCTGAAAAAGATAAAACCGAAGAAAACCTTTTCCACTCGGTTCCCGCCTACCCGCGCTCACTGATAGCGGGCCTGGGTCAACTCTGGTGGCCTCCCACACTGACTGGTGGGTTCTCGCCGCCAGCGAGACCTCCGGCGACGTGGCTAGCACCTACGTGCTCAGGATGACGCCGCGCATCTATATAGGGTGCTAACTGGGTAGCTAGAGTTTCATGGCGAGCTCGACACTGGCCATGGTAGCTATGGTGGAGCAGCGACGATGCGCCGGACATGACAAGCCGATAGAGATTAAATTAAGGCATCAGCTAGCGCTAGGGACTCACCACTAACCTGCTCGACTACTCAACTGAGGTGGAGATGCGATGGAGGCGGCTACCGTCGGCATAGGCAGATATGGCAGCGTGAACCAGTGGCGAGGGTGGTGTTTCGGCCTGACCTAGAGGAGAATCAATCAATGGCCACTCTAGTGAGCACCATGGCATCATGGAGAACTCAAAACCGTAGCTAATTGATCGATAGGCTCACCAAAGCGGGCTAGCCACGGTGAGGTGGGTGTATCGGCGATGGCGGGGTGATCATGGCGGCAACTGGCACTACGAGCAACTCCGGTGGCTACAAGCAACATGAGTAGGATAGGGGGATGTGCAAGGAGATGAAGAACTTGGCTATGAGGCGAATTAGGCGGGGCTGCTACGATGGTGATAAATTTCGCCGGCAACGGGACGGCTTGGCGGCAAAACTGAGAGATGAAGAAAAGAGAGAGCGGCCGACATTGGGCTTTTACCAGTGAGGGCGACGTCATGGCTTCGGCAGTGTCTTCGCGAAGTCGACCACGTGGCAAGCAAGTTGCTGCTGGTGTTACTGTAGCAAACTGATAGCATGTCTTTCGCCCTCTCTATCTCTGGATTCCATATGTAAACTTGATGATCTCTATTAATAAAAGTTATTCATCCCTCTTTGATCTCCAACTTTTCTTGAAGGATGACCCTCATACTCTCACTGGTTTGAAAGATCTTGAATTTTGAAAACAAGAGATTGAAACTAAAAATTGAATTTAAATTCAGTTACAAAACAAAATTGATTAACTACTTTGAGCAATTAATTAGTGGCTAATCATTGATCAAACAATCCAACCATTAGTTCAATATCAAAGTACAAACATCACACCAATTCATAGAAGCAAAATTGCACAAATTTTATTTATGAAAATTGATTTAATAATTCACCAAATATTGAACTTAATAACTGAAATCAAGGACAGTCAAATTGGCTAAGTGTGGGATTTAGTCATTGGATTCGATCTTTGAGCTCAAATGTTAACATATTTGACTTAGAAATACTATCAATCTTTGATCCCACATTATAAAGCACACTTTGCACTACAACTTTTGTTATAACAAAATTTTATTTGTTTAAGCAACTTCTCATATATAAATTCACAAAGAGCATTAAACATTATTATTATTAATATTTCAAGTAACATGTGAAACACCTTATATGCAACATATGAAACACTACAAAGCAGCACATGAAACATCACATGTTTCTACTCAATTAACAAAAGTGTTTTTAAGCAAAGCAAAAATTATCATTTCATATAACTTTTTGATCCAAAACAACATGCAACTTTTCATGTGACCCGAATATGTTCATGATTAGGTGATGCACATGAAAAGACATGATTAAAACTACTCATGCACATTTTGAAATAAAATTTACTTTTGAACAAAAGAGTTTTGTCTTTGCCTTTGAAAAGTTTAAGTTAGGTCATATTTGAAAGAATTTGACTCCACCTCTGTCACCACTTGTCAAGTGTTAAACTAAAGCTCACAATCATCCTTTGACTTAGTTAGATTAGACTTAATTCACTGCTTAACTTGAAATTGACACCTGGGGTGTCACAGTTTTGATCACCTAGTACTAATTCTTGGGTCCCCAAAATTTAGTCATATGTTATTTAAATTCGTGGAATAGCCATTTTAGTCTCTAAACTATGGCTCGAGCCTCACTTTTATTCCTAAACTTTCAAAATGGCATTTTAGTTCTCAAACATTACTTTTTGGCTACATTTCATCCTATGACTATCAAAATAATTGTTTGTCCTCAAACTTTACATTTTAGACTTAATTTCATCCATAAACTGTCAAACTGCATTTCATTGCTCAAATTTTTTATTTTTACCTCGACTTTGTCCCTAGTCCTACAATTTTAGTACCTTAAGAACACATGGATAAATTAAAAACAACAGAAGACCTACAATTTTTCCATAACTACTTCTACCGTTTAGCTCAACTAATAGCCAATTATGGATAAAAAAATTTATTCATAGGGTGAAAATAATTCATAGTCAAGAATATTCATATCTTATGAAAGGACCTTGATATCGCTTAGAGAGGGTAAATAGATGTTTCTAAAATTTAACAACAAAATACAAAACTTTCGCACAATTCTGTGAAATTACTGCTTCATGGAATTTCTACAAAAAAAAGAATGACATGAAGTTCATTGCACAAAAATTTCAAGCTCAAATCAACCTTGTAGATATATTTTTAGAGATGTTCAATAGAAAAGTCCACAAAGTACCTGCACTCACAAACACACACAATCAAGTAGACCGAGTGGAAAGAAAAATAATGCAATTCAAAATACAAGAGACAAGATATTTGTTTTATCGAGGTTCAGGTTCCCACTTGAACCTATGTCTCTATAGAGGTGGTGGTGAGTGACTCACAAAGGTCACACTCATGCCAGGTCCTCTCGATCACTATCCTCATCTCCATTAGTTGATCTTTTTCCCTGTGAGGGCAAGATTGTAACACCCTCGGTGTTATACCCTAAACCATTTACTAAAACATGTCATGAGCATCATGTTTATGTGTTAATACATGTGATAAAGTGTGTACATCAATTTCTTGTAACTTAAAATGATCAGTAAAATGTTAAATGAAAGTTGATTCAATAGTTTAGGTATATCAAGTAGGGTTTAAAACCAATTTTTATTAAGCGAAAATACTATAGAACATGTGTATGGTACTTAAATAAAGTTTGAAGTACAAACTTTGTAGATCATAGTGAAATACTTGTTGTTGAAAAATGATATTACTAGCTAATATTTCTACTAGCCTAGAAATTGCATACTGAAATCAAGTTCAGCTCAAAAACTTAGAAAGATTCCAAGTTGTCAACAGGTAGACATTGCTATGTTTAGCAAATTATTTTGAGAGATTGGGTTAAAGGGTGGTGCGGTGTTATAGCTCGATTTGGTAGTCTCATGTTATCTAGAGCATGGTGAAGATGGTTTGGCTCCTGAAGCAACCGTTTAGTCATTTTGGGTGATTTAAAATTCATGCACGACACAGTCTCGGGATGGTTGGCGTCGTGCGTGCGGTCACCACGTGGTCACCCTGTGCCACCATGCTAGGTCAATCAGGCCACCTAGGCTTGGCCAAGGCTAGCCACAGTGAGCCGCTGGCCCCATGTCCGGCTGCCCTTCCTCATGCTATCGCCATTGGTGCCGCCACGGCTGTGCTTAGCTGCCATCGCCTCACCATTGCATCTGCACCCCCCTATGAGTCTACACCACTGACCGCCCTACCTATGACCTTGCCACTGCTGCGCGTGCTTAGTGTATTCGCGACATCGACACATGGCCATACCTGCTGTCGCCTCGCCCATTAAGGCACTGCAGTCGCTCGTGCCAAGTCAGTCATGGATGCGTGCACGCCTTGTAAGTAGCGCTTGGGCATGTGCATCCTGATCATGCCGCTCGCATCCCGCCAAGGCGAGGACAAGCTGAGCTCTGACCTACCCCCTCCTCTCTCTCTTTGTTGCTACCTTGGTGGACTGAGCCGCACCATTAAAACAAGCAGGGAGGAGTCACCACCATCAGATTCATCGCGTCACTAGCTCTGTTGCCCAGCTGCCTACCTATCCGCCCTCACCCCGCCTTGAATGGTTCCCGGTCAAGCTTCAATTTTGGAGCTTTTCCCCACCACCGTGTCGATAAGGCAAAGTCCACCCATCACCGATGGCAGCTCTCATCTGACCACCTCGGGCCAAATTGGCTGCACCGCTAGACTCGCCTCAAGCCCCTCCTCACCATGCACACCTGAGCTGTACCCCTACCATTGTCCCAACGCTGCTAACATGGTTGTGTCCACCATGGATCATCACTGAGCTCGCTGTGCGTACATGGCCAGCCTTGCTCGGGGCGTCTTCGGCCGAACCATCACCTCAGCCAGGTCCTTGGTGAGTCACTGATGCTCACCCACTACCTCCACTACTCCCTTAGCATCGTAGCTCACCGAAACATCATCGTTGCCACCGTAGGTTGTCCACCAATGTGGAAAGGTTGCGCTGCTTCATCTCCGATCTCTAAATCGCTGCCCATTATTGCACGCTGTCCCATAGGTGAGCATCAGACCTCTAGATGGGTCGAGGTGGTTCCAGTTGGTTGGGGTAGCGGCCCAGTGCCAGTCAATGCCACGCCAGCGAGCATGGAGGCATCGGGACCTCTCCGATGCGAAGATATGTTAATACGAGGGTCTTCTTGCATAATTGTTGTCTGTAGAAATAGTGTTAGTACTTAGTTGTAATTCAGGAGAAGTGCGAGGTCTATTTTGCAAAAACATCAGTGCGCGGGGGGTTTCCCTGTCGTGGGCCATCTCCACGTGGGATGGTGCCATGTGGGCCGCACCGCGGGCCACCGCACGCTCGCGCGCGCTGTGTCATGTGGGCTGCGAGGGAGAATTCATTTTTCTTTTTCATAAGGAATTAGAAATAATTTCTAATATAATTTTTAAGCTGATCTTTGGTAAATCATATAACATCATGTTGATGTCCAAAACTTATGAAACAAATTTTGTTAAGTTCCTAGAATTGTGCTTTATCTATTGGTGTACTTAGTTCATATATATACATGCTAATACTAGGAGCTATTAAATCATTTGAAAATGTTTAATATTATTAGGAGAATTATTGCAGTAATTTTTGTGGTAAATTGGTGATAGCTTTAGCCCTAAAATTTTTATAGATGCATCTTGTTATTATTATGTCCTCACTGTAATTTTTGTAGCTTTAGAATAGACTAAACATAAGGGTAGTTAAATGCTCTTTATTTCAAATATACATTAAATCATTAGTAGAAATAAAGATATAACCTTCATTTGTAAAGCTAGGTGTTTGTTAGTTGAACCCAACACTTTGCTTGGTAAAGATGATAGTTAGCTTAATGCCTTAGTCATTAGAGCTAGCTTAGTAGCTTAGTATGTGCATTCTTATTTTAAGAGTTGTTATTGTATAAATGCTAAGTGTTGCATTATCATCGCATGCATGTAGAGAACTAGTTGGTGGAATTCGTGACCATCAGAGAGCAGGAGTACGAGGAGGTGATCGTGGAGTATGAGGAGGTCCTCGTATAGGAGAAAGCCTCGGAGCCACCGATGACTAACATAGCTGATAATCCGCCTGCCCAAGGTAAGCCTCGGTGCATAACCCTTAATTTGAATAATCACTGGATATATATATATATATATATATATATATATATATATATATATATATATATATATATATATATATATATATATATATATATATATATATGTGTGTGTGTGTGTGTGTGTGTGTGTGTGTGTGTGATGTACATTTACGTTACAGGATTTATATTGAAACTACATGCATAGATAAACCCACCTATGAGTCCTACTAGCATAGGTCAAGTAGCTGTTGTGCTTAGGCTATTGGTAGCGTGAGTAACCTATCGTTACTCACAATAGGTGATTATTATTATTACTCTCATGATAAAATGGTAAAAGGAAATGGAGACCGGGTAGGTATGTGGTATGGGTATTGGTAGGTGTAATAGGTTATGTCCCATAGCCAACGAGGCATAGCTTGGTTACACTGTTTTCTCTGTCCGTGTCGGTTAAGGACCGTCCGTTGATGTGGTGTGTAGTCAGGTCACAGACTTATTATCTTGAGCATATACTTGCTTATGGGAGCGGGAAGGCTCATTGCACTCTTGTTGTGGGTTTTGGCTCTTTTTGGACCGACTAATTGGAGGCGGGGATGGTGGAGGTCTAAGCACCACACTAAGTCTAGGACTTAGGAGTGGGGGCTTAGAGTCCAAGTTTGGACGGGGACCTAGACCCCTTGATAGGAGAGTGGTGGGTTGGTCTTGCTTGTGCCTGGGGTACAAGCAAGATGTGTGTTTCGGGGTACCTAGCTAGAATACATTGGTTCATGAATCACCGTGTGATACGGTATGACTTGGCTGTGGTCTAGCACCATAGTAAGAACTAGAAGATGAAAGGGGATGAATGGTTCTGATTGCTCAACTCTTGCTTGAAAGTAGAACAGGTGCTTATATAGAATGGTTAGCTAATGAACTAATCATGACTGCTAATAAAACACATACATAAGGATTCACTACTAGTAATGCTTTTTGCAAAAAGGAAACCCAGCAAACCATAAAGCTTATCATATCATTTGGAGTCAGGAAATTATTCCCACTAGCAGGTGTAGCTTGAGGAGTGGTTGTTGTGTGGATGATTCTTCTGATGGACACAGATAGATCCTTGTATCTTATTGTTAGATGTTTATTTCAATTCCACTATTTAAATTCCGCACTCTGAACTTGGTATTGTAATAATGTATTTTCGAGAACTCTTGTTGTATGAAATAGACTAAGTATTGTAAACTCGTTCTCATTATTAAAATTATTAGATTCTAGATAGAAAACATGGATTGTTCGAGTTCTCCCTTGGGGTGTGCTCGATGGAACTGTCTGATGTAGCCAACTTTCAGGGTGCTTAGTGTCTAGTGGAAGACGAGCGCCTCCGAAGGTGTGTTATTTCGGGTGGTTCTGCCATAGGTGGTATTAGAGCCAATAATGAGTTACGAGTTTCATAACTCTTTTCAAAACCTAAAATTTGACCAACAAAAGTTTTGTGAAAAGTAGGATGCGATAAAATTATATAAATAAGTATAAGCCCTAGCAATTTGGTCTATCTAGAATAGCAGCACTGGTTTTATCTAATCAATTTTCTATAGGTACACTAACTTACGCTGCATAAGAATTGTTTAGCAAGCATAAAGTGAGTGTGTGATGTGCCAAAAAAATTTGCGAATGCTGCTATATTCTGGCTTGAGTGAACGGGTAGGCTGATGCATGCATCATGAAAAAGAGAATCTTGCTTGCACTAAACTCCCCCCACATGTATAATTTGGATTAGTGAATTGATAAGATAACCTAAAAGAATGCTTTAGTAAAAGCCTTATCATTTCTCTAAGTCTCTTGTTCCTAATATGGAGGGTTATCCCTAATGGTTGGTTCTTATTTGTTTATAGATGAACCTAAGGTCTGGTGTGGCAGAACCTCCTAAATTATAGGACCCACATGCACTTGTCACTGTCCAACGACCTTTGACAACTAGGCATATGTTCTTGGTAACTTAAGAAGTCTGTCGGGTGTCCTCGAGGAACCCCGAATCATCCATGATTTCCAAGTAGGATCATGTTACAGAGTCATTACAGTATTACAACATTTATTCAAACATCAATACCACAGTAAAAACAGCGGAAGTCTTACAATAACATAATTTACAAAACAGTAGTTTCAAACCTCGCAACTAGGTTCGATGTTTATTACAAAACAAAATAGTGGAGTGGCATTATAATATAATACAAAACACACAATAAAACTGCCCTGCCCAAGGGCCACACATTTACTTCTCATCGTCATCACAAGGAACAACTGTCATACAGCATGATCCAAAACAGATCTGCTCATGAGGCTCATCTGCAACAAGGGTCAACAAACCCTGAGTACAAAAGTACTCAACAAGACTTAACCGAAATAAAACTGATAGAACTCAGGAATGCCGGTTCATGGGATTCAAGGTATGGCTTTAATAATAATCAAAGTTCTTTTGCGTAAAAGCTCTTTAACAAAATTCTTTATATAGAAAACTTCATAAAATCATATACAAAGCTGACACGATCCATGTTGAGATCATGAAACTTCATATCCAACACCTTCACAAGCCTTATTCGAGTTCCAGTTATTAGTACTACGATGATGAACAGAGAAGTGAGTCTCCATAACCGAGGAGCAACGACGATTTGAACCGATTAAGCCCAGCTGGGGATTCCAGACCACACGACATATGTAGGTCCCTAACCTACATATACCAACCTACCCTCGGATCCTCTAAAACAAGAATGGGTCTGCGCCACCCGAGAATACAGTACTCCACCAATCTAGCCCATTTCCATGTGGGTACACGCTATTCCCGCCATCTCTCCACTCCTAGTGCGCGAGTAGCCATTCTCACAATAGAATCGCCAAGTTTAGGCTTACTAGAGTATGTGGTTAGTACTACAAAGTCTCACCGCACACAGTTCAACAACGGACGTGCCTTAATCGACACAGGCGGAAAGAACCTGCTCATAAGACCTCCATGTCTTGAGGCTCACACACACCGAGTTCGCCCGGTCTAGATTTATTACTCCACATTCCCATATCACATGATAACATAAGTTAATCAACTCCCATTTAAAGTTCGCAGGTGACAGGTAATCACCTGACTTTCATCGTTCTACGCATAGCTAAGCATAACTAGGCATATACGAATTTAAAACTGGTAATATGGTAATTATGGAATAACAAGGTGGGTAATGCACCAATTAGGCTCTTACTTAACTCCTAATCACTTAATGTAGTAATGGAAAGCAAAAGCAAAATTAATTTATAAAACACAAGGTAGGGTTGTATGCATCTGGGGCTTGCCTTCGTTGACGGAAAAGTCTGGTTCCTGCGATGTTCCACAAGTATTCGATCCGACCTCAATAGATGGATTAACCTCCTCAACAACTTGATTAACTACCATGTGTTCACCTTCGTTCACTACACGTAATAACAATGCCATGTTTAACATGATGCGGAATATGAAACATGATGCTCGATGATGGATGCAAAAATTAAGAATTTGAATACAACTTTCCTTCGCCGTACAGTGGCAAGTCAAACTAATCAAACCTTTTTCGCAACACCCAAATCAATTGCCAAGGATCATTATCAACTAATCACCCAAGGACATCACTCAATCAAAAATTCAAACAAAACCTAATTCATTAAAGGTTACAATTTGCTTTTATGAATTAATTATTTAATTCAAAATTATGAAATAAATCAACTTATTCTAATTGAGCTCAAAATTTTAGTAAATGTTCATTACATGATAACTAAGTGGCAAAACAAATTTCATAATTTTTTTGATAAATAAATAAGCCTAGAAAAATCATGGAAATCCATTTATTAATAAATTGAGCAATTTTTATCACATTCAAAAATTACTGAAAACATTATTTCATATTTTTCTTAAATAATATACATCACAGAGAAGTCACACAAAAAGTTTCATAATTTTTGGAGCTCTAAATAAATCTACACAAAAATAACAAATTACATCACTATTCATTCAAATCTGAAAATAGAAAAATCCATTTGAACGCTGAGTCACTGACAACCCGACCCCACTTGTCATCCCTAACCTCGCGCGGTTGACCATGACAGCGACGGCGCTGACCGACGTAAACTCATCGACGGTGAGTCCAACGGCGATGGCCAAAATACCAAAATGATCACCAAGACTAGGCGCATCGATTGACGTCCCTATCAGTACTGATTACGGCCCTATACTAGCTCGTCGTCGGCCATGGCGGACGCGGTGGCACGGTAGCGCTACGCCAGCGACGTGAGACCTGTAAAGCTTAAACAGAAGGCCTAGGAAGCATCAGCAGCTCACCCCAAACACGACTGAGTAGAGCACAAGGCTGGAGGAGCAACAGAGAGGTGGGTTGACGTTCCGAGCAAACACAGCGGAGCAGATCGTCGTCGGTGGCGATGTTCCGGGAGCTGTGGTGGTCAAAATGAGAAATCAATGGGTCATGAAGGACTACAGCATCGTGGCGAAGCTGAAACAAGACTCAGCAAGGGTAGAGGATCACCGTAACACGCTGGCCACGGCGAAGCGCTCACGACGGGGACGCTGCCGGCTGCGAGGAAGAAGAGCGCGCACCGTGAGTTTCCGACGAAGACAAGCCAAATTGGTGGGTCGGCTGGATGCACAAGGAGTAAGCGAAGCTAGGACATGCTTTGCTATGATGGCGCGGGCGCTGGTTCGACGGCAAAAGCTCAACGGAGTTATGGCAACAGCGTCGGGAAAACAGAGGAAGGGAAACAGCGAAGAACGGCGATGACTTAGGCCTTAAAGAGCGGCTAGAAGCGCAAGGAAGCCACGCAGGAGTCTTTCCCACGCTAGCACGAAGCCGAGGACGTCCACACGCGTGTCTGGAAGCGAACCGAAGGTCGCCGGTGGTGTAGCTACGGCGGTGAACACTGTTCATAGTATTTACAAGTTTGCCATTCGCCAAAATTCACAAATTACTCTCAAATTTTCATAACAACTCAAAAATCTCCAAAAACAAAAGTTGTTCAAAATCAAAAGTTCTACAACTTTGCTTTTATAACCAACTCCTAATTCAATCTAGATTTTGAAATGAACTTTTGAATTTAAATGGGGAAATTTAATGAATTACGCCTTTTTGAATTACTCCAAATTTTACTAAACAACTTGAAAAATTCCAAAAACAAACTTTGCTTAACTAGTCAAGCTCTACACTTTTACTTTTGGACTCAACCCCAAAATATGCATTGATTTTGAAATGGATTTTCAGGGAAGGATTTAAATACTAAAAATCGGGGTTTTCACGAAAAATTCAAAATCAAACAAACTTTGAACTTGAGTCAAACAATACAATTCAACACATACCACATGAATATAAACTTGTTTTAGTGTATGCATCTCAAAGTTTGCAATATGAACAATTGCCTTGCAATGCATATGATGACATGTTATATTTTTAATATTTAAACACCCGGGGTGTTACAATCCTTCTCCCTAAAAGAAATCTCGCCCCGAGATTCAAAGCCATAGGGTAAGTAATGGAAAAGGAAATGTGTCACGAGAACACATACAAAATCTATCCATAAAACAGCTGAGGTCTCTTTACAAAACACAACTTGTACTACCGAGCTCAACTAACTTTACTCTATTCTATATTGACGCTAGAAATTCTGGAAACTTTTCTAATAAGTAATCTTCTGATTCTCAAGTAGCTTTCTCTTCTGAATGTTGATTCCATTGTATTTTATAGAACTTGATGGTCTGTCTTCGAGTAACACGATCTTTCTGATCTAACACTCAGATAGGATATTCGGAATAAGTTAAATCCGGTTCTAGTTCCACTCCTTAAACTTCAACATTCTGTTCATGCACTCGAAGACACTTCTTCAATTGAGAAATATGGAACACATCATGTACTGCTATGAGATGTTCAGGTAATTTCAAGCGATATGCCACTTTTCCAAACCTTTCCAAAATTTGATATGATCCAATATATCGAGGTGCCAACTTTCCTTTAACACCAAAACGGGTAACTCCTTTCATTGGTGATACTTTCAGATATACAAAGTCTCCTTTGTTAAATACCAATGGTCTCCGTCTTCTTTCCGCATAGCTCTTTTGGTGGGACTGAGCTATCTTCAAATTACTCTGTATTTGCCTAACCTTGTCTTCTATTTCTTTCACAAGGTCAACTCCAAAGAATCTTCTTTCTCCAGGCTCAGACCAACTCAATGATGTTCTACATCTACGACCATAGAGTGCTTCAAATGGAGCTATTCTAATGCTTTCCTGATAACTATTGTTGTATGAGAACTTGGCTAAAGGTAAGCATTCATCCCACTTATTGGAATAGTTAAGGGCACAACACCTTAACATATCTTCAAGTACTTGATTGACTCTTTTAGTCTGTCCATTAGTCTACGGATGGTAAGCTGTACTATACAGAAGTTTGGTACCCAATGAAGAATGCAATTATTTCCAAAAGTTGGAGACAAACTGTGTACCCCTATCTGACATAATAGTCTTGGGTACTCCATGGAGACTCACAACTCACTCTAAATACATCTTGGCATACCGTATAGTGGGATATGTATTCTGGACTGGAAGAAAATGTGCTGATTTGGTTAGTCGATCTACAATAACCCATACTGAGTCAAATCCCTTTGATGTCTTGGGTAGACCAACAATAAAGTCCATACTTATGTCCTCCCACTTCCAAGATGGAATAGGTAATGGTTGTAATTCACCAGCAGACCTCAAATATATAGCTTTCACCTTTTGACAAGTATCACACTTTGCTATATATCTAGCAATCTCTATTTTCATTTTAGTCCACCAGAATCTTTGCTTCAAGTCATGGTATATCTTGTTGCTTCCCGGATGGATAGTAACCTAGTAGCATGTGCCTCATCTAGAATTGACTGCCACAACTCAGGAACTTTTGGTACCACCAGGCGATCCTTGAACCATAACACATCTTCATCATCAATGCTAAAATATTCCGCTTTTCCATTCTTGTCTCTTTCCTTGATATGGGCTATACCCTTGTTTTCCTTTTGAGCAGCAATAACTTGATCTTGAATAGTGGCTTCAACAATTATGTTGGTCAGACTTCCTTGTTGAATTACTTCTACATTCAACTTTTCTATTTCTTGACATAAATTCAAATCCATTGTTCTCACTGTCAGACAATTACAATAACTTTTGCGACTGAGAGCATCTGCAACTACATTTGCTTTACCCGGGTGATAATGTACTTCCAAATCATAATCCTTAATTAGTTCTAACCATCTTCTTTGTTGCATGTTTAACTCTAACTGAGTGAAGATATACTTTAAGCTCTTGTGGTCTGTATACATATGGCACGTATTACCAAGCAGGTAATGCCGCCAAATCTTCAGAGCATGAACTATAGCTGCTAACTCCAGATCATGAGTCGGATAGTGTTCTTCATGTTGCTTAAGTTGCCTAGACGCATAGGCAATGACTCGGCCTTCTTGCATCAACACACATCCAATACCAATACCTGAAGCATCACAATACACATCAAACGACTTCTCGATATCAGGTTGGGCTAATACTGGTGCAGTAGTCAACAATCTCTTCAAGGTCTAGAAAGCCTCTTCACAATCAGATGACCAGACAAACTTGACTTGATTTTTCAATAGTTCTATTATGGACTTTGATATTTTAGAGAAATCTAGAATAAACCGACGGTAATACCCTGCCAATCCTAGAAAACTTCGAACTTGATGAACTGTGGTTGGCGTTTTCCAATCAAGCACATCTTTCACTTTGCTGGGATCAACTGCAACTCCTTTGGCTGACAAGACATGTCCAAGAAATTGCACTTCCTTAAGCCAAAAATCACACATGCTGAACTTGGCATATAGTTGATGTTCTCTCAAGCGGGTCAGAACAATCCTAAGATGTTCCGCATGTTCTTTCTTATTCTTGGAATATACTAAAATATCATCAATAAACACCACTACAAACTTGTCTAGCTCTAGCATGAATACTGAGTTCATCAGATACATGAAATGAGTGGGAGCATTTGTCAAACCAAAAGACATTACCAAGTATTCATATAATCCATATCTTGTGGTAAATGCCATTTTGGGAATATCTTCAGGCTTTATCTTGATTTGGTGATATCCTAATCTCAAATCTATCTTGAAGAAAACTTTGGCTCCGGCCAATTGATCAAAAAGCAAATCTATCCGAGGTAATGGATACTTATTCTTGATGGTCACTTCATTCAATGGACGATAGTCAACACATAACCTCAGGGTCTCATCTTTCTTTTTCACAAAAATTGTCAGACATCCCTAAGGTGAGGAACTAGGTTGGATAAACCCTTTCTCAATCAATTCTTGTAACTGAGTCTTCAACTCGACCAATTCCTTATGTGGCATTCTATAAGCTTTCTGAGAAATCGGAGCTGTTCCAGGTTATAACTCTATATTAAACTGTATATCACTATCAGGTGGTAGACCGGGTAAATCTTTAGGAAACACATCTGGAAATTCACACACTACCGGAATATCTCTAATCTCTTTGATAGCAGTTGCACAAATCTTGCCCACTGATCTTCTTAGGGTTGGAAGTTGGATGAGAAGTTGAGAATTGCTATCAGGCAAACTTACTCTTAATGTCCTATTCAAAGCATCTATAACAGCCGTATGCTGATACATCCAATTCATTCCCAAGATTACATCTATATCCTGATCCTTAAGGATAATCATGGTAGTGGAAAAATATGCCTACCTAGGTTTATGGGTACCTGGTATACCATTTCCTTAGTACACAGACGTCCCCCAGGTGACTGTATAAAGAAACTTTCCTTTGTTGCCCCAATTGAAATTTTATGCTTCACGACAAATGTTCTATTGATGAATGAATGCGATGCACCAGAATCAAAAAGTATAACTATAGGGTGATTGGCAACAGGAAACATACCCATCATCACTGGCTCCCCTTCTGGAATTTCTCCAGCTTGAATATAGAACACACATCCTGTCTTCCTCTCATCTTTGCCCTTCTGAGCATTTTGATTGGGGTTCTTGTTTGGTGCCTGACCATGTTGTTGATTGGTAGGGGCCTTCTGATAATTTTGATTAACCTACCTAGGATATGGACATTCCCTAGAGAAATGACCAGTCCTTCCACAATTGTAACACGGATAGTTGTGACCCTGGGATGTTGGAGCATTGCCACCAGGAGCATTGGTTGACTGTGAATTCGGATAGGTTATAGCAGGATGGACATTTGACTCTTGCCCGGTTTGGAACTACGGCGGACGATAAGGAGGACGATTATGACGTACTGGATGATAAATCACCCTCTGCCTCTTCTAATTTCCCCCAAAAGATCCAGACGACATACTCTTTTTCTTTTTGAGCTCCTTATGCTGCCAATACTTTGACTCTGAAGCAATTGCAATATTTACGGCCTCATGGTAAGTGACATTGGTACAGGTGGTCATCATAGTCTACAACTTGGTATTCAAGCCTCTCATAAACCACCTTTTCTTCTTTGCATCAGTATTGACATGTTCTGATGCATATTGGGACAGATGATTAAATCTTCCCACATACTGCATCATGGTTTGATCTCCTTGCTTCAAAGCAAGGAATTCATCTAACTTCATTGCCATCACTCCTTCAGGGATATAATGGGCTCTGAAGGCAGTACGGAACTTAGCCCAAGTTATTGGAATGCCAGCTGGTTGCATAGCCACTAAGTTCGCTCACCAAGCACTTGCTGCACCTCTAAGTTGCTGGGCGGCAAACGCAGGTTTCTGATACTCCATGCATGGAATAAGGTCAAATTTCTGCTCCATGGTTCGAAGCCAGTCATTAGCCTCCAATGGTTCATCTACCTTGGTGAACACCGGTGGTCTTGTGTCTGTGAAATCAACATATGTAGCCTCCTATCTGTTATGGTGGTGACCACGGTTTCCTTGCATCTGATTCTAATTACTTTGAGCCATCTCATGAAGCAAACGAGAATTTTCAGCCATCACATTGACAAGTGCGGTTATAGCATCAGCTAGATTTGTTGGAACTGGTGGCAGATCTGGAATACCATCCTCATCTTGTGAAGTTCTAGGAACATACGAACCCCACGTACGACGCATCTGCTCATAACAAACCAAACTTTATTCACAAGCCTTTATTGAATTGCACAAAAGCTTACTCTAGACACATTACATAGGGTTTGCTAATATAAACACCAGAACCTGTAAGTACTAAAACAAAGGTACATAGCTTAACTATAACTAACTATTGTACAACTCTACTCTTTTCCGTGATTATTTCAAACTTCAAGTTCGGTATCCATTCCGAAATTATTACCGCCTTCATCATCACTTTCATTGATCATTACTAATTCTTCAGGATCTTCTTCTTCTTCTTCTTCTTCCGATTCATTATCATCGGCAAGGATGACACCGGGCTCCATGGCATCAGCTTGAAGCTCATGATTTGGATTTAGTAGATTGCTAAGCCTATGAACTTCCTCATGCAGATAAGTATTATGTTCTTCTAAATCTTCTACATAGAATTCTAGCTCATGAGTTCTAGCTCTAGCTACATTTTCCCTATGCCAAGCCTCATTTCATCCCTCCACCGTATGAACTAACATGTTTTCACAGTTCCTGTGTGCGGTGGTGAGACGCCTCAATTGATCATGTAATTCTCCTACCTATATAGCATCCAAAGCCCTATCTCTAGTAGCTTGTGCTAACTCTACAGAAATCCTCTATATCTCTGCCTGGGGATCAGGCCTAGAGCTACTACTGCTAGCACCATCATTCCTAGGGGCAAGTTGGTGACAAGGAACTCCTTTGGGTCTAGTGGACTTACGGGGCGTCATCTTGGCATAAGCCATACTATAGGAAGCCAATTTAATCCAAGTAAGACCATTTGATCAAAGTCTAAAGAGCAGCTATGATGGATTACATTACTCAAACCAGTCTCACTACTCAACTCCAGACTAAGAGGTGAAGGAAGTAACTAGTGAATTATTCATGATGCATGAATCATTCTTACGAACAAAAACATCAAGGTTTATAATGCACATAAACAACATTTATTTTTATATAGGGCATAGTAAGATTACTACTCCACCACACAAAACATTTTTAATCAAATACGGAATGGTGAGAAAGAAATAAGATAAGTCAGAAGCAATTTGGACCAAATTATCAAGTTAGATTTAGTCATCCCAAATCATTTTGAAGTTTTTATAAAACAATACAACAAAAACCTTGTAACGATCGCTCTGATACCATTCTATGGTAGAACCTCCTAAATTATAGGACCCACATGCACTTGTCACTGTCTAACGACCTTTGACAACTAGGCATATGTTCCTGGTAACTTAAGAAGCCTGTTGGGTGTCCTCGGAGAACCCCGAATCATCCACGATTTCCGAGTAGGATCACGTTACAGAGTCATTACAGTATTACAATATTTATTCAAACATCAATACCAGAGTAAAAACAGTGAAAGTCTTACAATAACATAATTTACAAAACAGTAGTTTCAAACCTCGCAACTAGGTTCGATGTTTATTACAAAACAAAATAGTGGAGTGGCATTATAATATAATACAAAACACACAATAAAACTGCCCTGCCCAAGGGCCACACATTTACTTCTCATCGTCATCACAAGGAACAACTGTCATGCAGCACGATCCAAAACAGATCTGCTCATGAGGCTCACCTGCAACAAGGGTCAACAAACCCTGAGTACAAAAGTACTCAATAAGACTTAACCGAAATAAAACTGATAGAACTCAGGAATGCCGGTTCATGGGATTCAAGGTATGGCTTTAACAATAATCAAAGTTCTTTTGCGTAAAAGCTCTTTAACAAAATTCTTTATATAGAAAACTTCATAAAATCATATACAAAGCTGACACGATCCATGTTGAGATCATAAAACTTCATATCCAACACCTTCACAAGCCTTATTTGAGTTCCAGTTATTAGTACTACGATGATGAACAGAGAAGTGAGTCTCCATAACCGAGGAGCAACGACGATTCGAACCGATTAAGCCCAGCTGGGGATTCCAGACCACACGACATATGCAGGTCCCTGACGTACATATACCAACCTACCCTTGGATCCTCTAAAACAAGAACGGGTCTACGCCACCCGAGAATATAGTACTCCACCAATCCAGCCCATTTCCACGTGGGTACACGCTATTCCCACCATCTCTCCACTCCCAGTGCACGAGTAGCTATTCTCGTAATAGAATCGCCAAGTTCAGGCTTACTAGAGTATGTGGTTAGTACTATAAAGTCTCACCGTACATAGTTCAACAACGGACGTGCCTTAATCGACATAGGCAGAAAGAACCTACTCACAAGACCTCCATGTCTTGAGGCTCACACACACCGAGTTCGCCTGATCTAGATTTATTACTCCACATTCCCATATCACATGATAACATAAGTTAATCAACTCCCGTTTAAAGTTCGCAGGTGACAGGTAATCACCTGACTTTCATCGTTCTACGCATAGCTAAGCATAACTAGGCATATACGAATTTAAAACTGGTAATATGGTAATTATGGAATAACAAGGTGGGTAATACACCAATTAGGCTCTTACTTAACTCCTAATCACTTAATGCAGTAATGGAAAGTAAAAGCAAAATTAATTTATAAAATACAAGGTAGGGTTGTATGCATCTGGGGCTTGCCTTCGTTGACGGAAAAGTCCGGTTCCTGCGACGTTCCACAAGTATTCAATCCGACCTCAACAGACAGATTAACCTCCTCAACAACTTGATTAACTACCATGTGTTCACCTTCGTTCACTACACATAACAACAATGCCATGTTTAACATGATGCGGAATATGAAACATGATGCTCGATGATGGATGCAAAAATTAAGAATTTGAATACAACTTTCCTTCGCCGTACAGTGGCAAGTCAAACTAATCAAACCTTTTTCGCAACACCCAAATCAATTGCCAAGGATCATTATCAACTAATCACCCAAGGACATCACTCAATCAAAAATTCAAACAAAACCTAATTCATTAAAGGTTACAATTTGCTTTTATGAATTAATTATTTAATTCAAAATTATGAAATAAATCAACTTATTCTAATTGAGCTCAAAATTTTAGTAAATGTTCATTACATGATAACTAAGTGGCAAAACAAATTTTATAATTTTTTTGATAAATAAATAAGCCTAGAAAAATCATGGAAATCCATTTATTAATAAATTGAGCAATTTTTATCACATTCAAAAATTACTGAAAACATTATTTCATATTTTTCTTAAATAATATACATCACAGAGAAGTCACACAAAAAGTTTCATAATTTTTGGAGCTCTAAATAAATCTACACAAAAATAACAAATTACATCACTATTTATTCAAATCTGAAAATAGAAAAATCCATTTGAACGCTGAGTCACTGACAACCCGACCCCACTTGTCATCCCTAACCTCGCGCAGTTGACCATGACGGCGATGGCGCTGACCGACGTAAACTCGTCGATGGTGAGTCCAACGGCGATGGCCAAAGTACCAAAATGATCACTAAGACTAGGCGTATCGATTGACGTCCCTATCAGTACTGATTACGGCCCTATACTAGCTCGTCGTCGGCCATGGCGGACGCGGTGGCACGGCAGCGCTACGCCGGCAACGTGAGACCTGTAAAGCTTAAATAGAAGGCCTAAGAAGCATCAGCAGCTCACCCCAAACACAACTGAGTAGAGCACAAGGCTGGAGGAGCAACAGAGAGGTGGGTCGACGTTCCAAGCAAACACGGCGGAGCAGATCATCGTCGGTGGCGATGTTCTGGGAGCTGTGGTGGTCAAAATGAGAAATCAATGGGTCATTAAGGACTACAGCATCGTGGCAAAGCTGAAACAAGACTCAGCAGGGGCAGAGGATCACCGTAACACACTGGCCACGGCGAAGCGCTCGCGACGGGGATGCTGCCGGCCGCGAGGAAGAAGAGCACGCACCGCGAGTTCCCGACGAAGACAAGCTGAATTGGTGGGTCGGCTGGATGCGCAAGGAGTAAGCGAAGCTAGGACATGCTTTGCTGTGATGGTGCAGGTGCTGGTTTGATGGCAAAAGCTCAACGGAGTTATGGCAACGGCGCCGGGAAAATAGAGGAAGGGAAACGGCGAAGAACGGCGACGGCTTAGGCCTTAAGGAGCGGCTAGAAGCACAAGGAAGCCACGTAGGAGCCTTTCCCATGCCAGCGCGAAGCCGAGGACGTCCACGCGCGTGTCTAGAAGCGAACCGAAGGTCGCCGGTGGTGTAGCTATGGCGGCGAACACTGTTCACAGTATTTACAAGTTTGCCATTCGCCAAAATTCACAAATTACTCTCAAATTTTCATAACAACTCAAAAATCTCCAAAAACAAAAGTTGTTCAAAATCAAAAGTTCTACAACTTTGCTTTTATAACCAACTCCAAATTCGGTCTAGATTTTGAAATGAACTTTTGAATTTAAATGGGGAAATTTAACGAATTACGCCTTTTTGAATTACTCCAAATTTTACTAAACAACTTGAAAAACTCCAAAAACAAACTTTGCTTAACTAGTCAAGCTCTACACTTTTGCTTTTGGACTCAACCCCAAAATATGCATAGATTTTGAAATGGATTTTTAGGGTAGGATTTAAATACTGAAAATCGGGGTTTTCACGAAAAATTCAAAATCAAACAAACTTTGAACTTGAGTCAAACAATACAATTCAACACATACCACATGAATATAAACTTGTTTTAGTGTATGCATCTCAAAGTTTGCAATATGAACAATTGCCTTGCAATGCATATGATGACATGTCATGTTTTTAATATTTAAACACCCGAGGTGTTACATCTGGTCGGGGGACTACCAGCTTTGGGGCAGACCAGGGTGATAATGGTCGTGCTGAGGACAATGGCAACACCAATGGGGACAACCACGAGGCCCCACTTCTGGCTCCACCACCACCACCACCACCTCCGATGACCCATGCGGAAATGATGGCGAAGATGCTGGCTGCTTGACGCGAGTCAGCCCGTGCCTTGGAGATGCTTGCCTAGGCTATTGGTGGCTTCGCCCGAAAAGGCCCTGGTGGCAATGGTGGGAACAGGGGTGGTGCCCATGGTCCCATGGGGCCCTGTTCCTACTAGGACTTCCTAAAGACACACATGCCCACATTCACGCCAACTGCTGGGCATCTAGATGCAGAGCATTGGCTTCATATTCTAGAGCATAAGTTTTAACTGCTCACTGTGACTAAAGAGCAGAAGGTGCGCTTTGTCGTACATCAGCTTCTGGGGTCTACCAGTGCATGGTGGGATACTTTCAATGCCATGTAGTCGGTGGACCACCATGTGACTTGGCAGGAGTTTACCATTGCTTTCCATGAGTACTATATTCTCACTGGTTTGATGAATAGGAAGTTGTCTAAGTTCCTAGATCTAAAGTAAGGGAGTATGACTATGATGGATTATGTGAACAAGTTCAACCATCTTGCATAGTATGCTAGGAGCCATGTAGACACTGATGAGAAGAAGAGGGACCATTTCTACCATGGCCTCTCTTGCATCTTGTAAAAGGAGTTGTACACTAGGGGATATCTGATTTTTGGTGCTTTGATTAATGCAGCCATTGCTATGGAGGGACTTCAGCATGATTCTCAGGCGAAGTGGAAGCATAAGCAGGTGATCACTAGATCTTCTAGTCACCCACAGGCTCAGAAGGTGTAGGTTGTTGGGAGGATGTCCTATCACTCTTCTGGTGGATAGCCGCCCTATCAGTCTTAGCAGGCTTACTAGGCACCTCCCACCCAGTATAGTCCACCTACTCAGCAGGTGCAATAGCAGCTTTAGAAACAGCTGGTTCTGCCTCATCAGGGATAGGGGAATAAGTTTGGTGCTTATTTCAAGTGTGGCAAAGAGGGCCACTATGCTTAGCAGTGTCCATAGAACTAGCCTACGCAGTCTTCCTAGCCTTCAGCCAACTCCTGTCTGGTCAAGAGGACGATTATCACGAAGAAGGTGCCCATAAGCCGCTCTAGATAAGTCAACTTCATAGAGGTTGAGAAGATTTTTACAGAATGAACCTATAATGGCCGGTATGTTTACCATTGATTCCAACCCAGCATATGTGTTGTTTGACTCTGGTGCATCACATTCATTCATGAGCATGGGGTTTGCACAGAGGCATAATATATCTCTTATGGCTATTCCTATTGCTTATAGAATTAGTACTCTGGGTGTGCAATTGTGTGTTAATACTTGGATGGACATAGTCAGATTAGTGCTAGCCACTCACACTTACTTCCTCCAGTTCATGGTGCTGCTTGGGCAAGGCATAGATGCGATTCTGGGCATGAACTGGTTGTGAGCTTATGGGGTAGTCTTGAACCATAAGCAGAGAGTTGTTGAGTTATGGCTTCCTTCTTCCAAGGATAGGATGTCTCTCCTTATACCCTCAGATCCAGCCTTACCAGTTGTTGCTCATGTTGAAGCTTCTCTTGATCTTGCTTCTATTCCTGTGGTCTGTGAGTTTTTGGATGTCTTTTCTGAAGATCTACCTAGGTTGCCACCAGATAGGGACGTGGAGTTTACTATTGAGTTAGAACCTAGCACTGCTCCTATTTTATGGCGTCCCTACCGCATGGCTCCTAAAGAACTAGCATAAATGAAGAAGCAGTTAGACGAATTATTAGAGAAGGGCTTTATCCGTCCTAGCTCTTCACCATGGGGTTGCCTAGCTATTATTGTGAAGAATAAGGACAGTGCTCTGTGGATGTGTGTGGATTACACCCTCTCAATGTGGTAACCATTAAGAACAAGTATCCCTTGCCTCATATTGATACTTTGTTCGATCAGTTGGTTGGTGCAAAGGTGTTTTCTAAGATTGATCTTCATTTGAGTTATCATCAAATTAAGATCAGACCACAAGATATACCAAAGATAGCTTTCTCTACTAGGTATGACCTTTATGAATACCTAGTCATGTCTTTTGGCCTCACCAATGCTCCTACATTCTTCATGTATCTTATGAATTCAGTCTTCATGCTGGAGTTGGATAAGTTTGTAGTGGTGTTCATTTATGACATTTTGATATACTCCAAGAACAAATAAGAGCATGCACAACATCTTCGGACAGTACTGACTCAATTAAGGGAACACAAGCTATATGCCAAATTTAGCGAGTGTGAGTTTTGGTTAGATCGAGTGCAGTTTTTGGGACATATTCAGACACCTTAGGGTATCTCTGTGGACCCAAGCAAGGTGCAAGATGTGTTAAATTGGAAGTCTCCAAAGTTAGTGCATCAGATCTGTCAGTTCCTTGGTCTTGTTGGTTATTATCGGTGCTTCATTCCTGACTTCTCCAAAATAGCCTAACCAATGACCAAGTTGCTCCAGAAAGATGTTAAGTTTGTATGGAGTCTGGCTTGTGAAGAAGCTTTCCAAGCTCTGAAGTATTTTCTTACCACTGCTCATGTTCTCGCCCAACCAGATATTGACATGCCATTTGATGTGCATTATGATGCCTCAAGGAATGGATTGGGATGCGTGCTTATGCAGGATGGACGTGTGATAGCTTATGCTTCACGCCAACTAAAAAAGCATGAGGTGAATTATCCCACCCATGACTTAGAGCTGGCTGCTGTGGTGCATGCAATAAAAATTTGGAGGCATTATTTGTTGGAAAATAAAGTGCATATTTATACAGATCATAAGAGCCTCAAATATATTTTCACTCAGTCCGAGCTGAACATGAGACAACGAAGATGACTGGAGCTAATCAAGGATTATAATTTGGAGGTTCATTACCATCCTAGAAAAGCTAATGTGGTAGCTAAAGCTTTGAGTCGGAAGTCATATCAAGTTGAAGAAGCACCTTTGTCACTCAACCATGCTAAGGTGCTAGCTCACATTGCTCTAGTCTCAGATCTACTTGAGCAAATTATTATCGAGCAAAGGCAAGATACTTTAGGAATTCCTCACATTAAGAAGTTAATCATCAAAGAGCATGGTCCACATTTTAGTATTGATGATCAAGGTGTATTGAGGTTCAAGAACAGATTGGTTGTTCTATCAAGTGAGGAGCTTAGGAGAAAGATTTTGGATGAAGCTCATAACTCCAAGTTATCCATTCATCCAGAAAGTAACAAGATGTATCATGATTTGCATCACTTGTATTAGTGGCCAAATATGAAACAGGATATTACCAAGTATGTCTCAGAATGTGACACTTATGGAAGGGTTAAGGTAGATCATATGCGTATGCCTGGATTTCTACAACCCTTGTCTATCCCTGTTTGAAAATGGGAGGATATTTCCATGGACTTTGTTGTGGGGTTGCCCCACACGACAAAGGGGTATGACTCTATTTGGGTCATTGTGGATCGCCTTACAAAGTCTACTCATTTCCTCCCAGTGGATACAAGGTATTCAGCCAAGAAGTATGCCAAGTTGTATTTTGATTGGGTTGTGACTCTACATGGAGTTTCTCTTACCATTGTTTCTGATAGAGGGTCAGTCTTTGTCTCTCGTTTCTGGGAGCAAGTCCATAAATGTCTTGGTACTCGTCTCCTTAGAAGTTTAGCTTGTCATCCATAAACTGACAGTCAGACAGAAAGAGACAATTAGGTACTTGAGGATATGTTGAGGGCTTATGTCATTTCTTATCTAGAAAAGTGGAATGAATGCTTGACTCTAGCTGAGTTTTCTTATAACAATAGCTATCAAGAAAGCATTCGTATAGCACCTTTTGAGGCCCTGTATGACAAGAGATGTAGAACACCTCTTAACTAGGTTGAAGTGGGTGATCGTGAGTACTTTGGACCTAATTTTATTAAGGAAGCTCGAGAGCAAGTTAGTGTTATTTAGAGTCATTTGAAGGCGGCTCAGAATCGTCAGAATACTTATGCGGACAAGCAAAGAAGGCCCTTGTAGTTTGAAGTTAGTAACCATGTGTACCTGAAGGTATCCCCGATGAGAGGTGTGCATTAGTTCGGAGTCTATGGAAAGTTAGCTCCTTGTTATGTCAGACCTTATAAAGTTTTGGAATGATGTGGTTCGGTTGCTTATTGTCTCCAACTTCCGGATATCTTGTCAGCAGTACATAATGTCTTTCATGTTTCCTAATTAAAGAAGTGTTTATGAGTTCCTAAGGAAGTGGTGGAAATTGAAGGACTCTCTCCAACCTGATCTTTCTTATATTGAGCATCCTGTCAAAATCTTGGATGAAAAAGAAAGAGTGACTTGTGGTGAAGTTTTATAAAGTCCAGTGGCAAAATCATTCGGCGGACGAAGCAACTTGAGAGCAGGAGAGTTATATTCTGGAGCATTATCCCCATCTTCTCCCTAGTGTGCCGAGGTAATAGTTATGTTAAAAGCTCACTTTTACCCTTTTCCTACACTAGGCACTCACATGAAATCTCAGGACGAGCTTTTATTTAAGGGGGGAGAGTTGTAACACCCTCGGTGTTACACCCTAAACCATTTACTAAAACATGTCATGAGCATCATGTTTATGTGTTAATGCATGTGATAAAGTGTGTAGATCAATTTCTTGTAACTTAAAATGATCAATAAAATGTTAAACAAAAGTTGATTCAATAGTTCAGGTCTATCAGGTAGGGTTTAAAACTAATTTTTATTAAGCGAAAATACTATAGAACATGTGTATGGTACTTAAATAAAGTTTGAAGTACAAACTTTATAGATGATAGTGAAATAATTGCTGTCGAAAAATGATATTACTAGCTAATATTTCTACTAGCCTAGAAATTGCAAATTGAAATCAAGTTCAGCTCAAAAACTTAGAAAGATTCCAAGTTGTCAACGGGTAGACATTGCTATGTTTAGCAAATTATTTTGAGAGATTGGGTTAAAGGGTGGTGCGATGTTATAGCTCGATTTGGTAGTATCATATGCCATCTGGAGCATGGTGAAGATGGTTTGGCTCCTGAAGCAACTGTTTAGTCATTTTTGGCGCTTTATAATTCGTGCACGACACAGTCTCGGGATGGTTGGCGCCGTGCGCGTGGCCACCCCGCACCACGCACATGGCCGTGTCCCATGCGGTCACCCCATGCCACCACGCTGGGTTGGTCGGGCCGCTGGCCCCGTGCCCTGCTGCCCTACCTCGCGTTGCCGCCATTGGTGCCACCACGACCGCGCTACGCTGTCGTCGCCTCACCGTCACATTCGGACCCCACTATGACTCTGCACCACTGACCGCCCTATCGGTGGCCCTGCCACTGCTGCGCGCATGCTTGGTGTATCTACAGAATCGTCACATGGTCGTACCTGCTGTCGCCTCGCCCATTAAGGCGCTGCAGTCGCTTGTGCCATGTTGGTCGTGGATGTGTGCATGCCATGTCCGTAGCGCCTGTGCATGTGTTTCCTAATCACGTCGCTTGCGTCCTGCTAAGGCGAGGATGAGCTAAGCTCTGACCTACCCCCTCCCCTCTCTCTTTGTTGCTGCCTTGGTAGACTAAGCCACACCATTAAAACAAGCAAGAAGGAGTCACCATCGCCTGATTCATCATGTCGCTAGCTCTGTCACCCAGCTACCTAGCTACCCGCCCCCACCTAGCCTTGAATGGTGCCTGGTCGAGCTTTAATGTTGGAGTTTTTTCCTGCCACCGTGTGGATAAAGCCGAGTCTGCCCATCACCAAGGGAAAGCTCTCATCTGACCACCTTGGGCCAAATTGATTGCACCGCTAGACTCACCTCGAGCCCTCCTTGCCATGCGCACCTGAGTCGTACCCCTATCGCTGTCCCAACAATGCTGATGCAGGCATGTACACCATGGCTCATCGCCAAGCTCACCATGCGTACATGGCTAGCCTTGCTCGGGTGTCTCTAGCTAAACCATCGCCTCGACCAGGTCCTTGGTGAGTCGTTGATGCTCACCCGCTACCTCTACTACTCCTTTAGCGTTGTGGCTCACTAGAACATCGTCGTCACCACCACAGGTTGTCCACTGATGTGGAGAGGTCGTCCTGCTTCGTCTCCGGTCTTCGAATCACTGCCCATAGGTGAGCATCGGTCCTCTAGATGGGTCGAGGGGGTCCTAGTTGGCCGGCGTAGCGGCCTAGTGATGGTCAATGCTACGCCGGTGAGTGCAGAGGCGTCGGGGACCTCTCTAATGTGAAGACAGGTTAATACGAGGGTCTTCTTGTATAAACGCTGTCTATAGAAATAGTATTAGTACTTAGTTGTAATTCAAGAGAAGTGCGAGGTCTATTTTGCAAAAACATCAGTGCGCGCAGGGTTTCCCCGTCGCGGGCCATCTCCACGTGGGCCGCCGTGCGCTCATGCGCGCACACTGCGTCGCGTGGGCCACGCGTGTGGGCCGCGTGGGAGAATTCATTTTTCTTTTTCATATGGAATTAGAAATAGTTTCTAATATAATTTTTGAGCTGACCTTTGATAAATCATATAAAATCATGTAGGTGTCCAAAAATTGTGAAACAAATTTTGTTAAGTTACTAAAATTGTGCTCTATCTATTAGTGTACTTAGTTCATATATATACATGTTGATACCAGGAGCTATTAAATCATTTGAAAATATTTAATATTGTTAGGAGAATTATTGTAGGAATTTTTATGGTAAATTGATGATAGCTTTAGCCCTAAAAAATTTATAGCGGCATCATGTTATTTTTATGTGCTCACTATAATTTTTGTAGCTTTAGAATAGACTAAACATATGGGTAGTTAAATTCTCTTTGTTTTAAATATATATTAAATCATTAGTAGAAATAAAGATATATCCTTTATTTGTAAAGCTAGGTATTTGTTAGTTGAACACAACACTTTGCTTGGTAAAGATGATAGTTAGCTTAGTGCCTTAGTCATTAGAGCTAGCATAGTAGCTTAGTATGTGTATTCTTATTTTAAGAGTTGCTATTGCATAAATGCTAAGTGGTTCATCATCATCACATGCATGTAGAGAATGAGTTGGTGGAGTTTGTGACCACCAGAGAGCAGGAGTACGAGGAGGTGATCGAGGAGTATGAGGAGGATGTCCTCGTACAGGAGGAAGCCTCGGAGCCACCGACGACTGACATAGCTGACAATCCGCTTGTCCAAGGCAAGCCCCGATGCATAACCCTTATTTTGAATAATCACTGGATATATATATATGATGTGCATTTATGTTATAGGATTTATATTGAAACTACATGCATAGATAAACCTACCTATGAGTCCTACTAGCATAGGTCGAGTAGCTAATGTGCTTAGGCTATCGGTAGCATGAGTAACCTATCGTTACTCACAATAGGTGATTATTATTATTACTCTCATGATAAAATGGTGAAAGGAAATGGAGACTGGACAGGCTTATGGTACGGGTATTTGTGGGTGTAATAGGTTGTGTCCCGCAGCCAATAGGGCATAGCTTAGTTACACTGTTTTCCCTATCCGTGTCGGTTAAGGACCATCCGTTGCTGTGGATGGTAGTCAGGTCACGGACTTATTATTCTGAGCATATACTTGCTTATGGGAGCATGAAGGCTCATTGCTCTCTTGTCGTGGGTTCTGACTCTTTCTGGACTGACTGATTGGAGGCGGAGATGGTGGAGGTCTAAGCACCACACTGAGTCCATGACTTAGGCTTGGAGTCTAAGTTTGGACAGGGACCTAGACCCCTTGATAGAAGAGTGGTGGGTTGGTCTTGCTTATGCCTGGGGTACAAGCGGAATGTGTGTTTCGAGGTATCCAGCTAGGATACATTAGTTCATGAACGCCATGTGATATGATACGACTTGGCTATGGTCTAGCACCGTAGTAAGAACTAGAAGATGAAAGGGGATGAATGGATCTGATTGCCCAACTCTTGCTTGAAAGTAGAACAGGTGCTTACATAGAATGGTTAGCTAATGAACTAATCATGACTGCTAATAAAACACATACATAAGGATTCACTACTAGTAATGCTTTTCGTAAAAAAGAAACCTAGCAAATCATAAAGCTTATCATATCCTTTAGAGTCAGGAAGTTATTCCCACTAGTCGGGTAAGTCTTGCGAGTATATTGTGTACTCAGGGTTTATTGACCCCTGCTTGAGGAGTGGCTATTATGTGGAGGATTCTTCTGGTGGGCACAGATAGATCCTTGTATCTTGTCGTTAGATGTTTATTTCAATTTCGCTGTTTAAATTTCGCACTTTGAACTTGGTATTGTAATAATGTATTTCCGAGAACTCTTTTTGTATGAAATGGACTAAGTATTGTAAACTTGTTCTCATTATTGGATTTTGGATGAAAAACGCTGATTGTTTCGAGTTCTCCCTTGGGGCGTGCTTGACAGAACTGTCCAATGTAGCCAACTTTTGTGGTGCTTAGTGTCTAGCGGAAGACGAGCGCCTCCGAAAGTGTGTTATTTCGGGCGGTTCCACCACAAAGATCTCAGCCATCACAAACTTTCTTGTGGCTCACCGCAAGCATGGGAGCACGTTGTGTGCCGTCTAAGAAGCTTCATCTCAAAAAGTAACAAATGCATCATGAAGGATTGACGAATCTGGACAAGTGCTTTTAGTGTAAAGAATTATTAGTCCTTATAATTGATTTGTCATCAAATCACCAAAACACCCTAGGGTGTCTAGATGCACTTTCAATTCATATTCATTTTAGAATATGTCATATAAATGTTGAAGGTGTGCTATCCGATTCGATAGTTGAACAATGCCAGGGACAATGGTACCTAACGATGACCGTCCATCTCAAATCGCAAGTGGTGCTGAAGCTGACAAGGCATGACAACACAACACTCTAGTTAGGACAAGAGACAAAGTTGAGCCAAAAAGAAAAGTTTAAGAAATAAAATGCACTTTAATAGTTCATGGATGAAATTGTGCCTAAAATACAAAGTTTTAAAAGAAAATCAGTTACTTTGATAGTTCGGGGGTAAAATTGAGCCTAAAAGAAAAAAAACTGAGGACTAAAATGACCATTTTAAAAGTTTAGGAACAAAAATGGGCCTTGTGCGATAGTGGAAGGGCCAAAATGAGGATGTTGTCCTATTTATTTACATAGATTAATATTTTTAGGGCATGTTTATATCACTTGGGAGTTAGGATTATTTGTTGGAACTAATACTAATAGTTAGGTGACTAAAATTTAGCCCTATATATGATGTTTGGATGCATGGAGTAGTAACTATTTGGCCCATTTAGATCACATGTGACTAGTTTTTAGAGCAACTCTACTAGATCCTTTTCAATTTCGTTAAATTTACTATAAGGGAATGAGAAAACATAATTTCTGGTTTAAGGGATGGTTTCTCCAGCAGATTGAGAAAAAACACATCCTCTTCATCTCCTCTTACATGTGGGATCCAAATGTCGATGAATGGGTCAATTTTTCTACTTTTTTACTCTCTCTCTCTCTCCTCCTTGTATATGTTAGATTTTGATTAGAGTTGCCCTAATTTTATTAAATTAAAATCAAATAAATCTTAAGGCTCAAATTAAATGCTAGGTGGAATAAAGTCTTAGCCCCGTCTTGGACTTTGACTAAAGACTGACCTAGCTTAAATAGGTGACAATTGTGTGGACTTATGAAGAAAGTAATTTGATATCACTAATGATGATGTATTTTCTATAAAAAAAATTGGCCAAGTAAGAAAAGTTTGACTTAAGATAAATCAATGTACAAGGGAGTTTTTCCAATTCTTAGTTTTCTTTTAGGAACTTCCGATTCTTAGCCTTTTTTTAGGGGGAAAAGTCCACATTACCTTCCTCAGCTTTCGCAAAAATCCGTTTTTTCTCCCTGAACTTCAAAACTGGGCAAAACACCTCCCTCAACTTTTAAAAACGTTCATCTTACCTCCCTAGCTCGGTTATAAGCGGTTTTGAAGTCGATTTTATCCTTTTCTTTTTTATTTATTTGGGCTTGTAAGGAAAATGGACCCTAGATCCATTTACTTTGGATTTTGGTGTTTGATGACCAACACAACTAAATTGGACTAATGAATTTATAAGTAATTCTTTTGTAGTTCAATAGGATGCAAGATGTGACTTGAACGAAGGCAACATGATGATCCCACGATCAACACCATAAGCAAGACCCTAGAAATACAAGAGAAGATCCAATATATAAAGCAAAGTCCAAGCACGAAGATGGAAACCAAGCCAGATGCAAGATCACGAAGAAACGAGCTCCACAGAGGTGACCGGACACGGTCCTATGAGGACCGGACGCGTCCAATCAGTT
This sequence comes from Miscanthus floridulus, assembly GCF_019320115.1. Taxonomy (NCBI): domain Eukaryota; kingdom Viridiplantae; phylum Streptophyta; class Magnoliopsida; order Poales; family Poaceae; genus Miscanthus; species Miscanthus floridulus. The sequence goes on along the minus strand of NC_089582.1, from coordinate 104,293,120 downwards.
GCTCGGCAACAGTAGACGTCAGCAGCAGTGACCGGACGCTGAGCGAGGGAGTGACTGGATGCACGGACTTCATTGTTCATTGTCGCGACAACAACTCAGTGAGGACCGAACGCAGCGGCACTGGATGACCGGACGCACAAAGTGCAGCGTCCGATCATATCCAGAGAGGTTCCGGAGCGACGTAATTGCGACCGGACGCGTCCAAGCGGGTCCAAAAGACTTTCCTTTGGGCTTTTGCTGAAATTACTGTGGCAGCCCAAAGCAGTGGGCCATGGCCCGAGTAACAGAACACGTCGTTGGGCCCGCTACCCAGGCTCGTATAGAAAGAAAAAAAATACAGTATTATTATATAGCAGCGTTCTCTCCCTCCCACAGCCAGGCGGCCCACAAGTACCGGCTCCCTTCAGGTTCAGGCCTTCACCAACCTTGGCCCCTCGTCGTTGCCGACGCCGGCGCCTCTCCGAGCCGACGCCATGCCCCCCGTCAAATGGTACCGTACTCTCACATCCCGAACTTTCTTCTCTCTCCTCCCGTTCTGCCTCAAACCCGCGGTTTTCGGCGCGCAGGTTGATGCACTGGCACCCGAGCCCCGGGGCAACGGTCAACAGCCAGATCCTCTCGGAGGCGTGCGGCTGCGCGGAGTCCCTCGGCGGCTCCAAGGACGGGCGATGGAAGACCTCCATATTCTTCTACCGCGCCATGACCCGGGACGGCGCGGGGGGCCCCGCGGGGCAGCAGCACCCCGACTTGCCTAGGGAGCTCCTCGGTGTCGCGCTCCACGAGCGCCCGGGGCTCTACTTCTCCATCGTCCGCGCCCAGCGCCTCGTCCTCCAGGCCGATGCAGCGTTCCCCCAGGTCATGGAGAAGCTCCAGTCCTACAGAATCCGCGTCGCCCTCAACTTTGAGGTCACCTCTTGCACTTCTGGTTTCAGATTCGACCCCTGTATTTAGGGTTTTGCGCTTAGAAGTCTTGTTTTGCTTTGGTTCAAGCGATAGCGGGCAAATGTGCTTGTAATCGATCTGAAACTGTCAATTAAGCTCAACTCTAGGTTTACTCATTTTGTCTTCCCTTCTGATAAGCCAAACAAATCTGTGTTCTGCTAAAATTGGATTCTGTCTGACGCTTGCTTCATATACAGTGTAAAATTTCATGGCTAGGATTTTCTGAGAACTTCATGAGGAAAGCCACAACAGGTGTTGAGTGAAACAGAACTAACACGGGTGATAACTGATAAGCGCAAGCAGCAAGTGGCACATATGAGTTAGTATACCTGTCACTGAAGAGGGTTTGGGCACACCCATACTTGCCCACACCCAAATCCAGATCATCATTGTCCATACCTTACCCTCCCCAAACTCCTCCATACACATTTGCCCAAACCCACTGGATAATGATCAAGCAATAGGGAGAGGTGCTTGGAGTTGGAGTCTCCTTGGGTACTAGTGGGTATACCCATTTCTAATGGTTAAATAGTTTTCTACCCACACCAACAGACCTCACCCTCCCCAATCTCGTCCATACTCCATACTCATTTGCGCAAACCCACTGGATAATTATCAAGCAATAGGCAAGAGGTGCCTGGAGTTGGAGTACTTGCATCATCCGTCACTAGTGGGTATACCCATATGAAACCCATTTCTAATGGGTAAATAATTTTCTACCCTTACCAACAGGTATAAGAGTTAGGATGGGCTCAACTAATAACAAAGAGTTTTCACAAGATCTCAAAGCCACCTGAAATTAATTGGGTTATGAAAGGTGTATATTTTTGTTCCAAAACTCAACTAGGTAGGCCTGTTTCTTGTAAATTTTGATTTGCTTTCTGTTTTTCTATGTTAACCTCGTCACTTCTGTCATAATCTTGTATACAACTTCAATTGTTTCATGTGCTTGAATATTCTTCAGGGGTTTCAGTATCAACTGGGTGATTTCTGCCTGAGGATAGGAAAATGTGTTCCTAATAATTCTGAAGCACTGAGAGGAATTATGATGGAGGTATCATTTCATTTTCTTCTTTTGAATTTCTCTTGTACTGATGTGAGTCATGTGACTGGTTCTTTGCCTTTTCTTACTAAATATCAAAACACAAACCAAATGATATAAAGTAATAACTTAAGATTTAGATTTGGTAAAATACTGTTTAAAAGTATGATAGTCTAAACCAGTAATCCTACAGAGCATCCTCTACTGATGATATGGTACCCTATGACCTGGTTCTTTTCTTTGAAAGTTTGACTCTGAGATCTATCCTTATTATAAATTGAGTAGTATAAACTGAAGCACTAACTGATTGTTAACCTGATGAACTTTGGTTGGCATAATACCAGTCTTTTAGTGTCTTTGCTTATTTGTAAAACTTGTGAGCTTACTGTTCACTTTTGCTTCGCTATTATGACTGCAGTCTGAAAGCATGTTCAGTATCTTCTGTGCCAATGCTAATAGTAGAAAAACTGAACAAAAAGCAATAGTTGAAAAGTTCACCATGTTATTTGAACTTGTGCCTGCCATGCAAACTTACTTTTACTAATGTTGCTCAAATTTACCGGCAAGCTTGTTTGAGTTTATTCTTACCCTCTATGCAGGTAGAGTATTATCCACTATCTTCCATTAAAAAATCCAAGGCAGTCATGGAGGACTTCTTTGACATATGGCAGGAAACAGTTGCGAAGAAGTCATTACCTGGTCAATTCATTCATGTAGACTCAAGCTTTTCAGATTATGGTCTTTCAGATCAATATTCTTTTCAACATACTGCAGTTCAATATGCAACTTGCTTGCAGCAGCTCATGGCTGCAGTAACAGTAAGGGGCTAGAGAGAAATTCTCAAAATCACTCTATAACGTCTTAGGTTGATTCTGCCTGGATGTATGTTGTGTAATGACATGCAAATGGTTTTCCCCCACATGTTCTTTTAAGATGCCCTCTACTGGTAATTGGCAAATTACAATGGTCACATTCTGTGTCCGTGGTGGGGTGCAGGCTGAGCCTCCAGCCTTTGTGAAAGAACTCTTGTTTGCTCGAAATGGTGCACATATAGTCAATCTGACAAAGTTACTGCTCTCCGTTATATCCAAATTATAAGTTGTTTTGGCTTTTTTAAAGTACATACAATATTGTCAAGGGTGTCAAAATCGTAGATTCTAAATCGAATTGGGGATCTTTAGGTAAGATTGTAATCACAGAATCGTATACAAAGAATATGTGAAAACTTTATTTTAGGTAAGATTGTGATCATAGAATCGCATAAATAAAAATTGTAAAAGCTCTACTGATTAGAATAAAAACGTAGACTTTATTGATTAACATCGCAAACGTAGACTTTATTGATTTCTCGGATTTTAGTTGGAGCAGTCTAGTAAACGGGTATGCATAATTTCCTTTCTCCCCGTATGCATCTATCTGTGAGTAGACATACATGTAGTGTTCTAACATTGCTTCATTCATTCCTTTTGTCCAGGCTCGATGTGGAGCCGAAGCTAAGTTTAGTGGCTTTAGATGCTTCAGGTAGCATTGGTGGCAATGCAGAATAGCCACAGGAACAGGTCGTTACCTGGAATACATTACAGGGGTAGAAATTATTGATGAGGACCACTTGTATAGTTGTATGTGATATTGGGGCCGAGGGATGAGAATGATAACGTGCGAGGAGGTTGTAACACAAATCACAAACAGCAACGAGTTCAGAGACAAACAAGCACGAGAAGAACATGGGAGGAGAGAGAAGGGATAAGGTAAAAGATCCCAGGAACAAAATCGTCGGTCTAGGTCTAATATTTTTTGATCCAATAGATTAAAGAGGGTTGGAATAGTGAAATAGTATTTTCATCATGTGTGACTCACTTCACGAAGCTCGTAACTTTGATTGCATTCAAACGAAGCCCGCTTGCCGTGGGGGTAAAATTCCGATTTTCTCAAGGGATGGGAAAGGCTTGTTTCTAGAATACCCTTAAGAAGCTCCGTAAAAAAACATAAGTTAGGGTTCAACTTGATATTTTTTATTCGAGAGCAAAGTTATTGGAGTTGTGCTGGGCAAAGTTGAGTGTAGAGTAGAAGAAATTAGAGTGGACTGTACTCTTAGTCACATAGGCCCCATTCGACTTATCTCATATCCGGTTTATTCGGTTTATTTTTTTGGCCGGAACAGTATTTTTCTCTCACAACAATTCAGCCAGAACAGTGTTTTTCAGCCAGTTTCAACCAACCGAACGGGGCTATAGTATCTTGCAGAATTGAATCTCAAACCAAGTGAATGGCAGCGACAAATGTTCTCTTTTTTTTTACATTCGACAAGTGTTGGAGTATCTCCGAGAGTATCCAAAACACTCTCCCAAACTAGGTTTTTTTGGCAGAATAGAAAAAGAAATCATCTCCACCAACTCCCAATACTACATCCTAATCTTTAAAACCTCCGTTGCCCGTAAAGATGCGGGATGAAAACGGATCGGATCGGTACGGATAATGCTCCCATATCTTAATCCGCTTTTCTTTATCGAATTTGGTGCGGAGCGGATAATACACGGATGTGGATGCGGATGTAGATTTTTTCAGATGTCGGAGCTGGTACAGATATGGAGCGGAACCAAATCATAAATGGATTTAACTTTTTGCGAGATAATGGATTTAACTAGTCGAGTAAAACGTGCATACGTAGAGAATTATATGCTCGTCAAAAATTGATTGATTAAAGAACCAAGGATGGGCGAACTGATCATAGATCAGTTAGTTGGGTTCATTGCGGTGGAACCTGCCACCTAAGCTCAAATCCTCGACTTGCCACGGGTGCTCGTATTATCCTAGATTTATTCCAGGATTTAACGATGTTATGCTTTCAGTTGTGGACGACGTCCCCGTCGACAGCGAGACGCCTGTGGTGACTTTGTGAATTTCGAGATCTATAGGCTCAGGCCTCCGGAGATGCTCATAGGGGTAGGGTTTTGCGTACGCATGTTCATAGGGGTGAGTGTTTGTGTGTGTCGTGAGCGTCTACGTTGTATTATGTTTAAAAAAAACAAGAACGGGCAATAGATGATAATCTTGCAATAGATTTCATGTTGCGGCTATCACGTTGACAATTAACATTTAACATGATATCTTCACTAAACAATGATAAGTTATTAAGTTATAACATCTAGCAAATTCTTAATTTAAAAATTAGGACATCAAACAACCACATCACAAAATAAAAGTTCTCAACTAACAAACTTTTTTAAATCATGAATTCTTTAGTCTAGGGAGAGAAATTTTCGGATATCCTATGTTACCCATCGGATAATCCGCATAGAATTTTTGGATAATCCATATCCACCGGATTTTACGTGTACCGTATCCTACCCCGTATCCGCACACAATCGGATTCGGATTATCCGTATCCGCATGGATATTAAAAGTTCTTCTCTGTATCCTCAGGATTCAGATTCGGATCGGATCGGTTCGGAAAATTATCCACACTACTTTCACCCTACCAGTGGCGATCTAAACGCGCTTATTGTGCGGCTAATCTAAAGGTGGAAGGGCAGGGAAAGAATAAAGAGTAGAAAATATTCCTATACAAATGTACAAGAGAGAACAAATATATAAAAGTGGTTAAGATAATTTCGAAATAGTATACGATTCCTAATGTAAAATTATATTTTATATTTTAGAAGTAAATTATTGGGAACTATTGAAGATGATCTTATTTATTCCTCCCAATACTTTTTAGCGAGTTGGAAAACTCTATAGTTTTGGAAAGAAAATATTTATAACTATAGGAGATGCTATTAGCCAAACTGACATGGCTTATTGGACATGCTCTTACTGCAGCAAATGCCATACGCTACTTGTTTCCCTCCTTTCATACTGTTAATGATTTACTGTAGCAAATAGTGTACGGCTCTTTTTATGCTTACTCCCTCCGTCTAGAAAAGAATGTAATTATAGAAACCGCGCTGATTAAGCTAGCTAAAGTTTGACCAAGCTTATAGTAATTAATATTAATATTTATGTCTTCAAATAATTTATTATAAAAATATATTCTATAAATAATCTAATGATATTTATTTGTCGTGTTAGTATTTTTTTCATATAATTATAGTTAAAATTTAAACCGTTTAACTCCTCCTCGAAATATAAAAATTGCATTTTTTTACTGAGGTAGTACCTAACAAAAGCAGACTGCTCACTGTTAACACGCACGGTGTTACATGCTATATACTCCCTGCGTCTTAAATTAATCTTCGTTTTTAGATTTATAGAAAATATATAATTATATCTCTAAATAAATTTATTATAAAAAATAAATTCAACGATCTATCTAATAATATTAATTACGTACTATAAATATTAGTATTTTAAATATATATAATTAGTCAACGTTATTTTTTGGGAACCGACAACGACAGTTTGAGGCGGAGGCAAATTTTTGTTTCGCGCTACATCACCGGTCCACGAAGATTTTTTTTAATTTTAACATTTTTAAACACTAATTCTAAATCTAACACTGTCAGTTTTTTTTAAACTAACACTTTTAGCCGCGCCTAGTGCCCTGGCGCGGCCAAATGCCTGTGTCACGCCATGCATGGTGACGCGGCAGCGGGCTGACGTGGCGACGACCGGAATCGCTGACCGCTGACGTGGCAGAGCCTGCTGCGCCACCGATCTTAGCGCGGCGCCGTCGCGCCATCCCTCGCGCGGCAGTCGCTGTCGGGTCGATTCAAACAGTAACGTCTGAGCTGTCGCTGTCGGCAGTCCCTCGCGGCGCGGCGCAGTACCGGCACAGGAAAGGAGAGCGGCCTTTTGGACAGACACAGAGCGCACGCAGTTTGTCCAGCCCCACAAGTTGCCTCTGAGCTGTCCTTCACTGATGGCTTTGCCTGGCTTGTCACTGTGGAAAGGTTCAACGGCCACGCATCTTCTGCACTCTGCACAGTAACGCCTGTCACGCTAGGGGATGGCGTCTCCAATCGGCTAGAACGATATCCGTTTGATCCGATCGCTAGCGGTAGGAGCGGTGACTTGGCAGCCATCAGGGCCGCTGAACACTGACGTGGTTGGGGCTATCGCGCCACAGATCTGGACGCAGCACTAACGCGCCACGGAGCACACAACCTGTTCGTTTGGTCGTATTTGGTTTATAAGCCATAGCTTATCAGCCAACGAACAATATTTTTCTCTTATACTAAACCAGCCAACAATACTTTCAGCCATGACTTATAAGCTAAACAAGCCCAAACGAATAGAACGATGGCACGGCAAGACCCTAGCGGGCGGGTTCATCGAATTGGCAGGCCCATCGCCTGGCTAGGGGCCGGCCGGGCAAACCTCTGCGGCAGAGCGTGCAGCTAGAGACTAGAGTAGATTGTCAGGGCTAGTCTAGTCTTGCGGACGGGTGAATGAATTATTGTACGCGCTCCTTGCAGTTGATGGTTGGTGCACTACTGTTGTGCATGTGAGGCCGCCTGACGCTGCATGGTTTGGTTTCATCGATCAGATACTCGTTTACCGACGACTTCATCAACTATCTTAAATTTAAATTTGATTAACTTTATAGAAAATAGTATTAATATTCATCACTCCAATCAAATAGATACATTATAAAAATATATTTGATAACAAACCTAATAGGTATTCAGTGTGATAAATATTAGTATCTTTTTTATATAAATTTATATAGTTAACCTTTCGATCGTTTAGCTTAGCGTTGTTCTAAAACAAGTAAAGTCCACCGTGGCCTCTCAAACTTGTTCATGTATGTTCATCACAGTCTCTAAACTGTAAACTTGTTCGTCTGTGTCATCCCAATCCCTAAACTCAAAAATTGCATATTTAGATTCTTACACTCGTTTGGCCATATCATCTTGAGTCCTAGACTCGCTAACTGTCTATTTAGACAGTCAATCTATGTTTAGATCTAAAGGATGATTTGCAAATTAAGATGACACAATTAAACAAGTTTGAGGACCTAAGCAGGTGATTTGCATGTTTAGAGACCAGAATGATATAGTCAAACAAGTTTAAAAATATAATCTAAATGGACGATTTACAAATTTAGAGACCAGAATGACATAGCCGAACAACTTTTGAAGAAGATAATAAGCTTTACTCCATCTGTCCCAAAATAGAAGTCGTTCTCGCTTCCCGAGAAGTCAGTTTTTTTCAACTTTGACCAATTTTATATATAAGAATATTAATATTTATAATACATAATTATAATACATAATTAGTATATTAGATAGATCGTTGAATATACTTTTATAATAAACTTATTTGAAGATATAAATGTTGCAAGTACCCCTCACACATTGCATTTCTTGCCCTAAGGCAACCACTTCTCACACCAATCCTAGCATTGTTATAAGTCTCAAGGAATGTTATGCGCTCCCAAATATTTAGCAATACAGGCCCAGACTACCCTTGCTACTGGGCAAGTAAAAAACAAATGAGAGCTTGTGTGGCCCCTCCCGGACATTTACGGGAACGATTGAGTGATTTGGTGGAGCTCGTGTGGAAAACCGTTTGTTTTGCTGATGCCGCATGACCTCATATACGGATGCTTCAAAACACCAAAGCTACTGTGCAGAGTGCAGAGTGCAGAAGATGAGAACAATGTCCTCTTGCATTATGTAGAGTGCAGAAGATGTGTGGCCACTGAACCTTTCCACAGTGATAAGCCAGGCAAAGCCATCGGTGAAGGACATCTCAGAGGCAACTTGTGGGGGTGGACAAACTGCGCGCGCTCCATGTCCGTCCAAAAGGCCACTCTCCTTTGCGGTGCTGGTACTACGCTGCGCCGCGAGGGACTACCAACAGCGACAGCATAGACGTTACTGTTTGAATCGACCCGACAGCGACTGCCGCGCCACGAGGGATGGCGCCGCGGCACCGCGCCAAGATCGGTGGCACGGCAGGCTCTGCCACGTCAGCGGTCAGCGATTCTGGTCGTCGCCATGCCACCATGCATGGCGCGGCATAGGCATTTGGCCGCGCTAGGGCAATAGGCGCGGCCAAAAGTGTTAGTTTTTTTTTAAAAAAAACGACCGTATTAGATTTCAAATTAGTTTCCAAAAAGTGTTAAAATTAAAAAAAAATTCTCCACGAAGCCCCAAATCCTCCACACCGAACGAGATTTTTTTTTAATTTTAACACTTTTTAGAAACTAATTTTAATTCTAACATGGTCGGTTTTTGTTTAAACTAACACTTTTGGTCGCGCCTATTGTCCTGGCGCGGCCAAATGCCTGTGCCGCGCCATGCATGGTGGCGCGGCAAAGGGCTGACGTGGCGGCGATCAGAATCGCTGACCGCTGATGGGGCAGGGCCTGCCGTGCCACTGCCGTGCCCTGATCCATGGCGTGGCAGAGCCGAATAAAACCGACCGCCGCGGCCTGCGTCCGCCAGTGGCCGAGAAGCTGCCGTTGTCCGAGCAACACAGCAAGGCCGCCTGGCCGTCGCGCCCGTGTCCGCCCACCGCCGAGCACACCGGCCGCCGCAGTCGCGTCCGCCCGCGCTAGCCAGCCCGCCGCCGAGCACGGCACGGCCGTCGGCCGCCCGGTGCGGCTGCCGAGCCCGCACACCGGCGCGCCACCCCCTTGGACCATGCACGGCGCCTGCCCGCCGAGGACTGCACCCGTGCCTCCCGGCCCGGTCTAGCGTGCTGCAGCGAGGTACTCCCCTAATAAAGTTAGCAAAATTATTAAAGTATAGTTAGTAGAGTTAGTAAAGTTATTTAGTTTAGTTAGTTTAGGTAATATAGTAAATTAGTATAGGTAGTAAAGTTAGGTAGTTTAGTTAGTACAGTTATTGAGTCTAGTTATACATTGGATTTAGTCTAATTAGTTGTTATAGTTAGCCTTGTATAGATGTTAATATTATATTAGTTAGTATAGTTATAGTTAGAATATGCATTAATATTACTATGGACATTATGTACGACGATTTCGACGACTTGATGAAGTTTCTTGAAATGCTTTTGCAGATGGATTGTTGTGTTAGAGTTTTGTATGGAGGAAGTGTTAGGAGAAAAGATGGTATGTTTGAGGTTATGGAAGAAGAATTGAAATAGTTTGATGAACCTCCTAGCTTCAATGACCTTTGTGTTCGTTTGAATACAAAGTTTGATGATGATTTCACACTAAAGGGGAGGTTTGATACTGGGAAGACTAGGGCACACTATGTCCTCATGCCCTTGCGCGACCCTGCTCACTGATCCCGCTACACTAGGGTTCTCCAAGGTTCCAATGTGCCCATGGTTGAGGTGGCGGTGGAGAATAGGTACAGGATGCAGGGTGTTCAGGATGGCTCATCCAACGACGGTGTTGGAGGCAATGAGCAAGAATTGGGGGTCGAAGGGGAAGCAACTCAGGGTACCATGGATTTGGATGGTCAGTTGATGCAGGAGCAGTTTTATTCAACTACAGTAGGTTGTATAAGCAATGACTTTGATGTGAATAATTTCAAATGGGAAGAGGAGGAGCAGGAGGAGGATGACAGGATCGATGATGTAGTTAGCAGTGATTTAGACGATTCTAATGATGACTAAGGAGGTACAGATACTACGCCAACACCGGCTAATGCCATGCCAGTACCGGTTCATACTATGACATTACCAGTACCAACTAAGGTTTTGCATGGTGTCCAGGCTCAGGGTAGACTAGTCATAGATTTGGTTGCAGATGATACCCCCTATGATTCATGGGCCAGAATTAGCGAAGCGCAGTAGTATGTTCTACCACCACCTTACACAGCGACTGAGCTCGAGCAACTAAGGTCCAAGAATGTACCTTTCATGGGCGTTCTGAACTATAGGGATATCAGCATGACGGATATGGCAGTTTGTGACACTGGTCTCTAGTTGTATAGGAATTCATTGTATAACCATGAGAAAGAAACCATTAGGAAGAGGATGATATTCAACACAATGTCAGAGATGAAACTCTTCCTTCAGGACTATGCTGTGTACCACCATAGACCGTACACCGTTAGTCATTCGGACCAGGAGTTGAGGTACCAAGTGATATGTAAAAATGGTTGTATGTGGAGGTTAAATGCACGAAAGAGACAGGGTGATGGCAAGTGGAGGATAACTAAAGTTGTCGAACCCTACACTTGCCTAGACAATAGAGGGAAGGAAAATCATCATCAGCTCACTACATGTTACCTTGTCCGTCGTATATTGGGGCTCGTTGATGATAATAATGACATCTCGGTGTCTTCTTTACAACAGTCCATATCTGGATTTGTTAGGTATGATGTGACGTACGAAAAGGCTTGGTGTGCTAAGCAAATTGCTCTGGCGATTCGATGGGGTACTTGAAAGCTCTTTAGGTATGATGTGACGTACGAAAAGGCTTGGTGTGCTAAGCAAATTGCTCTGGCGATTCGATGGGGTACTTGAAAGCTCTAGTTTGGTTTTAGTGAATTGATGAAACCCTAAGTGCTAACCTAGTTTATCAAGTGATCATGATATAGGTAGAACACTCCAAGTGGTGAAGCAAATGAAGATCATAACATGATGATAGTGATGCCATGGTAATGATCAAGTACTCGGACTTGGAAAGAACAAAGAGAAAAACAAAAGGCTCAAGGCAAAGGTATAAATTGTAGGAGCCATTTTGTTTTGGTGATCAAGACACTTAGAGAGTGTGATCACATTTAGGTTTGATAGCCGTACTATTAAGAGGGGTGAAACTCGTATCAGAATGCGGTTATCAAAGTGCCACTAGATGCTCTAACTCATTGCATATGCATTTAAGATCTAGTGGAGTGCTAACACCCTTGAAAATGTTTGTGAAAATATGCTAACACATATGCATAAGGTGATACACTTGGTGGTTGGCACAATTGATCAAGGGTGGTGAAGCTTAGGTGCAAGGGTAAGAAACTCCACCGGCGGAGTGTCCACCCGTAGAGTGCGGACAGTCCGATGGTGCCACCAGTGCCTTAGACAGAAAAGACGGAGGTCACTGTAAGTGACCGAACGCTGGTCTCAGTTGGACCGGCGCATCCGGTCAGTGGCAGCAGAGGGCGTGCGTTTTGGTCTCATGACCGGACGCTGGGTCGCTCGGCGACCGGATGCTGGCAGGCTGCGTCTGGTCAATGCTGACGTACACTAATGCATGGCATACAGAGGAGACATTATGTGACCGGACGCTGGCTGTGTCCGGTCAAGCATGACCGGACGCGTTCGGTCAGGAAAAATCACGTTTGGAACCTTACTAGAAACGGCCGGACGCTAAGGTCCAGCGTCCAGTCACTTTCTAACTGACGCGTCTGGTCAGCAGACGACCGTTGAAATCTGATGAACAGTATTTGAAGTAGGGGACACGTGGCGTGAATTATGTGACCAGACGTTGAGGACCAGCGTCCGGTCGATCGGACCAGAGTGTCCGGTCACCCCGTGTTGTGCCCAGTGAATGGGTATAACGACTCTATTTTGTGGAGGCTTCTATTTAAGCCCCATGGCCAGCTGTGGCTCACATCTTTGGCCATTTTCATTGACATAGCAACCTTGTGAGCATAGCCAAAGCCCTCCCACTCAACTCCATCATTGATTCATCATCATAGTGAGATTGGGAGTGATCCAAGTGCATTGCTTGAGTGATTGCATCTAGAGGCACTTGGTGTTCGTGTTTTGCTGCGGATTTTGCTTGTTACTCTTAGTGGTTGCCGCCACCTAGACAGCTTAGAGCAGCGAGGATCGTCGAGCGGAGGTGGTGATTGTCTCCAGCTTCGATCGTGGTGATTATGAGGGGTTCTTGACCTTTCCCCGATGGAGCACCAAAAGGTACTCTAGTGGATTGCTCGTGGCTTGTGTGATCCTCATCTTATGTTGGTTGTGCAGCACCCTATTGAGGGTTTAGCGTGTGATGTCAATTAGCGCATGAACCTCCAAGTGAGTGAATCACCACAACAAGGAGTAGCTTGCCACAAAGCAAGTGAACCTCGGTAAAAACCATTGTGTCTATCTTTGATTCCGAGGTGATTGGTCTCCATTGTTATTCTCTCTTATGATTGATTGGCTCCTTCCTCTACACGACGGTATAACCTTCTTGATCACTCTCTTTACATTATCGCAAACTAGTTATCAAGCTCTTTAGTGTAACTAGTTGTGAGAGCTTGGTTGGTGTGGCTCTTTAGTTAGTCTTTGAGAGCACACTAACATAGGGTAGTGTCTTTGCTATTGTGTGGATAGACACTATCTAAACTAGAATTGTGGTAGGTGGCTTGCATTTTGAGTAGGCTAGCACAACACTCGCTTTGCCTCATAATTGTCTAACCGGTTTGTTAAGTGTTGTTGTAGAAATTTTATTAGGCTATTCACCCCCTCTAGCCATTAGGACCTTTCAAGTGGTATCGGAGCTGAGGTCATCGTTATTTGAGGCTTAACAACCTTCTGTGTTAAAATGGCTCAAATCAACAACACCAAGAAGCCACCCCAATTTAATGGCTCCAACTATCCTTATTGGAAGGATAAGATGACAACATATATCAAGTCAATCAATAGGAAGATTTGGAAGGTGGTAGAAACAAAAATTGAGATAGAAAATGAAGAGGCTCCCATCGCCGTCGAAGAATTGCTACTTCAAAATAATGATATTGCTCTTAGTGCTATCCATGATGCTTTGGATGAAAGAACATTTGAACAAATCAAGAACATTGAGAGAGCTCACGAGGCATAGAAGAAATTGGAAGAATAATTTGAGGGCACCAAGGAAATCAAGGGTGCAAAGGCATACATTCTCAAGGACAAATTTGCTAGTTTCAAGATGAAGGAAGATGAGAGTGTGTCGGACATGTTCCATCGAATGAAAGTGATTGTAAATGATCTCAAGGCACTTGGTGAGAAGATAGAAGACAAGGAGTTCTCAAACAAGTTCTTAAGATGCCTACCCTTAAGATTTGGTACATTGGTCACTATTCTAGTAAGGAGTGGTTTGGACACCATGACACCAAACCAAGTCTTGGGAGATATCATGACCGATGATGCCTATAGAGATGATGATAAGAAGGAAGAAAAGAGGGAGAAGAAAGATGAGAAGAAGGAAGACAAGAAGAAGAGTGTGGCATTTAAGGCCACATCATCCAAGGGCAAAGCAAAGTAAGAAACATCAAGTGAGGATGATGATTCATGGGATGATAGTGATGATGAGAAGATGGCTCTCTTTGTCAAGAGGTTTGGCAAGTTCATGGTAAAGAAAGGCTACCGTGCAAGAAGAAAGAAGTCTTCATCCAAGAACAAAGATGAGTCAAGAAGATGCTTCAAGTGTGGAAGCAAAGATTATCTTGTTGCTCAATGCCCATATAATAGTGACAATGATGATGACAAGAAGAACAAGAAGAAGGACAAGAAAGAAAAGAAGGAGAAGAAGGACAAGACATTATTCAAGAAGAAGAAGGGTGGATCATATGTGGTCACTTGGGATAGTGATGCTTCCTCAAGTGATGATGATGATGATAGTGATGATCACAAGACCACCAAGAAGAAGGTTCTTGCAAGTATAGCAATCAATGAGAAGCCTTCTCTCTTCGACTCTCCATCATGCTTCATGGCAAAGGCCACTAAGGTACAAACTTGTGATGATGGAAGTGATAGTGAACATGATAGTGATAGTGATAATGATGATGATGAACCTACAAAAGATGAATTAATTGACATGCTAGAAGATGCTAGAGAACACTTTGACATCTCAAGGAGGGAATGCAAAAGCTTACGTAAGGAACTAAAAGCCCTTAAGCAAGCATTTGATGAGCTTAATGCATCTCATGAGAGGCAAGAGGATGCCCATGAGAAGCTTTGCAAGGCTCACAAAAAGCTTGAAAAGGCTCATTCCTCTCTACTTGATGAGCAAACTAAAAAATAAGCATGTTGAAACTTGTAATATAGGTTTAACTTGTGATTTAATTGATACATCACTATCTATGCCTATCATTATTCCTCCAACTAACCCTTCTTGTAGCACTTCCACTTCCACCTCATCTAGTAGTGATGGTCTCACTTGTGATACCTCACTAGTGGTTGAGAATGAGAACCTCAAGAAGGAGGTAACTAAGCTCACTCACACCTTGGCTAAGGCTTATGGTGGTGAGGACCGCTTGCTTATGGCCTTGGGTAGCTAAAGAGCTTCTCTCTACAAAGAGGGATTGGGCTATACCCCTAAGAAAGGTAAGACGGTCTTTGCTCCTCATAAGACTAGTTTTGTGAAGAATAATGGTCGGTTTTGCACTAGTTGCAAGCAAGTTGGTCATAAAGAGCAAGAATGCACCAACAAGAGCAAAAATGCAAATGTATCCTTCATTAAGCTTAATTCTTCCTATATGCTTGTTAAGGGTACAAATGGTGTGAAGGCTAAGTTCATTGGTAAACCATGGATGGGCTCAAAGAAGAAAGCCATTTGGGTGCCAAAGAGCTTGGTTACTAACCTTCAAGGACCCAAGCAAGTTTGGGTACCTAAAAGGAATTGATCCTCTTTTATAGGTCAATTACAAAATCAGAGGAAGGCATTGGGTTCTTGATAGTGGGTGCACTCAACACATGACCGGTGATGCTAAAATGTTTAACTCAATCAACACCAATGGCAATGATGGTTATGATAGTATCACATTTGGTGACAATGGCAAAGGCAAGGTCAAAGGGCTTGGTAAGATTGCAATATCCAATGACATGAGCATATCCAATGTGTTGCTAGTAGAGAGCTTGAATTTTAATTTGCTATCCGTGGCTCAATTGTGTGATCTTGGATTCAAATGCATATTTAGAGTAGATGATGTAGAGATCATAAGTGTAGATGGCTCTAACTTGATCTTTAAAGGCTTTAGATATGAGAATCTATACTTGGTTAATTTCAATGCTAGTGAAGCTAGATTGTCTACATGCTTATTCGCTAAGTCTAGCATGGGTTGGTTATGGCATAGAAGGCTTGGTCATGTTGGTATAAAACAATTGAATAGATTGATTAAGCATGACTTAGTTAAAGGCTTGAAAGATGTTGTGTTTGAAAAGGATAAGCTTTGTAGCTCTTGTCAAGCTGGTAAACAAGTTGGAAACACCCATCCTAAGAAAAGCATGATGAGCACTAGTAAAGCATTTGAGTTATTGCACATGGATTTGTTTGGGCCAACACAATACACTAGCATTAGTGGTAACAAATATGGCTTTGTGATAGTAGATGACTACACTAGATACACATGTGTATTCTTTATAGTGGACAAAAGTGATGTATTTGCAACATTCAAATCATTTATCAAGGGCATTCACAATGAGTTTGAAACAACCATCAAGAGAGTTAGAAGTGATAATGGTATTGAGTTCAAGAACACTAGAATTGATGAGTTGTGTGATGAATTTAGAATTAGACATCAATTCTCGGCCAAGTACACACCTCAATCAAATGGGCTTGTTGAGAGAAAGAATAGAACACTCATTGATATGGCAAGGTCTATGCTTAGTGAATACAATGTGAGTCAATCTTTTTTGGGCCGAAGCTATCAACATGGCTTGCTATTGTAGCAACCGTCTCTATTGTCACAAGTTGAAAGAGAAGACACCATATGAGCTCTTGAATGGTAGAAAGCCCAATATTGCATATTTTTGGGTCTTTGGGTGCAAATGCTATATCTTGAAGAAATGGACTAGATTGGGCAAGTTTGACAAGAAATGTGATGAAGGATTCCTGCTTGGCTATTTAACTACAAGCAAAGCATATAGAGTTTGGAATTTGGATAGTGGTACTCTTGAGGAAGTTCATGATGTTGAATTTGATAAAACCAAGGGTTCACAAGTAGAGAATGAGAACTTGGAAGATGTTAGAGGCATTCAACATTCAAATGCCATGAAGAGCATGGATATTGGTAAATTGAGGCCTAGGTAAGTGATTGATGATGAAGATGATCAAGTGCAAGTACTCTCTAACTCAAATAAGCAAGATGACACAAATCAAGCTAGTGCAAGTGGCTCTCATGATATTGATCAAGATCAAGTGGCTAGTACATTATCTCAACCCAATGATCAAGCAAGTGCAAGCAATCAAGTTCCATTGCTCCAACCAACAAGTATTGCAAGAGATCATCCATTGGACACTATCATTGGTGATATTTCAAGAGGTGTTCAAACAAGATCAAGATTGGCATCATTTTGTGAACACTTCTCATTTGTGTCATCCTTTGAACCAAAGAAGATAGATGAAGCTTTGAAGGATGTGGATTGGGTGAATGCTATGCATGAAGAATTAAATAACTTCATAAGAAATCAAGTATGGGAGTTAGTTGAAAGACCAAAGGGACATAATGTGATTGGAACCAAATGGGTCTTTAGAAACAAGCAAGATCAAGATGGGATAGTTGTAAGAAACAAAGCAAGATTGGTAGCACAAGGCTATACACAAGTTGAAGGTCTTGACTTTGGAGAAATATATGCCCCGGTTGCTAGATTGGAAGCAATTAGGATCTTGCTAGCCTATGCATATGCCCACAATATCAAGCTCTATCAAATGGATGTTAAGAGTGCATTTTTCAATGGCTACATCAATGAAGAAGTATATGTTGAGTAACCTCCTGGTTTTGAAGATGACAAGAAGCCCAACCATGTGTACAAGTTGAGGAAAGCATTGTATGGCTTGAAGCAAGCACCTAGAGCATGGTATGAGAGATTGAGGGACTTCCTACTCTCTAAAGGGTTCACAATGGGCAAGGTTGACACTACTCTTTTCATCAAGAAGATTGGAAAAGACTTGTTTGTGTTGCAAATCTATGTTGATGATATCATATTTGGGTCAACCAATCTAGATTTTTGTGATAAATTTGGAAAGATAATGGCTAATGAGTTTGAGATGTCCATGATTAGAGAATTGAGTTACTTCCTTGGTCTTCAAATCAAGCAATTGAAACATGGTACATTTGTAAGTCAAGGCAAGTACATCAAGGACATGATCAAGAAGTTTGACATGAGTGAAAGTAAAGCCATTAGCACACCAATGGAAACCAATGGCAATTTGGATAGTGATGCAAGTGGAAACATGATGGATCAAAAGATGTATCGGTCTATGATCGGAAGCCTACTTTATGTGACTACATCAAGGCTAGATGTCATGTTTAGTGTATGCATGTGTGCAAGATTTCAAGCCTCACCAAGAGAAAGTCATTTGAAGGCTACAAAAAGGATATTGAGGTACTTGAAGCATACACAAAATGTTGGTTTATGGTATCCCAAAGGAGCAAAGTTTGAGCTAGTTGGTTACTCCAATTCGGATTATGCGGGATGTAAGGTTGAAAGAAAGAGCACCTCGGGCACATGTCAATTGTTAGGAAGATCACTTATGTCATGGTCATCAAAGAAGCAAAATAGTGTTGCATTATCAACCGCCGAAGCCGAATACATATCCGTCGGTAGTTGTTGTGCACAAATTCTTTGGATGAAGGCCACCTTGAATGACTTTGGAATCAAGCTCAAGAAAGTGCCATTGCTATGTAACAATGAGAGTGCAATCAAACTAACCAACAATCTGATACAACATGCAAGAACAAAGCATATTGATATCCACCATCATTTCATAAGAGATCACCAACAAAAAGGGGACATTTGCATTGAGAGTATAGGCACCGAAGATCAACTTGTCGATATATTCACCAAGCCATTGGATGAGAAAAGGTTTTGCAAGCTAAGAAATGAGTTGAACATATTAGATTTCTCAAATATGTGTTGATGCACCCCCCCCCCACTTACATGACATGCCTCTCCTTCAAGCTATCAAAGGTAAAAGTTGATTGGCATGACATACATCCTTGCTAAGGACATGTTTAGTGCATCTAGTCATTCCTCATTTCATTAGGACCTACTTATTAGGCTCATTCATGAAAATCAAATAAATTTAATGTTTATATGGTATCACTATTGCTCCTATGCTTGACTTGATCTAGTGATAGCATATAACATGTTTGTGGGCTTGTAAACCTTGTGTTTAATCTAGAGAATGGACCATAAGTGTTTAACTCAACATGGTACAAGATAACCCTTATTTGGAGGTGTGAAGAAGCTTGTCCTTGGATCAAACTGAGTTAAATATCTTTGGTAAATATTCTAGCTTGAACCAAATCTAGGAATATGATCCTCACCCCATTGATTGACATTGATAATCTCTACCTATCTAAGTTTTTAAACCTTTGTGATCATTGATGACAAATGGGGAGAAATGAGTGTACAAAGAATAGTGATGGGGGAGAGAAATGAAGATATAAATGATAAGGAGAGAAATGACAAAGGAAAGGGATCAATTAAAACTTTGAGCACACACAAGTAGAGGGAGCAAGCTCATAAACTTGTATAGTGCATTTGAATGCGCATCTCATATGTTTGCTTGCATGGCATAAGTTTTAAATCTAAATATCCATGCTTGTGTGGTGTATGCTAGTTGTGGGTTTGAATGATGAAATAAAAAACTAGCATGCATAGGATATCTAATGATTTCATTTCCAAGTATTTTCAAGTGGTATCTTGATATCAAGTGTTCAATTGGTATTTAGCTAACCATGATGCTAAGGATGGTATAATGGTACACTCCAATTGGTATCACGCTTCAAAGGTCCATCTTTTATACCTTAGCATCATTTGGTAGAAATTGTCTCCTATGTTTCCTATCTAAGCATATGTGCAAGCTTTAATCCAAACTCTTAGCACATATGTAGGGGGAGCAATTGCTACCATTTGGGGTTCATGAAACTTGTCCATATCCTTTTACACATGGTAAATATGCTTGGACAAGCATCATGGATTTAATTGAATTCAAATTCATATCTTTGTGAAAGGGTTATCATCAATTACCAAAAAGGGGGAGATTGAAAGCTCTAGTTTGGTTTTGGTGAATTGATGAAACCCTAAGTGCTAACCTAGTTTATCAAATGATCATGATATAGGTAGCACACTCCAAGTGGTGAAGCAAATGAAGATCATAACATGATGATGGTGATGCCATGGTAATGATCAAGTGCTCGGACTTGGAAAGAACAAAGAGAAAAACAAAAGGCTCAAGGCAAAGGTATAAATTGTAAGAGCTATTTTGTTTTGGTGATCAAGACACTTAGAGAGTGTGATCACATTTAGGTTTGATAGTCGTACTATTAAGAGGGGTGAAACTCGTATCGGAATGCGGTTATCAAAGTGCCACTAGATGCTCTAACTCATTGCATATGCATTTAGGATCTAGTGGAGTGCTAACACCCTTGAAAATGTTTGTGAAAATATGCTAACACATATGCACAAGGTGATACACTTGGTGGTTGGCACATTTGATCAAGGGTGGTGAAACTTAGGTGCAAGGGTAAGAAACTCCACCAGCGCCCTAGACAGAAAAGACGGAGGTCACTGTAAGTGATCAGACGCTGATCTCGGTTGGACTAGCGTGTTCGGTCAGTGGCAGCAGAGGGCGTGCATTTCGGTCTCATGACCGGACGCTGGCAGGCTACGTCTGGTCAATGCTGACGTACACTGACGTATGGTGTACAGAGGAGACGTTGTGTGACCGGACGCTAGCTATGTTCGGTCAAGCATGACCGAACGCGTCCGGTCAGGAAAAATCACGTTTGGAACCTTACTTGAAACGACCGGACGCTAAGGTCCAGCGTCCGGTCACTTTCTCACCGACGCGTCCGGTCAGCAGATGACCGTTGAAATCTAATGAACAGTATTTGAAGTAGGGGACACGTGATGTGAATCATATGACCGGACGCTAAGGACCAGCGTTCGGTCGATCGGACCGGAGCGTCCAGTCACCCCGCGTTGTGCCCAGTGAAGGGGTACAACGGCTCTATTTTGTGGGGGCTTCTATTTAAGCCCCATGGCCGGCTGTAGCTCATATCTTTGGCCATTTTCATTGACATAGCAACCTTGTGAGCATAGCCAAAGCCCTCCCACTCAACTCCATTGATTCATCATCATAGTGAGATTGGGAGTGATCCAAGTGCATTGCTTGAGTGATTGCATCTAGAGGCACTTGGTGTTCGTGTTTCGCTATGGATTTCACTTGTTACTCTTGGTGGTTGCCACCACCTAGATGGCTTGGAGCAGCGAGGATCATCGAGCGGAGGTGGTGATTGTCTCCGGCTCCGATCGTGGTAATTGTGAGGGGTTCTTGATCTTTCTCCGGTGGAGCTCCAAAAGGTACTCTAGTGGATTGCTCGTGACTTGTGTGATCCTCATCTTATGTTGGTTGTGCGGCACCCTATTAAGGGTTTGGCGTGTGATGCTAATTAGCACGTGAACCTCCAAGTGAGTGAATCGCCACAACGAGGAGTAGCTTGCCGACAAGTAAGTGAACCTCGGTAAAAAATCATTATGTCTATCTTTGATTCCGAGGTGATTGGTCTCCATTGTTATTCTCTCTTGTGATTGATTGGCTCATTCCTCTACACGACAGTATAACCTTCTTGATCACTCTCTTTATATTATCACAAACTAGTTATCAAGCTCTTTAGTGTAACTAGTTGTGAGAGCTTGTTTGCTTGGTTGGTGTGGCTCTTTAGTTAGTATTTGAGAGCACACTAACATAGGGTAGTGTATTTGTTGTTGTGTGGATAGACACTATCTAAACTAGAATTGTGGTAGGTGGCTTGCATTTTGAGTAGGCTAGCGCAACACTCGCTTCGCCTCATAATTGTCTAACCGGTTTGTTAAGTGTTGTTGTAGAAATTTTATTAGGCTATTCACCCCCTCTCTAGCCATTAGGACCTTTCAGTACTTGGGAGGAAACGTACAACAGGGTGCCCCGCATCTTATGTGTAATGCATTACTACAGCCCTGGCTTGAAATAGTTTATGGACACCGGAGGGATGTTTTTTCGGGACCCATTAAGGCATGTCCTCTATCGTGTGTTCTGGTCGTTCGCACAAATGGAACATGCATTCCAGTTTTGTCAGCTAGTCATACTTGTTGATGGCACTTTCTTGATAGGAAAGTACAGGGACACCTTGATGATGGCTGCTGCTGTTGATCCTGAGGACCAGATAGTACCCATGGCTTTTGCTTTGGTAGAGGGAGAGAAGAATGAATCGTGGTCATGGTTCATGCGGCTTCTACATGTGCAAGTGCTTGGCCCAACTCGCACTATATGTTTGATCTTAGACCATCATGTAGGGCTTCTTAATGCTACAGCTAAGGATATAGATGGGTTCCTGTCTCTAGTACATAGATGGTGCATGAGACACTTTGCCGCTAATTTCTGGCGATGTTAGCAGAAGCAGGAGGTATGTGACAAGGTAAAGGTTCTATGTTGTGTACATACAGAGCACCAGTTCAAGGAGACAAAGAGAGAACTAGACAAGATGGTAAATGCAGCGGGAAAGGCCTGGTTAGAGGCGTAGATGGAACAGAAGGCTCAGTGGGCGTTAGCATATGATGAGGGGGGGTTTAGGTATGGCATCATGACCACTAACTCCTCGGAGTCCTTCAACCATGTATTCACCGGAGTTCAATCGTTGCCTATGTCTGAAATTGTTGAGTTCTCATTTCATAAGTGCAACGAATATTTTGTGAAGAGGTGGAAACTTGCGTAGAGGAATATAGCTGAGCAGGGGCGTTTTGGAAAGGCCGAAGCTGAACATTTGAAGGAGGCTGAGGAATTGGCCAAGCAGCACACCGTCAAGCCGTATGGATCCCGCCGCCGTATCTTTAGTGTACGGGGCAAGGGTGGCATAAGCTTAGGCGACAAACGTTATGGTGGACGAAACTACTGAGTTGATCTTGAAAAGGTACAGTGCAGTTGCAACGTCTCTCAGATCATGCATGCCCCTTGCTCTCATATGATCATGGCCTACAGGGTTCACGGGTACAACTATGAGGATCTGCCATATATGTCACCCTTGTATCTCCGTTCGAACACCGTTAGTATTTGGGAGATGTGCTTCGAGCCATACATTGACCTGGCACAGTGGCCACCTTATAATGGTTATGACTACATGTCGCATCTAGATCTAATGAAGGTAGGGAAGGGTAGAAGGAAAAAGAAGCGACTCAAGGGGGACATGGACGCTATGAGAGGGTACGGCGAAGACATGTACGGTGGGGGAGACTTCAACGAGACCCGTGGCAGGAATCTTTGCTCTATTTGCAAATAATCTGGTCACAAGGCTAGCCGACATAGAAGACGAGGGCAGCAGGTGATTTCATATTGTGTTCATACTGCATAACAAGTAGTTCAAATTTTACAATGCTACATAATGTTAATCTGAATATTGTTAATTTGAATACTCTAACCCTTTTTTATCAATTTATAACAGGATGGCCCCTCTCACGTTGCACCAGCTGTACCCCCTTCTTGAGGTGGAGTACGACGACCCCCTTCTTCCACCAGACGACGAGGTTTCCAAGAGCCGTTCGAGGGATCCTTACATTTCTGGGACTTAGTTCATTACGTCGAACTTATATCGAACGAATATTGTCGTCGAAAACTTGTAGACTCATAAACCAATGAAAATGTTATGTGGCAACTTGTCGTCCATTTATTTGCTTCATGTTCGTTTCAACTTGAGCATGGTCGCGACACCACTTGTAGTTTTGTACAGCACCGACAACAACTCAATTGAAGTTAGATGTTATCTATCCGCGTCACTGCCGCGCCGTCGTCTATGGCGCGGCACTGACACGCCGTGGACTCTAGCGCGATAGAACCTAGGCTATGGCACGGCAGAACCAGTGGGCTACGGTGCTGTATTCGAGATAATTTCGCCCGATTATGTTCATTTTAGAAATTTTAAACGCATGATACAAACAGATGTGATCACTTAAGATCGATCATGGGTAATCCGAGTACATGACACATGGGTACAATACATCAATAGTTCAAATGGAATATAAAACAACACAATGGAATTTCTACTACATAGCTACATTGATCATTAATAAAGCATGGAACTAAGAGACGGCACAATAAAAAACCCTCAGTCAGAAACATACTGAGTAAGCAACTTGTCATCCGAGTACTAATCCTCAACCATAACCCTGTTGTTGTGGCTAGGCTCACTTGCATTGCCCTGATCTGCCTTTCGCCTATAGTAAGCGGCCTCCACTTTATCTGCGGCCTCTATGGCCTGAGTGAAGAACGCGTCGTCATCCTCCTCCGCCTGCAAGCCTACCTCTACTAGAGCGATGAGCTCTCTTAGTCTGGCAGTGTCGTCCTCATCCTTGTCCTCCTCATCAGATAACACAATCGGTGATTCAACGGTGTGACCAGCTCGCTTTCTGTGCTCATCTAACTTCTTTTCCTCGTACCTTGCATGAGCCACCTCTGCAACATGGTCCTCGCTGCATCCAATCCCTTCATGTATAAAATACAATCAGTTAGCAACTCGACTATATTACATTTAAAATCAGGCAATGAAAAAAAGGCTTCAAAGTACTCACTGGCACATAATGAAACAACATGCTCGTTCAAGACCTGCATTTGTAATCTTGTCTCCTCCCTTGCCTCCTTCATTGCCCTCTCCTCCTCTAATATCATCCGTCTCTCTAATCCCCATTTGATAAGCCCAACGTCGATCGGGTTACAAATACCGCGTTGTCTAGCAAACTCACGCATCTTGTCTTTGTGATGTTTAACGAAAAGGTTGACGTAGTCAGGTCTATATCTCCTCTTTTGTGCAATTACTTGCTTCCCCTTCAATTCATCCAAGAACTTAGCTTGACCATTATAACATTCCCACCTGTATTTTCTAGTGCTCTATTCAAACGATAAATTATATCATATATGTCTTAGCAAAAGAAACAAAATACGATTTCATGATTACCATAAAAATAACCAACCTCATCATAGCCAATCATATGGCCGCAATAATGGCATATTCCAAGCTCCGAAGGGACTAGACCGTAGTTGGATTTAACACCACATTCGCACTTGACTGGCGGTGCTTTGTAAATTAACCTTTCTTTCTTCTTTTGCTTTGCTTTTGAAGGTTCTTTGAGCCATTTGTTCTTAGGACCATACAACCACTCCTTGAAACGATACTTTACCATTGAATATACCTAAATAATGTGACATTTGTACATGACACATATAGCTCAATATTTTAACACATACACTTTGCACTTACTTCATGCTTGTTTAGACATACAAACTCTAACGTATTGTCAGGGTTTATCACGGCTCGATCTCCGCAATGGCACAGAGGAGGTTCCTCGAGTCGTCTAACTACGGCTAAGTGCTTCTCCTTAGCCGTCATTGGAGGGGGGTTAGGGGGAGGTGGAACCCACCGCTCGAAGTGCTCTCGTGGATGTCGCCCTCTCCATCAATCGTCTAAAAGGAGGTACCTGGGGTCAAACTTGTCTGCACCGTCGATCAACTGAAAGAAAAAACACCTCTCATGGTCCTACACAACAAAAATTCAACAAAATATTAGTAACCTAGTAATACAAATGAAGAAAAATATACGGAAACAATTACTTGCATTAAAACGACTGCACGTGTAGAAGCAACGGCTGTTGTGTCCGGATGTCTCGATTAAAACACGTCGGCCGGACGACCACAGTCACAGTTAGAGACAGAGAGTTCAGGAGGGACGGGAGCATCTTTACTAGACTCGTCGGGGTACAATTCTCTAGGACGACCCCGTTTTCGCCATAACTGCTCTCGAAACATGTCTTCCATCTAATAAAATGGTTCAAATTAAACATGAATCAAAACAACACAAATTAATATAAAATATAATCATTTGCAATGCAACTAAAATAATATAACCAACAATTATAGCAACAAAAATATACATGGTAAACATACTTCTAACTAAATAATTAACTTTAACATTGACAAAATCAAACTAATATTTTCCTTCAAACCGTAGACCATAGTTCCCAAACATAATTTTCCTCCTAAACTTAGCTCCTATTCATAATATACTATCCACCATTTAAATAAAAATAAAATGTGTGTCATTACCTTGCACAAGGACGATGAGGGAGGGAGGCGGCCGGAGAATGGAAGAGAAGGGAGGGAGGCGGCAATGGAGGGCCGGGCTGCCGGCGTTCGTGGCGTGACGGCCGGTTGGCGTGGGCGCGGGCAGCGGGACTGACAGCGTCAGTTTTATTCGGCTCTGCCGCGCCACGAATTAGAGCGCGGCAGTGCCGCGCCAAGATCGGTGGCGCGGCAGGCCCTGCCCCGTCAGCGGTCAATGATTCTGGGGGTCGCCGCCACGTCAACCCTCTGTCGCGCCACCATGCATGGCGCGACACAGACATTTGGCCGCGACAGGGCAATAGGCGCGGCAAAAAATGTTAGTTAAAAAAACGATTATGTTAGATTTAAAATTAGTTTCACAAAGTGTTAAAATTAAAAAAAATATCCAGAACGACGGCACCGCATAACACACATTGCCGACGAAATGGCTGATTCCTCGGCCATGCCGGTGGGTGCGGTGGACGCCGACGCTCTGCTCTCCCTGCCCCAGGAGGTCCTCGACGAGATCCTCGCCCGCCTCGACCTCCGCGACGCCGTCCACACCTCCGCACTCTGCCGCGCCTGGCGCTGCCGCTGGGAGACGCTCCCCTCCATCGACATCTACATCCCCTCCGAGATCCTCGCCCGCCTCGACCTCCGCGACGCCGTCCACACCTCCGCACTCTGCCGCGCCTGGCGCTGCCGCTGGGAGACGCTCCCCTCCATCGACATCTACATCCCCTCCGGCAAGCAGGCGCTCTGGACCGTTGACTGCGTCCTCCCCCGCTGCTCCGGCCACGTCCAGCGATTCCACGTGTCCCTCGACGAGCTCTCCGCCCACCGCCTAGACGACTGGCTCCTCGTCCTCTCCCGCCGCGGCGGCGTCGAGGATCTCTACCTCAGGCCGGAACCACCCTACGAGTTCGTCTCCCTTCATTCCACCGTCTTCTCTTGGCGCCGCCTCATCTCCGTCGACCTCTTCGCCTGACACATACCGCCGCTACCCCCGGACTTCGAGGGCTTTCCGGTCCTTAAAGTGCTGAGCCTTGTCAATGTGAATTTCCAGCAGAACGGGGAGTACCAACTGGAGGAGATCATTGAGACATCCCCATTGCTTGAGAAGCTGATACTATCTGAAGTCGACATCGGTGGAGACGACTTTATTGAATGGGAGATCCGGGCGCCCAATCTTCGTCACATAACAATTTGCTCAAGTATCGATTATGGCTGGAATTTTGCAGAGCTGTCATGCCTGCACTCTGCTGTCATCAATTTGTGGGAGTATGTTAGTAACCGAGATTTCGCCAATTTTCTTGTTGGGCTCGTTCAAGTCAGGGAGCTTAGTCTCTACATGTTTTATGCACCGGTATATGCTGTTCTTCCCAAGTATTCATTTTATCTCTTCCAAATCTCTAGTTTGGCAGGATCGAAATAGAAGCTGACTAAAATGACTTATACTACCTGACAATGGGAAGTGATTGGACACTAATGAGGCGATACACCTCATAAAGGCTGGGCATATTCGCAAGAAGTTCGTGTCTTAGTGCCTAATTGTGTTGCTTGTGTTAGTCACTTAGTTGTACTATTACTTTTGTGTATACTTGAGGTTGATGTACTATTCCTGGAAATGGGAAATGGTTTTCCACCAGTATTTGAAGAAAAATTATGCATATTTTATTGGCGTCGCTAATTCACTATTCTTTCAGCTGTAGTCTAATTTAGGACTCTTGAGCTACTGCATTTTAGTCCCTTCTGTGTTGCTACTTAAACTTATATTTATGGTTGTTGAAGTGTAGTGAACCTTTAGAAAACTTATAAATCAATCATATATTCTTTAAAAAAGGGCTTGCCTCTGTTTGCACGTGTGCTGTGGCCCAGTCATATTGTTCTTTAGGTGTAATAAGTGGCCTAAAAAATTAAACACTATGAAAGATTTCTTTCAAACAGAAACCATGTTTGATTGTATCCAATAGTACTTCACTTCAGTGGCCTGTGCCCACTTCCTAGAAAATAAGTGAAACTCATCCATGATTTCTGATTGTTGTCCTTTATTCCAGCTTCAGTGTTCTGATATTATTTTCTTTCCTTTTCTTTTTCCAGGTAAATGGGATTATATACTGGAGACCCTTCCATGCACCTTTGACAACTTGAAGAGCCTGAAATTGTTCATGGACTTCTGTGAATTACCCTCCATTTTGTCAGTGTTTTGCTTACTAAAGAGTATGCCGAATCTTGAAGAACTTAAGATAAAGGTAATGCTGAATACTACCTTTCAGACATTCTTACCTACATTGTTTGAACTTAGATGGTTGCCTTGCTGCTTTCGACTAACTACCCTGTGCTACATCCAATTGTGAAGATCTACAATGGCGAAGTGCAGGAAATTGAGCTAAATGGAGAGTTCCTAAATGCACATTGGGCAGATGGCATGTGTGCCAATCTTGAAATTCTGGAGATGACTGGTATCAATTGGCTTCCAAATGAAATATCTTTTATGAAGCTTATTCTTTCCAAAGCTAGGCTTCTTCGTACGTTATGCATCAGTCATCATGATGATTGCTCAGTGTCTCATGTGGATCCACTGCATGAGCTAGTAACATGTGGAAAAGCTTCAGCTCAAGCTTAGGTTCTGTTTAAAGGTAAGAAATTTCATTTTACTTTGCACAATTCCATATTTTGTGTTTTGTTTGAGCCAAATGGATTTCCGTGTCTCATATTCCGTTTTCTGAAAGTTAGCAGTGCTCACATTATATACTTTTAACTATAGTACAAGCAAGAGTGATTAGTTAACCCAGGAGTTTTCTGCTGAAGAAATGTGAATGATAATTTAATAACAGACTTGTGCTGAAGTTTTTTTGCCCTCCATGAATAACCTGACCATGGTTGCAATGCAAGATAAGATATTCTTGCCGAAATGTCTCAGCTATTTTCCTTTTTTGTCTGACCGATTGAGCTTCTAATTATTCCTTCACTTTGCTTCAATAATCAATATAATCCTTTTCATTGTGTATACATTCAACATAGGGAGGTAAAATTCAAACTATATTATTATTTTTCTCTCGAAGTCTTCTTTTATCTGAATGCTCACCAATTGCTCGCTTTCATATTAGATTAGGTTATATTGACTTTCCATCAAGGCCTGCTTTCCATATTGGAGTGGGTTCAATCTGAATGATGGTGTGAGGAAATGGAAAAATATTGCGAGGATGTAAGGAAAATGGACCATTGGCCCATTTACTTTGGATTTTGGTGTTTGATGACCAACACAACCAAATTGGACTAATGAATTTGCAAGTGATTGTTTTGTAGTTCAATAGGATGCAAGACGTGACTTGGACAAAGGCGACGTGATGATCCGATGATCAACACCTCAAGCAAGACCTTAGAGGCACAAGAGAAGACCCAAGATATCAAGCAAAGTCCAAGCATGAAGATAGGAACCAAGCCGCACGTAAGATCGTGAAGAAACGAGCTCACAGAAGCGACCGGACGCTGGACCAGACGCTGGACGAAAAGCGACCAGACGCTCCGATCAGAGGCTTGGCAACAGCAGCAGCGACCGGACGCTGGCGGTAAACCGACCGGACGCAGGACAGCAGCGTCCGATCGAGTACAGAGAGGTTCCAGAGCGGCGAACTTACGACCAGACGCGTCCGGTGGCAAGTGACCGGACGCTGGCAGCGGCCGATCAGTTGTTCGCGGCTCCAACGGTCGGGACGACCGAACGCGTCCGATTAGGACGACTCCAGCGTCCGGTCAGTAGCAGAAAAACAGGATTTCGTCCCCAACGACTACTTTCTCAGTGGGGCTTATAAATACAACCCCCAACCGGCCAAATGAGAAGTGTGGAGCTGAGGAAACATATCAAGGGTGTTGATACACCATTTTAGTGATCTCCACTTGCATAGTGCTTAGTGATTCATTAGGTGATTAGCGTAGGTGCTTTGCGAAGTGCTTAGGTTGATTAGACCACCGCTTATGCGATTGCTCTAGGTTTAGGCCTAGTGTTTAGTGAGGTTTGCATACCTCTTACCACTCGGTGCTTGCGCGGACCATTGTTGTACATCGGAGGGGCTTGTAGTCTTGCGAGATCACACCAACCGCGTTTGTGGCGTGGTCGCCACCGTGTACCGGAGGGAACAAGGCCCGCGGCGGTTCGGCCGGAAGCTTGATAGTGAAGACGGCGGGGAGCATCCGGGAGAGGCTTGCCGGAAGGCACGTCGGAGACCCATTTGCGCGTGGGGAAGGCCCGAGGCTATCAACGGAGTTACCCGACCGGAAGCTTGGCCCTTGCGAGGGATTCCTTGCGAGGGGCTCCAACGAGGACTAGGGGAAAGCTTACGCTTCTCGATACCTCGGTAAAAATACCGGAGTCGTTGACGGGAGTTTGCATAACCTTGCTCTCTAGCTTCCGCATTTACATTGATTGCATCACTATTTTTGCGGTAGAGATAGCAATACACTAGCAAAACCGTAGTTGCACATTTAGATAGTTTATCTTTTGCATAGGTTTTGCTAGGGTTAGAAAAAGATGCCATAGTTTAGAAGTTAAATTTTAAGTTGCTTAATTCACCCCCCTCTTAGGCGTCACGGTCCCCCTTCAGAGGACAAGGGAACATTTTGTGTGCTTTGTTTCTATAACTTCTATTTCCAATCTGTGTGGATAAAACATTTCATTAAAGGAGCCCAATGGTGCAAGGGAAATCAGATTCAGGGATTCATACTTAGCATAATGCATCTAAATTCTGGATGCTACTCACTGTGTAGAAATGCTGTGGCAATCTGTACGTTTTATTTCATGTCTGCTTTATGTTGCTGTGATGATGTACAATTAAACCGTTCGTCTTTGATCATGCAGGTGCAGCAGAAAATCATTAGATGGATGGCGTCTTCTGTTCATTAGTAGAATTGTTCACTTGAATGAGATGGTGCTCCCTTTTTCATTTGTCTTGAATTAGTGTGGACTTCAGAATTTCAGATGTGAAAGATGCAGAAAGTAGCATGTCCAATGAACTTTCGTAGTTTTTTTTTATATTTTATTCGGAACAAATTGATGTGAAGGTTGTCGCGCTCACACTGCTGTTTTGTATGAGATTCGAGACAGTTCTATGTTATTGTAGTACTATGCTGTTACAGACTTGGTCTGAGTTTGCTTAGTCGAGCACCATACTAGCCCATGTGCGGTCACTGCAGGAATTCTGAAGAGGCAGCCTGTGTAATTTCATCAGACAACTGAAGCTGAAAGCCAGTCTTGAGGCTGTCAGCCAAGCCTCACCGACTTGGCGACTTCTCCAGGTGGTATTGATCTATCTATTCTATCATCTGACAACCTATCTTCAGTATACTCATTCCAGCGCCTAAGTGGGCTTAGCTTTCATTTTCAGACGTTAAACTGTATTCAGACTTGCACTAAGTTAATCGCTGCGCCATGTATTTGGGTTGGTGTCTCCAGGCTGGCTCTGTAAATAGGATATCAAACAGATGAATTCCTGAACGCTGAACTCGAGTAGCAGTAGTTGCAGCTTCGCCTCCATGACAAACTCCTCTGTACTGTGACTCAGTTATCTGCATCCAGTGAAATTGGCTACTGCTTTATTGATTCCACCTATGTTATTTGTTTTTCCCCTTTAAACTGTCCACAATCTTGCTCAAGCCTTACGCGAGACTGCGAGAGCATTTCCAGCCAAGCTCAAGTAGTACACTTTACAATCATCCTTGTGATATATATTTTTTTTTTGCCCGCAATCCTTGTGATATATTAGCGTTGTTTTTTTTTTAAAAAAAAAGTTACGACTTTCATCAATTTTTCTGCAAGTTGAAGCCAAATCCAAAAATAGACTAATCACAGTTTCACTCTGCCAAAGGTAAACCGTTTATTGAGAGAGATCGAACTGTAGGAAAAATTTGAGGTACTTAGAAAAGGTCAACATACTAAATGGGTGGTGCCACTACGAAAAAGTGTGTGATCAGTACCATTTTTTTTCTTTTTTATATGAAATAAATAAGAGTTCGGGGCAAATGTTTGCTTGGTTGCAGTAGATTGAAAAGCAACGGAAGTCATCTTGATGGTCGCTTGCATGTGGCCTGGTCGGTTCAACGTGTTCACACTAACGTTAAGTTTTTATGTCTCGCCCTAGACATATAAGACTGCAAAGCCTTGCACAAACCAATTATCTAATAGTGTCTAGATGCTATTTTCTTTATTTGGACATGTTTTAGCCCCAGGTTGTCTAACTGGACTTTTTTTTTATGAGTGAGAATAGTGGTGGTTAGCATTTCCATTTTAATGACGAAGCTCTGCGAGACAGTGATATGTGTTTTCTGTTGTGGCATATAGCAATAGATGTTCTTCTTGGTGCAACACAGTTTTGTCGGTTCATGTTAACTCATGTTCATTTTTACCTTTTTCGAAGGTTACTGATGATATTCTGATCATGCTTTATCCTTGCAGGATGGTTGTGAATGATTTCATTTCATCAAAGTAAGTTTCTATGCTATTCCTACATGATACAAAGTGTTGTACTGTTTTTATTGACCAGGACATCTTGCATTTGTTGGACCTACCTTTTAGTTAGGCTAATTTCCTTTTGGTTGGGATTTCCCTCCGTTGTCATGAGTTATTTTCCTTGGTTAATAATACTTGTTGTTTTGCCGATATTTGCAGGTTCATTAATTTTCTTTTTACCTCATAAAGGAAAATAAAATCGTTAGGTGGTATACTATAGCTATTTGTTTATTAGAATTCCTTCTAATGACATGCATTATGTTATCATTTCCAATTGGAGGATCCCTTAATCCGCCATATTAGCATTTCTTTGTATGTGAACTGTGCACCTCACGAAGCTAACTCATGTTACATGGAGTGAATAAAATAAAGTCAAGAGCAAGGCTCCAAGGCACTTTGTGAATCTTCATTTGGCTATAAAATGTGATAAAGATATAATTAGATTTGCAGCTAATTTCCCCTACTTCCGTTCACCAGTTCTGATCAGGAATTATAAATTCTCACTTGGAAGTACCTAAAGATCTGCCACATGAGGCTGGTAAGGTACTTGTGTTACTAATAGTGTTACAAAATACAAAATTTTCTCACAGGGATAATGATGGGGTATTCAGATCCTTCACTAGGGAAAATTGGTTTTGTAGCATCGAAAGGTTGCGATCTCTGTAAAATACCATTGAAAGATTTCAGCTCCGTAAAATACCACTGAAAGTTGGCACCGTGAACTGAAACTACCACTCCGTCACTTTTTAGCAGCTGAGCCGTTAAATGAGACCAAAATACCCCTCAAACCAGCAGAACGTGAACGCATGACCCCAGAACATCAGAAGACATCACTCTGGTCTTATAAGACCCATATTAATAGGTCCATCTAGCCACCAAAACAGAGAAATAAGCACATATTAATAGGTTCATCCAGCACCATTTTAACCATTTAACACATACACAAGCACAACCATTCCAGCACATTAGAATTGCCATTGCACATCCATAGTTTAACACATGCACCCAACACTTAAAACAAATCTGCTAGCACACAAAGGTGTAATAACACGAACACTAACTAGAAAATAACAGTGGCACCACACATGGCCTTTACTCTTACAAATGCAATGCCTAGCTTATGATAAGTCGCCTCGCAATACCACCTGGTGAAATTTCTGCCGCTGCCCTAGTCCTTGTTGTAGGCCCTAGACTGAGAGGACTAGAAGTAGAAGCTATCATCATTCTCGTTGTTGGCCTTGGACTAACCGGTGTTTGTGTGACTAAGGAAGTAGAGGTTGTTGTAGATGCCGCCTTAGATTTTTTAGGAGCTTTGTTGGAGTTTGAAGTAGTTGGTTTTTCTTTCCTTTTTCCTACACAGCAGCAAGATAAACAAGCTTTGCTGGCCTCCTTTCCCCTCACTTGGCTGGTGCTAGCACAAGTATGGCTAGAACCAATTGACACAACCTGAAAATAACAGAAGACATGAGAACTGAATTTAGTGTTCAAATATAGCGAGAATGTGAAAAATAATACATGGTGTACTATCTGAAATTATGGACAGAACATGGAAAAAACAATTAGTATACCATGAAAGTGGGGCAACCAAGAAGTTTCTTTGCATGAACTTTCCATCCACACTCTGAATCTACACATCTTGCCCTATATCTTGATTTATCACTATGCTCTACAACTGTTTGGAACTCCCTTTTTATGGCATATTGCTTAATCATCAATATGAATGCCTTTTTGTCACTAAATGTTGAACCTTCCTTTATATCCGGGTTGTCTCTATCATATGTAGTGAGTGCAACATATGGAGCATCTCGTAACATGGTGGCTTCATCACTTGGCACAGCCTCAGGATCTATAGCTTCAGTTACATTCTTTCTGCTCTCCATTTTCTTCTTTTCTTGCTGCACTTTCTCATTACTTCCTACTTCAGGTACCTTCCTAAAATACCTCCATTCTTCATCAGCTCCAACTGGATCATCTCCCTCATGGTCAACACCCGACTCCATATATTGGTCACCTTCCTCCTCCTCCACTCTAGAAGGACCAGCAGCTGTAGCACCAAGTTGAGGTTCCATGGCCCATTCTAGACCATTTAGTTCTGCACTCACATGCATACCCTGAAACATTGCTGTGACCTGAAGCTATAGGTTATTCTCTTCATCTGTCACTTGTCTTTCATTCTCAATCGAAGCCATATCAACATGCTCACATCTATCTACGGTCATGATAAACTCTACCATTTTTTAGGGTCGCAGCAAAGTTAGAAGCTCTTGGTTTGTACCAAGGCGAATTATTAGATTATTCTAACCCACAAACCAGAAGTTTGCCTCCTGATGACTAGCCCAACTAAAGTGCTTGAACACATCTTTCTCCATGTCAATGATGGAGTACTCTTCTGCATCTACCCACCAATCCAAGTGTCTACCCTTTTTATACACGGATCGATCATCCTCAACAGTTGAGTAGGACGAAACATCAATCACTACTCTACATGTGAAAGGTCCTTGTTTGGTTTTGGTAATTGAGTGACAACCTAGGTAGACTAATTGTGTTTATGTGAGATATACAGGTGATTAGTCCACAGGTACATGTGTGTGAGCAACATATGCCATGAAGGTGAAAATGGCTTGGAGATGTTGCAAAGCTCACACATGTGATGATGAAGGAGCTTAAATGCACATAAGACATGACATTGAGTCATGTGATCAAGGCGGAGAAGATCAAGACAAGACTTGGCTTGATGGACCGGTTGCAAGCGTGAAGGGCAAGTCGAAGGCTTTGGAGTGATGGACCACGTGGCGGTGAAGCTTGAGCAAGACTTGGCGCCGATGGACGATGGCAACGGTGAAGAGCAAGTAGAGTCAAGATCGATGAACCAATATGATCATGTGATGATATGAAGTGGATCATATCATTGTTGATCGTGTTGGTGCATGTGTTGCATCAACTTTGAAGGAGATGGAATGGAATGCGCAAGGCAAAGGTATAACCTATGGCATTTTATTTCACCGGTCATAGGTGTGTAGAGAAGTTTATGACCAGGTTTAGGATAGATGGCTGTACTATCAAGAGGGGCAAACTTGTTTGCATATCAGTCATCTAGTGCCACTCGAGTGATCTAACTTTGCATTGTCGCTAGGATCGAGTGGCGTGGCAAGTTGAGTGGCTAACATCCTTTGGGAAATGATTGTGAAAATGCTAACACACATACACATGTTGGTGTACACTTGGTAGTGTTGGCACATTTACAAAGGAGGTGGTGTTTGCAGGGGTGAGATGGGTTTGGGTCCCTCTCTCCCTCCCGCCGAGCTTGCGAGGCAGGATTCGGCGCTTTTGGAAAAATGGAATGCCTATTTTCTATTGCGCCAGATGCAAATTCTTGTGGTTAGCACACTTGAGCAAGGGTGAAGAAAATGGAGAAGATGCTGGCGTCGGTCAACTGACCGGACGCTGGATCTGAATGCACCGGACGCTGGCAGGCTGCGTCCGGTCGCGCTGACGTGGAGTGTAGCAGTCGCTGGAGTGTGACCGGACGCTGGCTGCGTCCGATCGCGTTCGACCGGACGCGTCCGGTCATGCTCGGGAGCTTACTGGAAACGACCGGACGCTGAGGGTCCAGCGTCTGGTCAGTTGAGTGCTGCTGCGTCCGGTCAGGTCAAGTGACCGTTGGAACTAGGACACGTGGTCGTCTGCGAGCGACCGGACGCTGAGGTCCAGCGTCCGGTCAACATGACCGGAGCGTCTAGTCGGCCCGACCGTTGCCCAGTGAAGGGGTAACGGCTAGTTTAGCCCTTGGGGCTATAAATAGAAGTGGCCCTCGGCCATGGCTGGTGTGGAGCACCTTGGGGGACTTTGTGTCCATGCTTGAGAGTGCTTAGGAGCCCTCCATCACACATATACTTGATAGTGATCATTCGATTGTGTGAGTGAGCGATTCTAGTGCGGTTGCATCGTGAGGTTGCATCGAGTGGCACTAGGTGATCGAGTAGCAAGCCGGTGGTGCTTGTTACTCTTGGAGGTTGCCACCTCCTAGACGGCTTGGTGGTGGTCTCCGTCGAAGCGCGCAAGAAGCTTGTGCGGCGCTCCGGAGAAGTGCTTGTGAGGGGCATTGTGCTCGCCCCGCGGGAGCCGCGAAGAGCAACTCTAGTAAAAGCGTGTCATTGAGCTACCCTCACTCAAGGGGTTGGTTCCTGTGGCGCTCGACGTGCGGGCTTAGCGGGTGATGCTAATTAGCCGCCGAACCACCAAGTGAGCGGTCAACACAACGGGGACTAGCGTGTTGGCAAACACGTGAACCTCGGGAGAAAAATCATCGTGTCAACCTTGTTCTTCCCGTTGGTTTGCATCCCCATTACACAAGCTTGCAATTACTTTTATACATATTAAGCTTGTGTAGTTGCTCTTGTAATTAGATAGCTTGCGTAGCTTGCTAATTACCTTCTTGCTTGTGTAGCATAGAAGTAGCTCCCTTGCGTGGCTAATTTGGTTTTAGTAACCTTGTTAGTCACATTGCTTAGTTTGTGTAGCTAAGTATTTGCGCTCTCTAATTAGGCATTGGTTGCCTTGTTATTGAGCATTGCTAGTGAGCATCGTTAGCTTTGTGCTTTTGCTTACTAGCATGTGTAGGAGCTCCCTTGTTGCTTAAAGTACTAGTGGCATAGGTTTGTGTAACCTTGCTCCTAGAATTGTTTAGGAGAGCTCTAACTAGCCCGGCACCTTTGTTGCATAATTGTTATCTTTGCAAGGTGCTAGTGAACAAATATAGTGGGGTATAGTCTTGGCTAGACCGATAGTTTTAATTCCGCATTTGTATCGGTTAGCCGACGTAATTAAGTTTTAGAAAAGACTATTCACCCCCCCCTCTAGTCGCCATCTCGACCCTTCAACATGCATTGTTCGAATCGATCCTGAAATAGTAGCAGTGCAAAAAAATAGCACTGCTTCCAAATGCCCTTTCTCATCAGTGACCATCCTCATACCAGGTGAAATCGCACACATACATGAACCGCATAACACAGAAACAATTGCATTTCGTAACTAATTTCAATTGTACTATGAACCATGAAGAAGTAGATAGCTAGGGTTTCATTCTTACCCATCGGGGATCTCAGATCGATGCATTCTTCCACCACATGCGCAGTGGAGGAGGAGTCACAGCCGGCGCAGCACGTAGTCGACGAGGAGACGTGGTGCGTGTCGAGCAGCTCACGACAGTCGACGGAGATGGCGCGGCCTACGCGCGGGGTGCAGCCCCCGGCGGCTGGCGGAGGAGGCGGCGCGGCCTCCGCGAGAGGAGCAGCCTACAGCGGATGGCGCAGACGGCGCGGGCTCCGCACGGGGAGCGCCCCGTGGTGGACGGTGTAGGCGGTAAGGGCTCCGCGTGGGGAACGGACGGCGACAGCCGGCGGAGGCGGCGCTCCAAGGTGCAAATCGGCTACGCGAGCGAGGCTCTCCCTCCCGTGCGTGCGTCCCTATCCAGTATGAGAGAAGGAAAGGGCAGATAGGTCATTTGCCTTTTGGAGTTTAGGTCAAACTAGCGCTTCTGTATGTAAAAACTGACGGAGTGCTAGTTTCAGTTCACGGTGCCAACTTTCAGTGGTATTTTATGGGGCTGAAACCTTTCAATGGTATTTTACGGAGGACGCAACCTTTTGATGCTACACAACCAATTATCCCTTCACTATATTACACAATATAAGCTAGAAATTCTAAATAGAAGTATCTAATGAGCCTCCACAATAATCCTCATGAAACCCCCCTAGAAAAGAAGATGAATACTAGAAATTTTAACAAAAATCAGAAACGCCCGGCTATTAATTTAGTAGACTCTAAACATCATTGATAATGAGAGTCATCGGATCTATTAAATTTTCTAAATGATAACCGACCTCTGTGACTGTGAAAAACAACATAAAGTAACACATGCATCTATATGTAAATCACCCATCTATACCATTAATTTGCATTTAATTACCCGCATACATTGACGAAAGAAAGATTGCCTAGCATGTGTCTCTCCTAGTGGAATTTTATTTCCTTGTGTATAGTGTATCATTGATTCCTACTAAGGGCCTGTTCGGCAGGATTGGAAAATAAGTCAAAATATTGTTCCGGCTGATGGGTGTGAGGAAAAAATACTGTTCTGCCTGAAAACACAGTGTATATGAACAGTGTTTTCGTGGGTGGGCTGGCCAGCCCAGCCCCAGCCGGCCAGCCAGTCGAACACTCGCTAAAATTGATCCCTTGGATGGTCCTATGTTAGTCCGGGTAGTTACTTTTATGAGCTAATCCTCTCTTAAGGACATGGACTTGTAGTCTGTAGATGATTTACTAGCTCAATGTTAATTTCTCTTCTTTTGCTGCTAGTTATAAAATTTATAATCTTGTTGAGTGGTGTAGACTCATGTTTCTTCCATTTGAGGATCTGGTGTGGATTTAATGTGAGGCTGAGGATTTCAGTTCAACGAGCTATTATATATTTTTATTGAAAAGAAGTATGTGTCAAAAATATTCAAAACCCTAATTTATTGAGCTATTATATATTTTTATTGAAAATAGGTATGGACCAAAAATATTCAAAATTGTGACTTTGTTGCTTTTCTATGTAGGAGCATAATCTCATACCATAAAAAGTTTGGGAAACACCCGGTAACCGGAGCACAACTCAAGAAGGAAGGTTTAATCCCTCTCACATTCCCACAATAATTCAGACAGCTCATACCGATGAGCACCACGCAAACCAGCTATCGCTCGACAGGTTCCTCAACAGCCCCTCTAGCCTTGGGTTGACTAGAGGATCTCCCTGCGCACGACAGCGATGGACACATGGGGTCAGTGGTAGCGTGACTTCATCTTTAATTATCAATTTGAATGTTGATCTTGATGTATTCAGATGAAACGGAAATCTACTGGTCTTTGTAAGAATGTGTAAAATCTTTTTTTTGGTGCAAAAAAAGTGCCAAGCATTCATATTATAAGATGTTATGGATTTGATTCTATTCATGGTTGTACATAAAATTTCTTAATTGTTGTCTCATTCGAAGCATTTCTTTTCTTTCTCTGTCAAGATATGTCTTACCATATACACATGCATGCCGTATGTCACTAGTCTAATAAAAAAAATAAGAAAGTTTGAGTCATTTTTTTTATGGTCGGAGGGAGTATACATAAATTTTATTTCGCGCCATTTGGTCCTGGCTTCCCGCGCCACGGTGCTACTGCTACATGACCCGCGCTCCTTACCCCGCAAAAGGCGAAACCGATCTCCACTCCAAATCCTCCACACCGAACGGCGGCAGCGCACATTGCCAACGAAATGGCTCCGCGCCGCCCTCGCAAGAAGCGCCGGATTTCTGATTCCTCGGCCATGCCGGTGGGTGCCATGGACGCCGACGCTCTGCTCTCCCTGCCCCAGGAGGTCCTCAACGAGGTCCTCGCCCGCCTCGACCTCCGCGACGCCGTCCGCACCTCCGCACTCTGCCGCGCCTTGCGCCGCCACTGGGAGACGCTCCCCTCCATCGACATCTGCATCCCCTCCGTCAAGCAGGCGCCCTGGACCGTGGACTGCGTCCTCCCCCGCTACTCCGGCCGCGTCCGGCGCTTCCACGTATCCGTCGACGAGCTCTCCGCCCGCCGCTTAGACGAATGGCTCCTCGTCCTCTCCCGCCGCGGCGGCGTCGAGGATCTTGGCCTCAGTCCGGAACCCCACGAGTTCTTCTCCCTTCATTCCGCCGTCTTCTCTTGGCGCTGCCTCATCTCCATCCACCTCTCCGCCTGCCACATCCCGCCGCTACCCCTGGACTTCGAGGGCTTTCCGGTCCTTAAAGTGCTATGCCTTGTCGATGTGAATTTCCAGCAGAACGGGGAGTACCTGTAACACCCCGGTGTTAAGCCTACATTTAGGCACTGCAAATCATGCATAGCATGCATCATAAAGCATATTAATCATACATGCCTAATCATGTAAATAACAATTGAAACACTGTTTCGAAACATATGAAACATGCTCGTGAAACATGAATGCTGCATATACTTGTTTAGAATTGTGTTTGCCCGAATTTCTTGCTAGATTAGTAAAACATGTTTGGCTACTATTGTAAATCATCTAGCAATGTTTAGTTCAAATTTTGGAGCAATGTTTATATTCAAATTAATTCAAAATTTGGCTTCAAAAATAAATTCCAAAAATTAGGGTTTTGAGATAAACGTGGACTTTGATGTTACAATTCAAAATCTAGAAAGAATTTGGCTTTGGTCATAAAAGCAAAGTTGTAGAGAATTAAATTCTAAGCAACTTTCATTTTTGGTACATTTTCAAAAGAGGTCATTTTCTTGCTCAAAATAATATTTGAAAGAGGGCATTTAAAAATTTCTTGAAAATATAATTGAAAAAGGGCTTTTTCAGTCGTGGGCCGCCGCCTCGTTTCTGGCCTGCCAGCCGAAGCCGGCCCGGCCTGCCTCCGCGCCCGCCGCCCGCTCACCCACCTTCGCCTCGGCCCAGCTTGCTCGCCGTGGCCCAGCCCACCCGCGCGCTGTCTTCTCCTCCCGCGCGCCGCGCCCGACCGCGTCAGGCACGCCGCGCCGCGTGGCGAGCGCATGCCGGTGACGCCGGCCGGGTGGCGTCCCGTGGCCCCCGCAAGCACGCACGCCGCGCCGATATCACGCCACCGTAGCTCCGCATTTAGGCTGTCCGAGCGTAGCATTCCACACTCAGCCAGCCGCAGCAGCTCCTTCCGCGCGCAGTGAGCTCCGCCACCGAGCGCCGCAGTCGCTCCGCCGGCGATTTGCTCCTCCTCCCGCGCCTCATTCTCCGATTCCTCGCGCCAGCAACTCCGCCTCGCTCTCCGACACCTGGTGCTCACGGTTGTGCCATCGTTTGAGCCAAGGTAGCGCTTGTTCCAAGCTTCGCCGCCGTCGGCCATGGCGCCACCATGCTCGGCCGCCGTGGAACGTCCCCTTCCTCCCCTTCTCAGCCGTGCTTAGCTGCCTGCTCGCATTCGCCAATGCCTCGCAAACCTCCTGCGCTCACTTGCTTGCCCTGGCCTGGCCGATAATGGCCACCGGCCGCTGGTCGAGCCGCGCCGCCGCGCCAGTGCGCACGCCGGCGAGGCCTCTGCCTCCGCCAGCCAGCCGGGCCAGCCAGGCAAAGCGACCGTGGGCCGAAGCCCTACTAGGCCGCCGCGCTCCCCCTTTCGCTCGGGCCGCGTAGGCCGAAAACGGCCGTGGGCCAGCTGATTCCAGCGGGCCGGCCCAGCATTGTTTAAGTGATTTGTTTTCATTTATTCTTTATTATTTGAAATCTGAAATGGTTTGAAAAATGTTTGGGTGCCCAAATTTGATCCAAATTTGTTGAAACAAATTTTGCTAGGTTCCTTATCATCAGATCTACTTGGGAAAATTATTGCATGTCATTTTTGAGATACTTTTTAGTAGAACTTTATTTAATCATGTATATTGCTGATAACTTGAAAAATGTGTAGAAAAATCTATAGGCTTCAGAAAAATATGATTCCAAGTTTGTTAATCTTTTTATGTCATGTACTTCCTAGGAAAAATATGTTTCATGCATGTGCTGTGGGAAAAGTTTTAGGTGTAGTTCAAGTACCTTTAATGGCTGATTTTTGTTATTTTTGCTAGAGAGCAAACTTTGTATAAAACATGCATGTGATAATTTTTGGACAGTCATTATATGCTATGAAGAACCTAGGAAAAATATTAATTCTAGTTGTTTGACACTTTTCATAGTACAAAGTAATTTCATGCTCATTTTTATGCTATAGCTTGTCATTTTTGTGTAGGATAGTTTACTTATCCAAATGCCATGAAATTTTTATGGTAGTTTGTTTAGGATAGTATTATGCTACTGTAATTTTCTCAGATTTTTAGGAGCATCAGAAATATATGTTGCTATTCAAACCTATTATTAATTAGGGTTTAAGCAAGTGTTGCTTTAAGTGTGATTAAGAAATTAGTAAAGCTTTGGTGTATCTTTGAAGCATTTCATAAGATATGTTGACTTAACATATTAGTAGTAGAAGAGAATGCAGTAGATGACATGTGCTTGTAGTATAGTTTCTTGGATGATGTTGACTACCTTGCATTTAAACATATCCATTGCATTCATCTCCTTCGATGCACCGTTTGCATAATCACTTACGCGCATTGCATCATACAGGATCGCAAACCGAGAACCCAGTCGTCATACCCGAGGAGCCCGAGGAGCAGCTCGAGGTGCAGCAGCAGGAAGTGCTAGAAGCCGACGAGGAGGACGTTGAGGAACTCCCGGAGTGCCCCGATCACCGTCCGAGCTCTTTCGAGAGAGGCAAGCCCCGGAGCATTTTCTCCCGATTTGCAATTATTTAATTAAATGCTTTACTTTGATTGATGCATTACAGTTCAGGAGTTGTTTGCAACCGTTGCTGCATTATACCTTGTTTACCTTTGTTATACTATATCCTTGTTACCCTGGTATCCGCAGTCGAGTCAATGCTTAGCTGGCTTAGACCGGTAGAAGTCGGGTGATTTCCTGTCACCTGCGAGCTATAGGTGGTTACCTGGATCTGCTTGGATGACTATGAAGTCATGGTATAACTAAGTGTTAAATGAAGTTGAGACCGGACGGAGACTTGCAGAGTTTTGGACTGTAGTGTTTCCGTCTGTGTCGATTAAGGACCGACCGTTGTTGGGCCTCAAGTCATGTTGAACGCATGCCTTACATTTAGCTGGCCGGATAAAGTACCTTCCGACCGCGAAGCTGGGAGATTTTTCAGGGCCGAGTAGATTGCCCGCAACGCACTGTGCCGGAGCAGGTGTGGTAGGACACGGGGGCGGGATGATAAGACCAAAGTGCAGTCGGTCGGCCCCCGGGTACATGTGGTTCCTGGCAAACTCGAGATTCCTGGAAAGTTGACTCGGTGATCAATATCTCACTTTAGCGGGTGAGTGAGGTTTGTGTAAGGAATAAATCACCAGCTGGTTAGGAATCGATTCGAATCGCCATCGCTCCTGGATAGTGAGCACTTGACTTGAGTTACTTCATCGTAGTAAATGTTTATGGAACACTTGGACAGTTATAATGAATATGACAGTATGGAAGTTATTTAATGATCGTTGGTTATCATTATCTGCTTAATCACATGTTTACTCTAGTATAGGTGCAAATCTAGTCGACAGGTTAATAATAATTAACTTGGCAAAAATGCTTTTCTAAAGGTTCTTGAAATGCTAAAAATGCTTCTTTTTGCAAATGAGTCAGCTACCCTACTATAAAGCCCTTCATAATCCTTGGTGTCATTTATTTTTGGTTATGTCGGGTAAGTCTAGCTGAGTACCTTCTCGTACTCAGGGTTTTATTCCCACTTGTTGCAGATGGGCAGATGTATTACGGCTACTGTATCAACTGCCTTTATCCTGCGATGGGTGATGCTTAGGACCATGGGCATGGTCATTCCTTACGTCTCATCTGATGCTTTTGTTGGAGATGATCATTCGCTGGCACTATATTTAAACTCCGCGTGAGTGTGTGTGGTTTGAACAAATGACTTCCTGCTACTTTTATTCGAACTGGTTTGTAATAACTATGTTTAAACTCTGATGTATCTGTGATGCGAACTTTTATGTAATTTGTGATGGTGACCGCTAAACTTATTACGATCATGGCTGGGACACGAGTTGGTTTGAAATCCTTCGTGATTTCACGGACTACCGGGTTATACGGGCTTAAGTTTGTTCAATCGTCTGCTCTGGTGGATGATTTTCTTACTTAATTTCGTATAATTGGTCGGTTCTGTCACAGCTGGTATCAGAGCATGGTTTAGCATGTTACTGTTCACA
The DNA here is from genome assembly GCF_019320115.1 of Miscanthus floridulus. NCBI lineage: Eukaryota > Viridiplantae > Streptophyta > Magnoliopsida > Poales > Poaceae > Miscanthus > Miscanthus floridulus. The sequence continues at coordinate 104,248,903 of NC_089582.1, read as the reverse complement.
AGTGTATTTAAAACAAAAAGGCATTTGAAAAACGTGATTTTAAAACTATAAAGTGTGCCAGTGATCATATCCGTTATGCCCAGTTAAGGACTTTAGGTGGCTTAATTAAGTACTGACTGGGGTTCTTGCATCATATTTCTCTTTCGTCGCTCATACGGCGTGCTATTGTATGAGTGCCACTTGTTTGAGTGGTAATGTATGGATCATTTGCCTCTACGCCTCGGTAAGTGTGAGTTGTGAGAGCATGATCGGATACACCGCCGATCTAGGGTGAATGCTTATATGATGCTAGAGTAATTACATGTTCTACGCATGTTTTACAAAGGTATCTCATGAATGGGTCTTCCGTCTGTTGAGGCGATGCCGTCAGTAGGACGATGGTTCGGGTAGTTACTACCGTTGTACACGTATCTGGAGATTCGTGTAGAGCGTGTAGATAAAACTTTACTGCTTTTATGCATTCATTGGGAATTGGGCTGAAATGAATCTTCTGCAGGTACATAACAACGCTATCGTGTAGAACGTATTAGCTACGTATTGAGAGATCGTTGTATGCCACCGAATTCGTCGTTAGAAATTATTTATTTCCTAAGTTTGTGAGAACGTACGACACGTACATACATCATGTTACTTGTGCATCTCATTCATCTCATGCATTCCTCCCCTTATAAATTGATTATCTCATTTTGATAAAAGATGTATCACCAAAAATATGTTTCCCCGAGGTAATAAAAGAACTTTTGCTACAGATGGCCCGCACGAAGCAGACCGCCCGTAAGTCCACCGGAGGAAGAGCACCTCGACGTCCGTTGGCCCTGAGGGAGCACCGCACCACGGACACCTTCTTGAGCGAGTTTGGCATGCCAACTTTGCTTTGGAGAGTGCTCCATGATGTGGGGTACCCAGAGGGTCAAGAGCCGGTGTACTCATGGAATGAGAGCCAGTTAGCAGAGGATGGACTTGCAGTGGTGGAGATCACGGTTCCTGCTCTCGGTGATGCTCCAGATTGGGATGGTTGGCATTTGGAGTTTGAGGGTCGCACTCCAGCTGAGGGTGCAGAGGGAGCAGCCTTCCGTGTCATCAGGGACATTATGAGCCGATTTCCTAGTGAGCTTGCAGCAGCTCTGGCTGGTACTTTTCCTAGGGATGATCCTCGTGATGCCATTTGGGTTCAGCCTCAAGGAAGTGCATTGGTCAGAGGTCCAGCTGAAGGACAGGCTAGCGACAACCAGGCAATGAGTGCTATGTTTGCCGCCATCAGAGCGTATGAGGGTCTCGAGAGTACCTACTGGACTTTGACTGGCTTGCGTAGTGAGGATAAGCTCAAAGGGAAGAAGCAGAAGAAGAGACAGGCACGTGCTATAGCTAGCTTGCAGGAGCAGTTGGCTGATATGAACTTACAGAGAGATCAGGCGGTTGAGAGAGGTGATAGAGCTATGCAGCGAGTGCATACGTTGACTCAAGCCAACAACAATGCAGACCGCATGATTGGACAGCTGGTTCAGGAAAGGAATGAAGCCTGGAACGCAAGAAACCTTCTGCTGTAGAGGGTCGATGAGCTAGAGGAATACAACGGCTACTTGCACGAGGAGTTTCACGCGCTCTACAATGGGGTTGGCCCATATGCTCCACCGAACGCCGCTGGCATGGACATCGACGACGACAACTAGGATGAGCCTGCAGTTTCACCTAGAGGCGATGGTGACGTCTCCGATCCTGACTGATGGCCCCGAGGAGTAGGCTAGTTGCCTTGCGCTAGTATCTAGGTCTCGTCGCGATGGCATTTCTTTTGTTGGCATGTAATCTATCGTATGTTGCTTCGAACGTATGAGACTTGGCATGTGGTTGGAACTTGATTTTCGAATGCGATATCTGAACGCATAAAAAGTCCAGTGTATGTATGCTGGCAATGTGATTGTATGGACGCGATGTTTGCCGTTGAAGTAATTCGATTAAGTGCTGTTGTTTTAATTGGGATGCGATTGTTGTGCCTCTGTTTTATTGTATGAGTTTATTCTCTCCAGTAAATTCAGTACGGCATAAATTTTTCCTTCACTCGCAATTATTACAGCTTCACTCAATCGTTACTTGTTGCTGAAATATGCAGATGACAAACACTCGCCGAACCACGTATGAGGCCGCTGAGCCCGGTGCCAACGGTGCGGGGACCGGTGGTGGTGGTGGTGGTGGAAACCACGGCAACAACAATGAACCTCCCCATGAACCGCATTTGCCACCTCCTCCCCCGTTTACCCCCGAGATGTTCCTCGCACAGCTGCTCGGGAGTCAGCGCAACGCGGAACAATCCCTAGAAGAACATGGAGGATCTTCTTCGAACCATCGCCAACAACGTTCAACGTGGTAACAATCAAGGTGGTGGCATGGGAGTGAACCAATATAGCAGCTTCAAAGATTTCATGGACACCAGGCCGCCAGTATTCAAGGAAGCAACAGAGCCACTCGATGCTGAGGAATGGATCAACACGATGGAAGATAAATTCCGTGTGTTGAGGATGACTGAGGTTCTAAAAACGGAATATGCTGCACTTCAATTGCAAGGACCGGCGGGAATGTGGTGGAAGCACCATCGCACTACCTTCCCTCCAAATGCTCAGATTTCTTGGAGAGAGTTTGCTGAGGCCTTCCGTGGAGCCTATATTCCACCAGGGCTGACCGAGATGAAGTTGGGAGAGTTTCTGGCGTTGAACCAGGGCACCAAGACCGTGACGCAATACCTGCATGCCTTCAACAACTTGTGTCGCTATGCTCCCGACATGGTTGACACAGATGCTAAAAGAATAGCCAGTTTTAAGAGGGGTCTCAATCCAAAAATGATGAAGCATGTTGGTACCAACAACCGCGTCAGATTCAATGACTTCATCAGCGACTGTCTGAAGCAGGAGAAGAATAACAACGCCAGCACCAGCAGCCAAGACATGCAAGAGAGCCTTTGAAGGTGGGCCGTCTCAAGGCTAGAGCCCCTATGGGAGGTCGTCCCCCATATCGCCCATCGGCACCTGGCGCTAGGTTTCGGCCACCTCAGCCAAGAAGTCAGAATTTCCGTGGACCTCAAAAGCCGTACAAGATGGCAGTATAGCCCAACAAAGCAGCCGCAACTACGGTACAAGGCAGTTCCAAGGGAGCTGTGGGATCTGCCGGGACAGTGAGAGGACCCTGTTATAACTGTGATCAGCCCGGTCATTTCTCGAGGTTTTGTCCATACCCGCCCAAGAAGAAGCAGCAGACTTATAATGCTAGAGTGCATAGTACGACAGTGGATGAAATTCCAGAGGGAGAGCCCGTCACTGCTGGTAAGTTTCCTATCAACGAAAACCCTGTAGTTGTTCTATTTGATTCTGGATCATCGCATTCTTTTATGAGTCAAGCATTTGCACAGAAACATGGACAACGATGCACAGAATTGGGTTATGGGTACCGTATAAGCTCAGCAGGGGCTGATGTTTTGACCAACCAGATGGTTCGAGGGGCAACCCTTGAATTAGGTAGCAGGAAGTTCCGAGTGAACTTGATAGTTATGCCTGGGTTAGTCTTGGATGTCATTATAGGGATGAATTGGATGAAGGATTGGGGAGCAGTCATAGATACTGGAAGTCGAGTACTTACCCTTAAGGATCCCCTGGGTGAGGGTACTTTCCAAGTACCATTGCCTCAGAGAACAGACCTGATAAGTGTTACATGTGCTACTGGCAGTCATTCCTATTCATCAGATTCCGGTAGTGTGTGAATTTCCGGACGTATTCCCGGATGAGCTACCTGGTCTTCCGCCAGATAGGGAGATTGAGTTTGGAATTGAGCTAGTCCTCGGAACAGCTCCGATTTCAAGGAGACCCTATCGGATGCCTCCAGATGAGTTAGCTGAGCTGAAGAAGCAATTAGAAGATTTATCAAAAAAGGGGTTTATTCGGCCAAGCAAGTCTGAAATGGGGATGTCCCGCTTTGTTTGTGAAAAAGAAGAAAGAGGGCACGTTGAGAATGTGCGTAGATTACAGGCCACTCAATGCTGTGACCGTCAAGAATAAATACCCCTTGCCACATATTGATGTTCTGTTTGACCAATTATCCAAGGCCAAGGTGTTCTCAAAAATAGATTTGAGATCTAGGTTATTATCAGATTAAGATTAGGCCATAGGATATACCAAAAACTGCATTTTCCACCAGATACGGGTTGTATGAGTATCTTGTCATGTCTTTTGGCTTGACAAATGCTCCTGCATACTTTATGTTTTTGATGAATACAGTTTTCATGCCAGAATTGGATAAATTTGTGGTAGTATTCATCGATGACATTCTGGTGTACTCCGAGAACGAGAAAGATCATGAAGAGCATCTGAGAACTGTCTTGACCAGACTTAGAGATCATCAATTGTATGCTAAGTTTAGCAAATGCGAATTCTGGTTGAAGGAAGTTCCTTTCCTTGGTCACATTCTGTCAGAGAATGGAGTTTCAGTCGATCCAAGTAAGGTGCAAGAAGTTATGAATTGGAAAGCACCGACCACAGTTCCTGAGATTAGAAGTTTCTTAGGACTAGCGGGTTATTACCGTCGCTTATACCAGATTTCTCGAAGATCGCCAAACCGATGACAAGCCTCCTACAGAAGGATCACAAGTTTGTGTGGACAGAGGAGTGTGAAGCAGCTTTCCACACTTTGCGGAAACTGTTGACCACTGCTCCTGTTCTAGCACAACCAGATATCGAGAAACCATTTGATGTGTTTTGCGACGCATCGAAGACTGGATTGGGTTGTGTTCTTATGCAAGAAAGGAGAGTCATAGCTTATGCATCACGTCAATTGAGAAAGCACGAGGTCAACTATCCAACACATGATCTTGAACTTGCTGCAGTTGTGCACGCCCTAAAAATTTGGAGACATTATCTACTTGGTAATGTGTGCAATATTTTCACGGATCACAAGAGTCTTAAGTATATCTTTACCCAACCAGAGCTAAACATGAGACAGCGCAGATGGTTGGAATTGATAAAGGATTACAACTTGAATGTGCAATATCATCCTGGTAAAGCCAATGTAGTGGCAGATGCTTTGAGCAGAAAGTCACATTATTTAAATGTGCAGCCATTACTTGAAGATGGGTTCGATCTAATGCATCCTGCTGTGTTACATAGTATTCAGATTAGTTGCTCTTTGGAAAGTAAGATAATAGAAGGTCAGAAAACCGACAAGGGAATATTCCATATCAAAGAGAAAATAAAAGAAAAGCCGTCTCAACACTTTAAAGTGGATGAACAGGGCGTGTTGTGGTTTGACAACCGTCTTATGGTTCCCAAGGATCGAGAGCTTAGGAATAAACTCATGGATGAAGCTCACCTTTTCTAAGCTATCTATCCATCCCAGAAGTAGTAAGATGTATCAAGAACTAAGATCTCGCTATTGGTGGACCAAAATGAAGAAAGAAATTACAGCATATGTTGTCAGATGTGACACATGTTGTCGAGTGAAAGCAATTCACATGAAACCTGCCGGTATGTTGCAACCCTTATCAGTCCCTAGTTGGAAGTGGGACGATATAAGTATGGATTTTATCACGGGTTTGCCCACTACTCAAAAAGGACATGATTCAATTTGGGTAATTGTGGACCGTCTTACCAAGACCGCTCATTTCTTGCCTGTCAAAACAGATTATCGAACCACCTCAATATGCCTAAGAAGTATATCGCAGAAATTGTGAGGTTGCATGGTATACCAAAGACCATAGTATCTGATAGAGGCTCATAGTTCACGGCCCACTTTTGGGAACATTTACACAAAGGCTTGGGAACTAGTTTGATTCGCAGTACCGCTTATCATCCTCAGACAGATGGTCAGACTGAACGAGTAAATGCTTGTTTTGGAGGATATGTTAAGAGCCTATGTATTGTCTTCCAAGGGATCATGGGAGTCATGGTTACCGTTAGCTGAGTTCTCTTATAATAATAGTTATCAAGAAAGCATCAAGATAGCCCCATTCGAAGCTTTATATGGCAGAAAATGTAGAACACCATTGAATTGATCGAGCCTGGTGATAGAAGGTATTATGGCATTGACTTTGTAGAAGAAGCCGAGAAGAAAGTTCATATTATTCAGCAGAATATGAAAGCTGCTCAATCACTGTCAGAAAAGCTATGCAGACAAAAGAAGGAGACCTCTTATGTTTGAAGTTAGGTGACTATGTTTATCTGAAAGTCACGCCAATGAAGAAGAAAAGGTTTGGAATCCGAAGAAAGCTTGCCGCGAGATTCAGTAGGACCATACAAGATCCTGGAACGAAGAGGTCCGGTAGCCTACAAGTTAGAGTTACCTGAAACTAATGAGTACCGTTTTCCCTAGTTTTCCATGTATCACATCTCAAGAAATGTTTGCGTGTTCCGGAGGAAAGAATAGAACCTCGAGGTATTCGACTCAAATCAGATTTGGTGTATCGTGAACAACCAGTCCGAGTGTTAGACACGAAGGAACGTGCTACTCGGAATAGTGTGGTGAAAACATACAAGATACAGTGGGATCATCATGATGAGGGAGATACAACTTGGGAAATAGGAGAGTATCTACAAAAAGCTTATGAAGATTTTTATAACAAATGGTTCGTAACCCAAATCTCGGGACGAGATTTTTATAAGGGGGGAGGGCTTGTAACACCCCGATGTTAAGCCTACATTTAGGCACTGCAAATCATGCATAGCATGCATCATAAAGCATATTAATCATACATGCCTAATCATGTAAATAACAATTGAAACACTGTTTCGAAACATATGAAACATGCTCGTGAAACATGAATGTTGCATATACTTGTTTAGAATTGTGTTTGCCCGAATTTCTTGCTAGATTAGTAAAACATGTTTGGCTACTATTGTAAATCATCTAGCAATGTTTAGTTCAATTTTAGAGCAATGTTTGTATTCAAATTAATTCAAAATTTGGCTTCAAAAATAAATTCCAAAAATTAGGGTTTTGAGATAAACGTGGACTTTGATGTTACAATTCAAAATCTAGAAAGAATTTGGCTTTGGTCATAAAAGCAAAGTTGTAGAGAATTAAATTCTAAGCAACTTTCATTTTTGGTACATTTTCAAAAGAGGTCATTTTCTTGCTCAAAATAATATTTGAAAGAGGGCATTTAAAAATTTCTTGAAAATATAATTGAAAAAGGGCTTTTTCAGTCGCGGGCCGCCGCCTCGTTTCTGGCCTGCCAGCCGAAGCCGGCCCGGCCTGCCTCCGCGCCCGCCGCCCGCTCACCCGCCTTCACCTCGGCCCAGCTTGCTCGCCGTGGCCCAGCCCACCCGCGCGCTGTCTTCTCCTCCCGCGCGCCGCGCCCGACCGCGTCAGGCACGCCGCGCCGCGTGGCGAGCGCATGCTGGTGACGCCGGTCGGGTGGCGTCCCGTGGCCCCCGCAAGCACGCGCGCTGCGCCGATATCACGCCACCGCAGCTCCGCATTCAGGCTGTCCGAGCACAGCATTCCGCACTCAGCCAGCCGCAGCAGCTCCTTCCGCGCGCAGTGAGCTCCGCCACCGAGCGCCGCAGTCGCTCCACCGGCGATTTGCTCCTCCTCCCGCGCCTCATTCTCCAATTCCTCATGCCAGCAACTCCGCCTCGCTCTCCAACACCTGGTGCTCACGGTTGTGCCGTCGTTTGAGCCAAGGTAGCGCTTGTTCCAAGCTTCGCCGCCGTTGGCCATGGCGCCACCATGCTCGGCCGCCGTGGAACGTCCCCTTCCTCCCCTTCTCAGCCCTGCTTAGCTGCCTGCTCGCATTCGCCAATGCCTCGCGAACCTCCTGCTCTCACTTGCTTGCCCTGGCCCGGCCGATAATGGCCGCCGGCCGCTGGCCGAGCCGCGCCGCCGCGCCAGCGCGCACGCCGGCGAGGCCTCTACCTTCGCCAGCCAGCCGGGCCGGCCAGGCAAAGCGGCCGTGGGCCGAAGCCCTGCCAGGCCACCGCACTCCCCCTTTCGCTCGGGCCGCACAGGCCGAAAACGGCCGTGGGCCAGCTGATTCCAGCGGGCCGGCCCAGCATTGTTTAAGTGATTTGTTTTCATTTATTCTTTATTATTTGAAATCTGAAATGGTTTGAAAAATGTTTGGGTGCCCAAATTTGATCCAAATTTGTTGAAACAAATTTTGCTAGGTTCCTTATCATTAGATCTACTTGAAAAAATTTTTGCATGTCATTTTTGAGATACTTTTTAGTAGAACTTTATTTAATCATGTATATTGCTGATAACTTGAAAAATGTGTAGAAAAATCTATAGGCTTCAAAAAAATATGATTCCAAGTTTGTTAATCTTTTTATGTCATGTACTTCCTAGGAAAAATATGTTTCATGCATGTGCTGTGGGAAAAGTTTTAGGTGTAGTTCAAGTACCTTTAATGGCTGATTTTTGTTATTTTTGCTAGAGAGCAAACTTTGTATAAAACATGCATGTGATAATTTTTGGACAGTCATTATATGCTATGAAGAACCTAGGAAAAATATTAATTCTGTTGTTTGACACTTTTCATAGTACAAAGTAATTTCATGCTCATTTTTATGCTATAGCTTGTCATTTTTGTGTAGGACAGTTTACTTATCCAAATGCCATGAAATTTTTATGGTAGTTTGTTTAGGATAGTATTATGCTACTGTAATTTTCTCAGATTTTTAGGAGCATCAGAAATATATGTTGCTATTCAAACCTATTATTAATTAGGGTTTAAGCAAGTGTTGCTTTAAGTGTGATTAAGAAATTAGTAAAGCTTTGGTGTATCTTTGAAGCATTTCATAAGATATGTTGACTTAACATATTAGTAGTAGAAGAGAATGCAGTAGATGACATGTGCTTGTAGTATAGTTTCTTGGATGATGTTGACTATCTTGCATTTAAACATATCCATTGCATTCATCTCCTTCGATGCACCGTTTGCATAATCACTTACGCGCATTGCATCATACAGGATCGCAAACCGAGAACCCAGTCGTCATACCCGAGGAGCCCGAGGAGCAGCTCGAGGTGCAGCAGCAGGAAGTGCTAGAAGCCGACGAGGAGGACGTTGAGGAACTCCCGGAGTGCCCCGATCACCGTCCAAGCTCTTTCGAGAGAGGCAAGCCCCGGAGCATTTTCTCCCGATTTACAATTATTTAATTAAATGCTTTACTTTGATTGATGCATTACGTTCAGGAGTTGTTTGCAACCGTTGCTGCATTATACCTTGTTTACCTTTGTTATACTATATCCTTGTTACCCTGGTATCCGCAGTCGAGTCAATGCTTAGCTGGCTTAGACCGGTAGAAGTCGGGTGATTTCCTGTCACCTGCGAGCTATAGGTGGTTACCTAGATCTACTTGGATGACTATGAAGTCATGGTATAACTAAGTGTTAAATGAAGTTGAGACCGAACGGAGACTTGCAGAGTTTTGGACTGTAGTATTTCCGTCTGTGTCGATTAAGGACCGACCGTTGTTGGGCCTCAAGTCATGTTGAACGCATGCCTTACATTTAGCTGGCCGGATAAAGTACCTTTCGACCGTGAAGCTGGGAGATTTTTCAGGCCGAGTAGATTGCCCACAACGCACTGTGCCGGAGCAGGTGTGGTAGGACACGGGGGCGGGATGATAAGACCAAAGTGTAGTCGGTCGGCCCCCGGGTACATGTGGTTCCTGGCAAACTCGAGATTCCTAGAAAATTGACTCGGTGATCAATATCTCACTTTAGCGGGTGAGTGAGGTTTGTGTAAGGAATAAATCACCAGCTGGTTAGGAAACGATTCGAATCGCCATCGCTCCTGGATAGTGAGCACTTGACTTGAGTTACTTCATCGTAGTAAATGTTTATGGAACACTTGGACAGTTATAATGAATATGACAGTATGGAAGTTATTTAATGATCGTTGGTTATCATTATCTGCTTAATCACATGTTTACTCTAGTATAGGTGCAAATCTAGTCGACAGGTTAATAATAATTAACTTGGCAAAAATGCTTTTCGAAAGGTTCTTGAAATGCTAAAAATGCTTCTTTTGCAAATGAGTCAGCTACCCTACTATAAAGCCTTTCATGATCCTTGGTGTCATTTATTTTTGGTTATGTCGGGTAAGTCTAGCTGAGTACCTTCTCGTACTCAGGGTTTTATTCCCACTTGTTGCAGATGGGCAGATGTATTACGGCTACTGTATCAACTGCCTGTATCCTGCGATGGGTGATGCTTAGGACCATGGGCATGGTCATTCCTTACGTCTCATCTGATGCTTTTGCTGGAGATGATCATTCGCTGGCACTATATTTAAACTCCGCGTGAGTGTGTGTGGTTTGAACAAATGACTTCCGCTACTTTTATTCGAACTGGTTTGTAATAACTATGTTTAAACTCTGATGTATCTGTGATGCGAACTTTTATGTAATTTGTGATGGTGACCGCTAAACTTATTACGATCATGGCTGGGACACGAGTTGGTTTGAAATCCTTCGTGATTTCACGGACTACCGGGTTATACGGGCATAAGTTTGTTCAATCGTCTGCTCTGGTAGATGATTTTCTTACTTAATTTCGTATAATTGGTCGGTTCTGTCACAGCACCAACTGGAGGAGATCATTGAGACATCCCCATTGCTCGAGCAGCTGATATTATCTGAAGTCCACATCGGTGGAGACGACTTTATTGAATGGGTGATCCGGGCGCCCAATCTGCGTCACATAACAATTTGCTCAAATATCGATTATGGCTGGAATTTTGCAGAGCTGCCATGCCTGCACTCTGCTGTCATCGATTTGTGGGAGTATGTTGGTAACCGAGATTTCGCCAAATTTCTTGTTGGGCTCGTTCAAGTCAGGGAGCTTAGTCTCTACATGTTTTATGCACCCGTATATGCTGTTCTTCCCAAGTATTCATTTTATCTCTTCTGAATCTCTAGTTTGGCAGGATCGAAATAGAAGCTGACTAAAATGCCTTATACTACCTGACAATGGGAAAGGATTGGACAGTAATGAGGCGTCACACCTCATAAGGGTTGGGCATATTCGCAATAAGTTAGTGGCTTAGTGCCTAATTGTGTTGCTTGTGTTAGTCACTTAGTTGCACTATTACTTTTGTGTATACTTGAGGTGGGGTACTCTTCCTGGAAATGGGAAATGGTTTTCCACCAGTATTTGAAGAAAAATTATGCGTATTTTATTGGCGTCACTAATTCACTATTCTTTCAGCTGTAGTCTATATTTAGGACTTTTGAGCTACTGCATTTTAATCCCTTCTGTGTTGCTACTTAAACTTAATTTATGGTTGTTGAAGTGTAGTGAACCTTTAGAAAACTTATAAATCAATCAGATTTTTTTAGAGGTATAAATCAATCATATATTCTTTAAAAAAAGGCTCGCCTCTGTTTGCACGCGTGGGCTGTGGTCCAGTCATATTGTTCTTTAGGTGTAATAAAAGTGGCCTAAAATATTAAATAATATGAAAGATTTCTTTCAAACAGAAACCATGTTTGATTGTATTCATCACTGCTTCACTTCAATGGCCTGTGCCCACTTCCTGGAGAATAAGTGAAACTCATCCATGATTTCTGATTGATGTCCTGTTTTCCAGCTTCAATGTTCTGATATTATATTCTTTCAATTTCTTTTTCCAGGTAAATGGGATTAAGATACTGGAGATGCTTCCATGCACCTTTGACAACTTGAAGAGCCTGAAATTGTTCATGCACTTTTGTGAACTGCCCCCCATTTTGTTAGTGTTTTGCTTACTAAAGAGTATGCCGAATCTTGAAAAACTTAAAATAAAGTTAATGCTGAATACTACCTTCAGATATTCGTACCTAGAATGTTTGAACTTAGATGGTTGCCTTGCTGCTTTCGATTAACTACCCTTTTCTACATCCATTTGTGAAGATCTATTACGGTAAAGTACAGAAAATTGAGCTAAATGGAGAGTTCCTAAATGCACAGTTGGCAGATGGCATGTGTGCTAATCTTCAAAATCTGGAGATGACTGGTATCAATTGGCTTCCAAATGAAATGTCTTTTATGAAGCTCATTCTTTCCAAAGCTAGGCTTCTTCCTACGTTATGCATCAGTCATGATGATGATTGCTCAGTGTCTCATGTGGATCCACTGCATGAGCTAGTTACATATGGAAAAGCTTCAGCTCAAGCTCAGGTTCTGTTTAAAGGTAAGAAATTAGGAACTTTTTACTTTCCACAATTCCATATTTTTGTGTTTTGTTTGAACCAAATGGATTCCTGTCTCATATTTCGTTTTCTGAAAGGTAGCTATGCTCAGTGTTCACGTTATATACTTTTGACTATAGTACGAGCAAGAGTGATTAGTTAACCCAGAAGTTTTCTGCTGAAGAAATGTGAATAATAAGTTAATAGCAGACTTGTGCTGAAGCTTTTTGTGCCTCTATGAAGAACCTGACCAAGGTTGCAATGCAAGATAAGATATTCTTGCTGAAATGGTCACAGCTATTTTCACTCAGCTTCAATATAATACTTTTCATGGTGCATACATTCAACATAGGGAGGCAAATGCTCACCAATTGCTCGCTTTCATATAGATTAGGTTATATTGACTTCCCATAGCCAAAGGACTCTAGCCCAAGTGGTTAGGGAATTCCAGCGGCACTCCTCAGGTTCTGAGTTCGACTCCCCGTGGGAGCGAATTTCAGGCTGGAGGTAAAAAAAAATCCCCTCGCCCGTCCCCATAAGCTAAAGCGCAGAACGGCCTGGCCCGGTTCTCATAGGGCAACGGATTCCGCTGCGTCAGGATGGGGGCGGGGGTTTGGGGGTTTTCTCGATCTGTGTAAAGATCATCCTTCTTAGAATACCCGGGGGCTGTCATACTCCTCGTAGGTCGAGTTTTTATAACATTTTGCGTGCTTTCTTTCCATATTTCTATTTGCAATCTGTGTGGATAAAACATTTCATTAAAGTGAAGGACCGAAAACGACGACCAGAGGGGGGGTGAATGGGAGCCTCAAATTTCTTTCGAAATCTTCGACCACTGTCCCAACATCAATCCCCAAAAAGCATACACGAAAGACTTGATGACCACGATACTAGAGAAGGGTGGATGCTCCCTCAGAACACAGTGGGTCACCACAGAGCAAACGGAACACAGATCGAAGCCCAAACGAGCAAACTCCCAAAAGAAAACAGCACTGCTCCTGCAAATATCGGACACGTCCGGTATTATATCGGACACGTTCGGTATTTTCGGACACGTCCGGTATGATCTCGGACACGTCCAGTATTTTCAGCAGCAAGCTGACCAAAAGAGAAAAATCCAAAACCCCGTCAAATGGTGTCCAAAAATCATGAAATTTTAACCATAGCTCTTTAGACACCAAGGGAAGGTCTCCACCAAATTTCAGCTCAAAACTCCAAAGTGAGAAATATCGGACACGTCCTAGATCATATCGGACACGTCCGGTATGAACGAGCAGTTTCTCGAGAAAAATCAAATCAAGCCATAACTTGGTCAAATCAACTCCAAATGACTTGAAACTTTGCACAAGGGTTCACAAGCGAGTAGAAAGGCAACCTCTAAAGGATCATGGCCCGAAACAAACTCTAACTCCGTGAATCGAAGGAATTGAAGAATCCCCCAAAAAATAGGTCAAGAACTTAAATTGCTTGGATCTGCGATCTCGTGAGGAATTAGTGGATTTTCTTCGGTGGAAAGCTTCTACTCATGTCATTGATCGATCCAAGGCAACAAGAACGAACCAAAACCATCCCAAAACGAAGAAATGAGAGGGGAAACAAGAGGGGACAAAAGGAGCTCGTGAAGAACACCAAAATCACATCAAGAACACAACTAAATCATGAATCCCGGAGGGCATACGGTGGTTACGGCCACCGATTCCTTCAAAACCAAGTCACAATTTGAGTTGTGGACCTCTCTCATACATGGAAGCAAACTAGAGAAAGAAACCCTAAAGGAGAAAATGAAAACTGGAGGAGGTGAGGGAGATGGGGGCTCCCTCATCCTATTTAATAGGGCTATTACACATTCCCAGTTTTGCCCCTGGATACAAATGAGTTGAACCGCTAAGCCCAAGGGCGTTGTTGTCCAACCTGGTGTAATCTTGATCCGACGACCACCGCGCCTTCTCACCGGTAGCTTCGCTTCGACGCGAACTCCCCGATGCCGCCACGTGCCGTCCGTCCCTCCTCGGAACCTTCACCCGGGTTTTGAGGCCCAAACCCGTAAACCGTCCATCCGATGGTTTTGAGGTCCAAACCATCAAACCGTCCGCGAATAGCGTACTCCATACGCGTCCCCCGCCATCCGACGCGTGTCACCGCCGTCCTCGACCGGTCGGCCCACCAAGTCCTCCTGAGCCTCGCTCGACTCATGCGTCCACCGTCTTGACCCGGTCAACACCGTCACTCCATGTCTTCTTGCACTTGTCGATGTCCCAAGTGTCAGCCACCGCGGCTAGTCACCCGGCCTCTGGGTCCCTCGGTCCAAGCCTCACGTCCATCCTTCACCGCTCCCGGTCTGTCGGCACGGCACGTCCTCCTTGACCTTCACCTCGCCGTCGACCACCGCATTCGAGCTCCACACCTGCACAACACAAGCCAAAAGACATGTCGCACACATAGCTTTCGCCATGGTAGGGTTAGTCACCACTCAACCTACTTCGTGGATCACATTGACAATCACTCATCACAAAATGAACACACAAGGGTACTTGTCAACCTTGTGTTCGCAATCTCCCCCTTGATGAGTGCATTGTTAACACCAATACACGAACAGCTTGAGCAAAAGAAAAAGAAGAAGAAGAGAAAAGAAAGAACTCACCCAAATGACCAAAAGCCAAAGAAAAGCCAAGAACCGGGTCATTTGAAAATGAGCAAAACTTGGTCCCCAAAGACATGGGCAATGGCTCGACGCAACCAAGTAAAACAAAGCTAGCCCTCAAGAAGAGGCAACGGGCTCAACACCACTAGCAAAGCTCGAAAAACCAAAAAACTGCTAGACCCTCCAGAAGAGGCAAAGGCTCAACACATCTAGCAAAACACCTCAAATGCAACCCCCCCTGAACAAGTGCAATCTCTCTCAAATGAATGCATATCTCTCAACTTTAGGTGAATCTCTCTCAAATGAATGCATATCTCTTAACTTTAGGTGACATTGTGAGTATGGAAACTTCTCCCCCTTGTTGACATATGCACTTATCAAGCTAGAGCCCAAGAATTGCAACTCCCCCTCAAAACAAGCTAGGAATGCAGAAATGCGCGAATGCAGAAGCTTCAAGATTATAGCAAGTAGATTGAAAGAATGCTCTAGTGGATACTGTCATGTATATATAGCAACACATACAAGTGCTAGCAAATGCTCAAGGTGACCAAATGAAGCGAAATATGGCATTTAAGCAAGTTTGATCAAGTTTGAGCAATTTTAAAAGAGGGTTCACCACCAAAGGAGCACATAGCAAAAATAGACAGGAGATCGACCTTGTGCTACACATGTATGCAAAGTGAACTACCGCAAACAAAGTTCACACATCATGTCATGAGACAAACTTGTGGTTTGATCAAATTTGAGACACCAATTGAAATTTATCGGAGTTATACAGCGTATTACCAAAGTTTGTCAGATAAGTGTGTGCGGGAGGTTATCTATGCCATCAAAACCTGACTTAGCGACCATGTCAAGCCTATGCCAAAGGCAATCAGAAGCTTAAGACAATGATCTCGGTATCCATTACAGAGCTCAAGTTCACCAATGAGTGCAATTTGGAGCTGTCTCGATACTCTGACATAGGATAGTACAGACCCATCCCGATCTTTTCAAATCACTTAGTTTGATTTTCAAGTTTTCGCACAAATTCAAGTTTCTCAAGCAAGTGTGTAACTCAAGGTATGAGCCGTAGCAACTAAGCATATATATGAAGCAAGTAAAAGATCTCAACACATTCTACACATGCTAGTGCCACAAGTAGTGGTGAACACATTTCATGTTTCAATAAGTTTTAATCAAGTTCACAGTTTGGAAAACAAGCTTAGCTCATAACATGCATCAATTGATCAAGAGGAGCCTAAGCCAAAAGCACATCATGTATATCCATAACATCCCCAACAAGAGCATAGTGTCAATCTAGCTACTATAAGGATGAAGCTCAGGATGCAATATGATACATGATGATATGATATGCAAGTATGATATAAAAACAAAAACAAAGGCTAAACTACAAAGAAAAGCAAAACTAGAATACAACAACCAAAGTTTCCCTCCTCTAAAAAGGGAAACAAACTCCAAGCTCCCCTCGCAAGCGAGCAAACTGGGCTTGGTCAAGTGCACTTGTCGATGTCCCAAGTGTCAGCCACCGCGGCTAGTCACCCGGCCTCTGGGTCCCTCGGTCCAAGCCTCACATCCGTCCTTCACCGCTCCCGGTCTGTCGGCACGGCACGTCCTCCTTGACCTTCACCTCGCCGTCGACCACCGCATCCGAGCTCCACACCTGCACAACACAAGCCAAAAGACATGTCGCACACATAGCTTTCGCCATGGTAGGGTTAGTCACCACTCAACCTACTTCGTGGATCACATTGACAATCACTCATCACAAAACGAATACACAAGGGTACTTGTCAACCTTGTGTTCGCATAAAGGAACCCAATGGTGAAAGGGAAATCAGATTCAGGGATTCATACTTAGCAGAATGCATCTAAATTGCTGCTGGATGCTAATCAGTGTGCAGAAATCCAGTGGCAATCTGTACGTTTTATTTCATGTCTGCTTTATGTTGCTGTGATGGTATATAATTAAGCCGTTTGTCTTTGCTCATGCAGGTGCAGCTGGAGATTATTAGATGGCTGCGTCTTCTGTTCATTAGTAGAATTGTGTAAAATCGGTTCACTTGAATGAGACGGTGCTCCCTTTTTTGTCTGAAGTAGTTTTTGGACGTCAGAATTTCAAACATGAAAGCCACAGAAAATAGTTTGTCCAAGTCCAATGATTTCGTAGTTTTTGTATTTTATTCTGAAACAAATTGATGTGCTATTGGCTGTGTGATAAGGTTATGTCACACTACACTGATGTTTTTATGAGATTCGAGACAGTTCTATGCGATTGAAATAGTACTGTACTGTTACAGACTTGGCCTGAGTAGGCGAGGTATGTTATCCTCTTGCTTAGTTGAGCACCATAACGTTTTACTAGCCACATGTGCTGTCAGGAACTCTGAAGAGGCAGCCTACGCAGCTTCAACTTTTATCAGACAACTGAAACTGAAAGCCAGTCTTGAAAGCATTGATCTCTCATACGACGACCTATCTTCATTAATACTCGTTCCAGCGCCTATGTGGGGTTTTAGCTATCATTTTCAGACGTTAAACAGTATTCAGACTTGCATTAAATTAATCACCGCGTCACGTATTTGGGATCTTGGGTTGGTGTCTGCCTGGCTGGGTCTATAAATAGATGAACTCCTGAACGCTGAACCCTAGTCGAGTAGCAGTAGTTGTAGCTTCGCCTCCATGAGAAACTCCTCTGTATCCTGATTCCTGACTCAGTTTTCTGCATCCAGTGAAATCGGCTACTGCCTACTGGTTCCACCTATAGTTATTTTTTCCCTTCAAACTGTGCCCAATCTTGCTCAAGCCTTACGCGAGAGCATTTCCAGCAAAGCTCTAGTAGTACACTTTACAACCATCCTTGCGAGATATTAGCGGTGTTTTTTTTAATGTGACGACTTTCATCATTTTTTCTACAAGTTGAAGCCAAATAAAAAAAAAACATAGTTTCACTCTGCTAAACCTCATGAGACTTGCTGTGGTTGGGTACTGCAGCATACTAAATGGGTGGGGACACGAAAAGTGTGTGATCAGTACCATTTTTTCCTTTTTTATTTGAAAGAAATAATGGGTAACTAGCAATTACGGGAACAATTATCTGTCACACCACACCATGACACCAAGAACAGCCCCCTAGCCGAGGCACACGCCAACTCAACTTGGAGATGAGTGTGCATGAAGAGAGTGAGCACCCCAGCTCCACCAGGCACCAAGCCAACCACGACATGCTACCAAATCAATTCGGGTCCGGAAGCGACCAAGCACACGCAATGGGAGGCAAGGCCAGTTTCATGTAAATTAGTCGGATATATGGATGCTATAACCTGACATTTTGCACAAGGTCAAACTGTTTTCTTGAGACTCGAGTATATAAACTAGGGCTGTATGCACAATCAAAATTTGTAGCTACATTCTGAATGACTAGTGCTGGAAATGTATATACCATTGTATTTGCAAATCTAGTTGTACAATTCTGCAAACAATTTGTCTAGTTACAAATAATCAAGTACAAAAGAAGTTGTGGAAAATTATAAGCCCTCGGCATAATGTCCTCCAGTGTATGTACCTTTTATGTACCAATTGCGGCAAATGTCATAGCCTCATAGGCATAGCCACTCACATACTACAGTTGTGCGAAAACTGATCAACAATCATGCCCATTGCAAAACATCCATTATCCATACTGTGAACTCCAGTAAGGGCTGAAACTGAAATGAGTTGTCCCAGCAGTGCTGTATTCATTGGAACGAATTCACTGATCATGACTCAACATCGGTGTAAGTAACACCTGGCACTCTGGCAGGCAGTAGAGGCCTATATTTTCTGACTTACGAGGCGCGGGTTAAGAACCATCAGCACACCTGCATCTTCATTCTTCACTATGTTTCTCACATATACAGCCAGGCATTGGATTTGCAAAGAAAGACTCTTCTAGCTTTGGGAATTCTCCAGGCTCCCTAAAATATGGAGCACCTATTCTATCTTTGTGTAATCTTTTCACTTCTAAGCTGAATATATCCCAAGGCACTCTTCCTTCATCAAATTCATCTATCAGGTTCACAAAACTCATCCTGCAGGACAAAGAATCAGATATCAGATATTCAGAAAAAAAAGGAGGAACAAGTGGATGACCACATGTCTACAACACAAATCACAAGGCTACATGTTCATTTGGCGCAAAATGAAATTGACCATAACAAGTTACCCATCTGACAGTTTAATGTATTACCTGTCTGGGTTAATAGTCTTTCTGAAGTTCTCAAAACGACGATGGCCTTGTACAGCCTTTGCCATATTTCCATCATAAGTGTAAATAAAGACATCACTCTGAAGAGCCACGATGTAATCAAGACCAGCAAGCATATTCTGATGATTTTTGAAGGGTGCAAGTTCCTCTTCTGTAGCCAGTGTAGAATGAGAATAAATATTGGGAAAATCATCCTTCAGAGCTTTCATGCTTCCATTGCCAAAAGCTTCACCAGCAACCAAGTAAATTCTTGTGCTTCGAGTGAAACCCAATCCCTTGAGTAATAGTGAAGTTTCTCTTGGTGTCAAAGGACAGCCACCAAGGCTTCTTCTCTCAGTAGCATTGATTTCTTTCTCTTTCCAGTGACTGACTTCATAACGCATTTTACGCAGTTCCTCCTCTTCTTCTGATGTCAAGTTATGGCTGCAACCAGTAAAAGCTAGCATGTCCTTCTCATACCTGAAAGACATCATAACTGACACAAATTAATCAAATGAGCAAAGCCTGAAATGTATCTGCAGCTTACTTTGTGCATGATTACTACAATATGTTAATACATGATTTATCTTAATGTACTAGAAGGTGCAGCTAGAGAGTTCAGTAATAAGATGTATTAGTATGGTTACTTAAGGATTTCAAGTAAAAATTCTGCTTCGCCAGACTAGCTAAACAAACTTTGATATTTGGCACCATAATTTTGTAGAATTATTGCTGCTGTAGTTACAAGAATTTATGGCTAAAATTTCAAAGCAATTTTTTAGACTAATTAATGATTGATGAAATTCAACTTTCCTTGAGAAGACGATTTCATAAAATATCTGTCAAGCAGCAGGCCTGTTTAAGATCATGCATCATATACTCCACTTTATCTATAAAAAGATTACGACGAGCTCCACAGCATCTTTTGATTCCAATTCCAACCTCAGTTGTCTTTTCTTTAAAGAGACACGATAATAATTCTATTTGTGCTATCTTTGATATAGCAAAATGATTATGTAATCTGTCATGCAATGCAAGATTTATCGTTCAACATTTTGGAGATAGAGAAACTAAGATTTCAATCCTCATATTGTTATAAATATAAAACAACAGCTAAATGGAGATTCAGAATTAAGAAATAAAATAACTGACTGCACTAATCAGGCACAAAAATAACAATAAAAATATGCAGACAGAAGCATCCTTAGATAAAGGATCTTGCCTTAGATGGAGAGCAAGATATTGGCTTCCATCCTGACGCATCCTTGAAACTAGGGTATTACCAAGATCTTCAATTGTATGAGAATACTTCAAAGATCTGTAGTTAACTCGGCATCTTAGTTTCTGAATATAACTAGGAAGGCCATTGTTAGCAAGGCGAGAATCTGTATGTGTAAAGTAAATGACTTTGTGTTTCTTCAGAAGGGGGAGGATTTCATCTCTGTAATAATGCACCTGCCCAGAATATAATACTGAGTGAGTGCTTTCATCATATCTCAATGTAAACTATTCACAGATATCGAGTTTCAGGCTTCAACCTTCGACCAAGATATCGGAGCTTTAGCCAATGGTTCAATGTCACTGTATTCAGGGGGAAGTGTTTCAACAATATCAGTGTCTTCTTTCAGTGACTCAATGAAGTGCCTCCAGTTGAAAAGGTCCTTAAATTCACTAGTGAAATGAAGAACCAAGAATGAGTGCAATGATTGCATTGATTGACAAGTCTATAGTGGATTTGAGATTTAGAGATAAGAGGGTTGCCGCTGAAGATCCCAACCTGTCATCTGCCCAGTAGGATGTATGATCGAGTGAAGGAAGAACCAGAGTTGCCTTCAGGATCTTAGCAACAGCAACCATATCACATATCTACAATGTGAAGAACAGTGCCAACAGATATCAGCCATCAAATACAGATAGTAACCTAAAACTGATCTATACAATAGTAGTCGCACCCCAAATCTCATTTGATTCAAACCTCCATTTGCGTTTATGATAATGTAACCATTCGTATGAGAATCTTGCTCTACAAAATTAAGAACAAGAGACTAAATTAGGTTAAGAAAGGACAGAAGAAAGGCTAGATATATTACTGATATACAAGCTAACTTACTTTTATGAGAGTTTGAAACAATGCATTGTCTGAAATTTGTACTGCTTGGCTGAGACCAGACATCAGAGGCCTACATGAAGCACCAACAACAACAAAAAAAGTTGACTTCCATAAATCATTGCCGACAAAAGGATAGGTCTAGGAAGAGATATACTACTAGCCTCAGCCACACTGTCTTCTCTTCCACTGATGCTAGATTCCACAGTCATCAAAGTCCTGTCACTCTCTTTTCCTCCCATGTATACAAAGTGATGGCCAACTTGATGCACTTTCTCACCAGAGAAGGAGACAGAGAGATCCTAGAAACATGTACAAAGGCAGCCAATTTGCATTATAATAGTACAGTACAAACCTTCTGATTCTTAAATTCATTATCTAGATCATACAATAGTTTTGGATTAACTATATAAAAAAAATCCAGGCTATAAAAACTTCATGAAATGCTGAAACAATGTGATAAGCTCAGGGCATACACAAAAATACAACATGATTGGAAAGAAACTATTGCTAAAAAAGCTCAACCAAGGGGCAAAGATACCCTGAAGGCATTGCTTCAAAGGTCGAGACTCAAGAAAAGGCACCTGAAAGCATGCTCTTACCGGTACGGGGACATGGTTGCCACAAGCACTCATGCTTTTGGGGAACACAGCAAGGGGCCTTTTTGTGCAAACCAGGGTTTGAGCCCTTGTTGGTAGCCTCGCAACTGGAGGACTTGTCCTCATGCAGTCATGCTACAAGCATGTTCTCTGCCCGGACCAAACAATCTTTATGTATAACTTTAGCAATAACAGAGGCGACTCTAGAAAAACTCGGAAGAGAAATTTATGAAATTGGTCATTGATCAAATCATGTGTAGGGAAGTCAAGCATTGGCTAATTGGTAGACTAAATAGAGAGATAAGGGCACTGCTCTAATCAATGGTGAGAAGCAATAAGAAGGTTGCAGTTTTGATTTGGCAGTACTTTTTTTTTTGTGAAAACACAGGAGAGCTGCGTTTCATTGTATTATAGAGATGAAAAAATGGGGGTCCGCAACAGGATCCTCACTCATACGGGGACCAAATATGAGTGAGGCAATTACACAGCCTTAAGGTTTAAACACATAGTGGACAATACGACTCGACCTTAACTCAAAAAGACCTAGTCTGCAAGCGCGAGACCTAACCCCTGTAATTTTCTCGCCCCAGCCATGCACCAGAGGCTGTGCTCATTCTTCAGCTCACTCCAAATCATGTTAAGCGAAGGAGAAGCCCCCTCAAAAACACATGCATTCCTATGCTTCCAAATAATCCAGGCCCCTAAAATAATTAAAGTGTTCACTCCTTTCCTGTGCTCCTTGCTGCCAAGGGACATTCAAGAAGGTCTATCCTTGGCTGGTATTAGAGAATCCCTACAGCTATGGGATTGCCTCTTGGAAATTATTTTGACTGACCAAGAGGATCGTCATTCGTGGAGGCTTGATGCAAGTGGATGTTACTCTTCCAAATCTGCATATAAAGCTTTTTTCTATGGTGCTGTGACCTTTGAGCCTTGGCGTCGGCTATGGAAGACTTGGGCCCCTGCCAAATGCAAAATGTTTTTGTGGTTGGCAATCCGAAATAGATGTTGGGCGGCAGAAGGCTTGCTAAGAGGGGCCTCTCTCATCCGGATAAATGCCCGCTATGTGATCAAGAAGATGAGACAATACAACATCTTTTAACAACATGCGTGGTGGCAAGACAAGTTTGGTTCAGATTATTCACTCCACTGAACCTAGCAGATTCAGTCCCCCGACAAAATGAACTGAGCTTTGCTGACTGGTGGCGCACGACGATGAGCAGAGAACTCAGTAAGGAGTTTTTATGTATAAGCCCAAGCAATCAGCACAGAGATTAGTCATATTAACTAGGGGTGCAAATGGTACGGATATTTTCCGACTGTAGCCGAGTTCGAATCCGTTTAGAGGAGTTCAGATCCATCCATATCCGAGTTCTCTATATATATATATATATATATATATATATATATATGATGTTGATATCAATTCGTATCCTATCCGACACAGCTAACACTATTCGTATTTGAATCCGAATCCGAGAATCACTGTAGCTATCTGACCATTTGCACCCCTAGTATTAACTACCATATGTACACCTATGGCTAGTAAAGACCATGACCATTGACCAGGATAAAATGTGTGTACATGACAATGTTTTTGAGGCGTCGCCTAGTCGTCGCCTAGGCGACAAGGCGTGGTCGAGGGCCTGGGCGTCGGGGTCGCCACGACCTCAGCGTGTATGGCGTCCGCCTCATAGGGTTAGGCGTCGCCTAGGCGCAAATGGCGTCGGGCGGACGCCTACAACCGCGCCACGGACGCCGGATGCCGGTCGTAGGGGAAGGGCGCCAAAAGGAGCGCGGCCTCGCGGGAAATCGACCGCGCGGGCGCCCAGGTAGCTTCTTCGCGTGGGAAATCTAGCGCGAGAGTCATTCACCGCGAGTGCGGGCGAGGAGAGGGGAAGAGAGAAGGCGGCGGACGTACTTCGACCTCCGCTGGGCGCGGACTCTGCTCGTGTCCTGCATCTGGTCGTCCGCCCCTGCCGTGGAGCCTGTCGGGCCCTTCCGCCCCTGCATCTCCGCTTGACTGCGCCTCCGTCGGGCCCTTCCGCCTGGTATGCTCTGCTTGTCTGCTCTCTGCTCTCTGCTCTCTGCTTGTCTGCTCTGCTCTCTGCTCTCTGCGCCTCCGTCGGGCGCCTCCACTCTGCTCTGCTTATCTGCTTGTCTTCCGTCTACTCTGCTTGTCTTCTGTCGGGCCCTTTTCCAAATCTCGTGCTCTGCTGTCTGCTCTGCTTGTACTGCAGCACTAGTATATGTATGTGCTCTGCTTGTCTGTTGTTTGCTCTGCACTAGTGCGGGAGAAGAGCTTTTGGAAAGGAAAGAAAGGAACGTGGGCTCAAGAATTGGCAACAAACGAGGTATCTATGTGCTCCACTAGTATATAAAATTCTAGCTTACAACGCCTTACAATGTGTGTATGGCGTCGCCTAGGCGTCCGCCACAAACGCCTAGGCGTTGTGAAGGGGGTCGGGCGCCGCGCCTCGCCGCGGCGCCTCACCATAGAGATATCCGGGAGAAGAAAACGAAGGTGCACTAACAGCCTACAGAAACCAACTGTCAATAGTCAGTAACACCAGAGCTAGCGTCTGTTTGTAAACTGCCAATACCTGTCCCGAAAGTTTCTCAGTGATACCTATCTAATGAAGTTCCATATCAAACGGTCCAACCTAACAGATCCAAAACCAGAATATTTTTGCTAGGCCAGTCACTTATATCACTCAGCTAGCTTATTGCACTGATTTATTATAGTATCCAAACTACAAAGGATCAAAATAGAATGCAGGTCCCATCAGATATCTGTTAAACTGTTGCTGTTCAAATCCCACTGAGTCAAATTACATTTAGAAATTACTAGGCTCGTAAAATGCATTGCTACAGTTGGGAAGGCCAAGGATCATAAATTCTATGAAAAGTGGCATCTGACAAATGAATTCAGAAAATCGTGACATTTTCTGTAACGAGACCACCGAGCTTGCAAGTAACTGAACAAGTAGGCTGAGAGCACGTTTATTCATCATGACAAGTTCGGATAAGACATTTAAGTGAATCTCCTACGCCTGGACTGGAGCTGTTGATCAGGACTCAGTAGGGTGAACAACATAGGAGTATCAAATAATAACAGCTACCATTTCAGAAAATTTTCCTAATCCTTTAGTACCTTCAAATCGGCGTCTTTGTCATTGCCAGGGAGGGCGAACCAGCCGCCCGCCAAGATCTTGGCGACGCCGAGGAACAAGCACACGCCGCAGAAGGCGAGGAACAGCATGTTCCCGAGCTTCCTCCTCTCCCGGATCCCCAGGCCGAGCCCGACCTCGACCGCGCTGCCGCCGGAGACCGGCGGCTTGAAGAGCCGGAACCGGAGGTGCTGGTTCTGCTGGCTCTGGTGGTGGTGGTGGAGGCCGCCACCGGACGGGTCCACGGAGTCCGAGGGCGGGCTCCCCAGCCCGTCGCACCTCGGCGAGCGCGGGGAGCCGATCTGGACCTCGATCTCGCCGCCCGCGCCGCGCTTGAACGAGCTGGCCCGGCGCGTCATGGAGCCCCCGCCGCCGGCCATGCGGGGGCTGTGCAGGCGCTGGTGGTGGTGGTGCAGGTGGTCTCCGCCGCCGCCGGAACCGGAGCCTGATGTCCCGGCACCGGCCGTCCCGCCGTTGCCGTGCATGGGCTGGTACCCCATGTGGATGCGGAGCGGGCTCCCAGGCCAACCCCCTGAAGTGGCAGTAACTTTTCCTTCCTTCCCAGAGCCCACGTGGTCTCGGCACTTATGGCAAGATTAGGGGAGGCGCCATTAATGGAGCTCGGTGGGGAAGTGAGGACGACTGGAGGAGGAGCGAGGAGTGGACTGGAGACGGGAGCCCGCGTAGTGGAAAACCGGGACGGGAGGATGGGAGGAGACGCACAAGGAAATAGTCAGACGTGGCGCTGCAATTACGGCCTTGCCATTTGGACGCGTTGGTCGGCGGCGCTCGTTCTCGTTCACATGCAGAAATTTGAGAAATTTCCATTCCCATTTCCTCGTAGCATCTCCAATGTTTTCCATATTTTGTTCTCCAAATGAGATGTTTGTCAACTCCTAAAATAAATATGAGAAAAAAGACCATCTCAAGAGTATCCTATATTTAACTTCCAAAATATTAAAATTGTAGCCCCAAACTCTTTTTCTGTGCGTTTTTTTTTCCCGTCGCAAGGTCGTGACCCTCGTCGCATCTAGGTCGCCGCCGCTTCCCTGCACGGTCCTGCCGATCACCAGCCCACAGTAACCGGCGGCAGCCAGCCATGGCCGGCTCCCTTCTCCCCGCAGCCGACCGCCAGGCACTGCGCAGTACCATGCAGCAGGCAAGTACTCCAATGCAAACAAAGCTGCTGGCTGCCGGCCCTCAACACAAGCTAGCAGCAGACGAAGGAACACAGTACCATGCAACACACAGGCCTAGATGCGACGAGGGTCACGACCTAGATTAATTCCAAACCAAATAACACAGGTCATGGGATTTACGCAGAAAGATCCACGGCAGAGCATTGTCCTGCGCCTGGCTTCCGTGATCACGTACCGTCGCGTGCGCGCCCCTGTTCGCGCAAGCACGAGGCCGGCAAGGGCTTCGTCGTCGCCGTCGTGAATGACGCGAGCGCTCCAGGGCATGGTTCGACCTGCTCTTCGTGTAGCCCAACACAACATAGCCCAACACCCTGTAGGCCGCCATGAAGGCCACCATGACGTCGACGTTGCGCCAACTGCACTCTTCCCCGAGCCCCTCGCGCCGCAGAGCACCCGTCCCCAGTCGCCTCGCCCAACGCCATATCACCAGCAGGAAGAACAACGTCTCGTGCACGGGAAGAGGCCAGCGAGGATCTCGAGCAGGGGTGGACTTGTCGGCGGCGCAGATCCGCTCCCCTGATGGAACCTCGGCGATGGCGCGAAGGAAACTCGCGCGGGAAGTAGTCGCGGGAAGGAGGGATGCCGCAGGGAAGTTTGGATGCGCGAGACTACCATGCGCGTATTTTTACGTGTGGAGGGGAAAAATTTGAGTGCTTAAAGATGGGGAAGCGATATGGAGTATTCTTGAAGATGAATTTTTCTCTCTTTTTTTTTCAAAAACATAGATGGAAAAAGGGAGGAACTCTAGGAGATGCTCTCGCTGAGACCTCCTCTCAGCTGGTGGACGTGGAACTGAAACGCGGGCGGCATAGATTTGCCGGTCTGGGGCCGCCGTTGCGTCGCACGAAACCGTAGCAACTGTTTGTCCGGACTCCGGATAAAGGAAAAGATCAGCTCAGCTGCGCCGCCGTGTAAATGTAACCGCTGTTTCTTATTATTGGCGAGTAGCGGTAGCAGACTGAAACCGCTGCATGAGACAAAGACAAGCGCACAGATTTGGAGCTGTTTTTACTAGCTGCCGTGCAAGGGAGACGATCGCGTCACGTGGATCAGTTCGCCAAGAGTAGGGGCACCGCCAATTACTATTGTTTGGCGAGGCCTTCTTTTATTCATTTTCTAATATATATATAAACGAAAGCCCCTTTTAAATTTTCAGGAGTCACGACTCGCCACTGGGAGGCAATGTACTGGCGTTTGCGTACTTCCCGCCTAAAAATAGGGAGAGAATGTGTAGGCGTCGCGCCTCCGTTCGGCTAGTAGGATTTGACCGAAAAATATTATTCTTGTTGAATTGATGTGAGAGAAAAATAGTGTTTTGATTGAAAAAAAAAACTAAACCAACCGGTAAGCCGAATGGATCCTTATCGTGAGCTGGTACGGCCGCGCGCACGTTGCTGCCGCAAGTCCATCGTGCGATCTGCTTCCCGCGTTAGACGAAGTCAGAGTTGGCTGCGAGGCAGACAGGCAGTGTGGCTCTGCGGCACGCGCTTGCCTGCACACTGCACCGGGACAGTCACGCCGTGCTCGCCGCCAGCGGCCAGCGGCCAGCGCATGCCTGGCTGCCTCCACGACGTTCTGCGGTAGAGCCATGGAGGGAGGCTTGCCCCGTTCTCTTCGCTATAAGCCATGGCTTAAAATACTGTTGGTTGATTTGTTATGAGAAAAAATATTATTTGGTGGCTAAAAAAGTACGGCTTATAAGTAAGCGAATAGGTCGGTTATTACCTGGAATTACTGTTGCAGGGAACAGATGTAGCAACAACTGCTGCAAAGCGAAAACAGAAAGCTAAGCTGCTATGCGGCTGTTTTATAAACTGAACTGAAGGGCTGAAAATCAATGCAGCTGAACAACAATTGATCTGTATTCTGTAGCTGCTCTCAATCTGCAGGATTGAGTTCAGAACAGAGAAACAGCATCACGGGTTCAACATCGAACTAGAAAGTTTCAAGAACCAGCTCAGCCTACCTTTCTTCACGGAGATTGTCATAACCATGCGCTGGTCAATTTGAACAATGCACAATGATGCTATTTTCAGAGGTATTCCCCACTCAGTTCACCGTTGCAAGGAGGTCTTTCGAAAAGATTTGGCTCTGGTTATCCTTCGAGCAAAAGCAGCTTTACATCCCCATATTGATTCATGGCTAGAAGCATTTGTGTAATTGATTTGAATTTTTTTCTTAACTTTCTTTGTTTCCTGATTCCCGAGGCTTGTAATTGTATTTGTAAACTGTAAATAGCTTTTTCAATAAAATTCCAGTAGGCAGTCAAACCTCTCCTGTTTCTTTTTTCTTTCTTTCTTTCTTTTTTTTTTTTGCTGAAATACAACAGTGAGGAACACAGCAAGCTGCTTCTAATGCTGACAATCTGAATGGCTGCATAGAAAAAGCAAATAGCAAGGTTGCTGTTGAAGAAGCAGAAGAACGAAAGGAAACCTTTGCAAAGCGGAAATAGCAGTATGTGCCAGACTGCTACAGAACAAACAGGGCAGCTCGAACTCCACAAGAATTTTTCCAAAGGAGATTCAAATCAACACCGATTGCAAGGAAATTTGTACAGCATCCTCACCCCATCCAAGAGAGTGCATCCCCATGAGATCCAAAAAAAAAGACTCAAGATATACCACGAATTTCAGAAAATCGAGAAACCCTAAGAAAATGGGGAAATTTGGGGGAAATCAAAATTCGTAGTGCTCAAGTGAGGTATTTGTTTGGGAATTACCCTAGGCTTGCTTACATAGGTCCTAGCACCAATTTGCCCTAACAAATTTCACACAAATTGCAGCCAAATCCGACGAACGAAAAATCCCCAAAAAGCTCCAAAAATCACAGAAAAAGAAAAACTTCAGATTTTGGGAGGAGATCAAGAGCTCGAAATCGATCTTTGGATTAGCTCAACATGTAAGATTACAAGCTACTCCTAGCAGATCTCAAAGCTTGGATGGAAAAAATCCACAAACAAACATGTTTTGTTTTGCAAAATTTCTCATGACTGCACACGGTCCAACAGGACCTTACAGGGATACGTATACTCAAGATGTTTGCGATCACTAACCATGAAGATACATATTCATGCAGGCTATGAACAACCACACTGAAATATTAGGTGAGGTTTTTTAGTAGAGTGTGATCACCGCGTTACTGATTGGAGTAAGGTTCTATTCCACAGCATCTCTTCATGATTCCTAACTATGTGTCAGGAAAGCAGATGCTCTATGCCCAAAGTATTGTTAATCCAAAGAACATGAGAGCAGCAACTGCAAAGCACAACCCTACAATCGCCGCAAATGCCTGCATAGTAGCAAGAGTAAAGACAAATAAGAAGATTTATACCCACTCTGGTTCAAATATGAACAGATACCCATTACGAAAAATAAACAAAGCTTTAGTATTTTACCTTCCCTTCTGACTTGAAGTTGAACTTGACTGTGAACCATCTCAGCCCTCTCTCAACAAAAGGAGCCAGAGCAAGGGCCCTGGCATCCACCATAACAGACAACGGTAACATTTCAGAATAGAAATCAATGGATTTGTACTGGTAATCCACAATTTTTTGAAATACGAATGTATATACTTCAGGATGTTCCTCAACATACCAGCAAAAGAAAAGTTGTTTCTAGCTAGACTTACTATGCTGATAAGAGAAACAAATTACAAACTAGCAAATGAATTTATAGGTTGGGTACTTGGGTATTTGACTCACCCTCCAGCTCGAAAGATCTTAGTAACTTGACTGCCAGCCCAGACCATTGCCATTAGTTTAACGAATCTGCTCTAGTACATAAAAAGATGTTACAGTATAAACAGGCAATGTGCAAAAAGAAAAAATAACTTACAACCATTACCTCTCAACAGCTGCACCATAACCCATCCTACCAGGAGCAGGCGCAAAATAAAACCTGAAAAGCACATCATTGTGATATACATTATCCACCTAAATGTTCATAATGCTAGTTCAATTGTTTTGTTTAGTGGAACTTCACCACCTGAACAGCTGCTTAAGTGAATCCAGCAGCCTGTTTTATCATTATCAAAGCACTAACCATTTTACAGTTTGAAGTTATAAATAGAAATGTTTCTTCTGTACACAAGTATTACAGACAAGGTAGCATTAAGTCTAAGATTTCGCAGATACATACATTTCTTACCAGACTAATAAAAATGCAGTCACGTAGTAGACACTGTTAAGTAGTCCATACGACAGAAACCCAGCAGCACCATATCTCTTTAGTTTTTCTAGCAACCTGGCAGTTGTAGAAATATATGGTCAATAATGTCACTTGTAGTACGGATTGAAAAGGCGAAGCTAATGTCATTCCAAGGACAAGTGTAACTATTCATGAGAATGGCTTGCAAATTTCCTAGTGGTCAGTATAAACAAGATAGATCTAGATCCATAGAGTGGTTATTTAAGCAATAATTCTTATTTTCAGATTCCAACTTTGACCTTAACCCCAACCTTCCATCTAAGCAATAGCTCTCTCGGTCAATTTTATTTCAATATAATAAGTTGACAAAAACATCGATAATATTTATTTCAAACCTGATAAATTAATAATTTGCGAACACAAGGTTGACAAGTACCCTTGTGTGTTCGTTTTGTGATGAGTGATTGTCAATGTGATCCACGAAGTAGGTTGAGTGGTGACTAACCCTACCATGGCGAAAGCTATGTGTGCGACATGTCTTTTGGCTTGTGTTGTGCAGGTGTGGAGCTCGGATGTGGTGGTCGACGGCGAGGTGAAGGTCAAGGAGGACGTGCCGTGCCGACAGACCGGGAGCGGTGAAGGACGGACGTGAGGCTTGGACCGAGGGACCCAGAGGCCGGGTGACTAGCCATGGTGGCTGACACTTGGGACATCGACAAGTGCAAGAAGACATGGAGTGACGGTGTTGACCGGGTCAAGACGGCGGACGCGTGAGTCGAGCGAGGCTCAGGAGGACTTGGCGGGCCGGCCGGTCGAGGACGGCGGTGACACGCGTCGGATGGCGGGGGACGCGTATGGAGTACGCTACTCGCGGACGGTTTGATGGTTTGGGCCTCAAAACCATCGGATGGACGGTTTACGGGTTTGGGCCTCAAAACCCGGGCGGAGGTTCCGAGGAGGGACGGACGGCACGTGGCGGCATCGGGGAGTTCGCGTCGAGGCGAAGCTACCGGTGAGAAGGCGCGGTGGCCGTCGGATCAAGATTACACCGGGTTGGATAACAACGCCCTTGGGCTTAGCGGTTCAACTCATTTGTATCCAGGGGCAAAACTGGGAATGTGTAATAGCCCTGTTAAATAGGATGAGGGAGCCCCCATCTTCCTCACCTCCTCCAGTTTTCATTTTCTCCTTTAAGGTTTCTTCCTCTAGTTTGCTTCCATGTATGAGAGAGGTCCACAACTCAAATTGTGACTTGGTTTTGAAGGAATCGGTGGCCGTAACCACCGTATGTCCTCCGGGATTCATGATTTAGTTGTGTTCTTGATGTGATTTTGGTGTTCTTCACGAGCTCCTTTTGTCCCTTCTTGTTTCCCCTCTCGTTTCTTCGATTTGGGACGGTTTTGGTTCGTTCTTGTTGCCTTGGATCGATCAGTGACATGAGTAGAAGCTTTCCACCGAAGGAAATCCACTAATTCCTCACGAGATCGCAGATCCGGGCAATTTTAGTTCTTGACCTATTTCTTGGGGGTTTTCTTCAATTCCTTCGATTCACGGAGTTAGAGTTTGTCTCGGGCTATGATCTTTTAGAGGTTGCCTTTCTACTCGCTTGTGAACTCTTGTGCAAAATTTCAAGTCATTTGGAGTTGATTTGATCAAGTTATGGCTTGATTTAATTTTTCCCGAGAAACTGCTCGTTCATACCGGACGTGTCCGATATCATACCGGACGTGTCCGATATTTCTCACTTTGGAGTTTTGAGCTGAAATTTTGTGGAGACCTTCCCTTGGTGTCTAAAGAGCTATGGTTAAAATTTCATGATTTTTGGACACCGTTTGATGGGGTTTTGGATTTTTCTCTTTTGGTCAGCTTGCTGCTGAAAATCCCGGACGTGTCCGATATCATACCGGACGTGTCCGGAAAATACCGGACGTGTCCGATATAATACCGGACGTGTCCGATATTTGCAGGAGCAGTGCTGTTTTCTTTTGGGAGTTTGCTCGTTTGGGCTTTGATCTGTGTTCCGTTTGCTCTGTGGTGACCCGCTGTGTTCTGAGGGAGCATCCACCCTTCTCTAGGGTCATGGTCATCAAGTCTTTCGTGTATGCTTTTTGGGGATTGATGTTGGGACAGTGGTCGAAGATTTCGAAAGAAATTTGAGGCTCCCATTCACCCCCCCCCCCCCTCTGGTCGCCGTTTCCGGTCCTTCAATTGGTATCAGAGCCGGTTAAGGATCATTCCACCTTAATCGGTCCGTGATCCACGAAGGCGACATGGAGCGTGGTTCTGGCAAACCACCGCACTTCGATGGGTCAAACTATCCTTATTGGAAGATCCGCATGTCTGCGCATCTCCAGGGGATTGATTGGCTCGTCTGGGAAATTTGCGAGGATGCTACTTACGTTGTGCTCCCTACCGCAGCCCGTACCACCCAGGATCACAAGGATCGGCACAACGCAAATAGCAAAGCTCGCAGTGTGCTTTTCTCGAGTCTTTCGCTTTCTGAGTTCGAGCGTGTCTCCGATTGTACTACAGCTCGAGAGATCTGGGTGAGGCTTCAGAGCTATCACGAGGGGACCGCACAGGTCAAGACCAGACTCTACGAGACATACAAGCGCGAGTACGAGAACTTCTCTCAGCTTGATGGCGAGTCCATCGATGCCATGTTTTCCCGCTTTCAGACTATCGTCAACAAAATGAAAGCGAACAAGGCCAACCTATACCTTATAGTGATCATGAGAGGGCGCTCAAGCTTCTCTATGCCCTTGATCGAAAGGTATGGGATGTGAAGGTGTCGGCGATCATCGAGTCCGCCAACTACGACACCCTCACTGTTGACGAGCTTTTCAGCAAGCTCAAGTCCACAGAGATCGACTACCAAACCCAAGCCAAGCTCAAGAATCCCTCTGCACCAACCATGGCTTTGGTCTCAAGTAGTGGTTCAAGTTCATTGACTAACCCTTCACAAGCTTCTTTCTCTTTGTCGTGCTTGATGTCAGTCACAGAGGAGCAGCTGGAGTCTCTTGGGGATGATGAGTTGGCACTCGTCATCAGTCGGTTCTCTCGGTTTCACAACAACCGTTTGAATCGCCGACGCAGTGGTGGCCCGAAGGAGGGATGCTATGGATGTGGAGATCCGGACCACTTCGTCGCGCACTGCCCCAAGAAGAAGCCCTTCATCAACAAGTACGACTCCGGCAAGCGCAAGGATAAGCGCGACTACACCTCTGGCAAGCACAAGGCCAAGGGCGGTTTCGACAAGGAGGCGATCAAGAAGGCGTACCGCAGGAAGGCCAAAGCTCAAGAACGCGCCTTCCTCGCCTCCCTCAGCGACCTCGACGACGACTCCGACGATGATCACTCTTCTTGTCCCTCGACCGACGATGAGTCCGAGAAGAAGCGCGAGGACAAGCTCAACGGTCTCTGCTTTGTCGCCGGTGCAAACCGTGGTGGGTTTTGCACTATGGCGGTTGACGGTGGAGCAAAGCTCAAAAAGGACGTCGACGACGACGAAAACGAGGTACCACCCACACTTGACTCACTTATGCTTGAGCTTGATACTATGAATGATACATTGATGAGTCAAGATAAGTTGCTTAAGCGTGCTGCCCGCGAGAGAAAAGAGTTTAAGGACCAGCTAGAGGTTGCTTTGAAGGAGTTGGAGCTTGCCAAGAGTGGTGTAGTGGTGTCAGAGGAGGAGGAGTGCGATGAGTGCGCTATACACATGTCTAACCTCTCTGACTTGCAATCCAAGTATGCTGTTTTGCTTGATGAATGTGATGAGTTGAAGTCTCGTTCTGGGTTGCTCGGTGCGTGCAAGTCCTGCTCAGGCTTGCAATCTGAGTTGGCAGAGAAGGTTGCCAAACTTGCTGAGTTTGAGAAGGCCAACTTAGATAGCATCACCACTACATGTGTTCGATGTGAAGCTTTGGTGTTGGAGCTTGAGTCCTGCAGGCACGACAAGATGGGAACCGAGGAAGAAAACACACAACTTCGATCCATCTTGAGCTGGGTGTCGTGCAGTGAGCCCCAGTTGGGCATGATGGTGAGCCAGTTCAGGCGGGGAACTGACTCATCGGGAGTAGGCTTTACTATAGGTGGGAAGGGTGAGCATGTCTATGGCAAGGTTGGTGAACATAGTGGTTTGAACCCAAGTGAGAAACCCACCAACACTCCCAAATTGATCAGGATCCCTCTACCAGAGTCTACCAAGCCTATGATCAAAGATGGTGTGTTTGAAGAACCACCAAAAGCTCCACCATCCAAGCAAGTTTGGGTTCCCAAACCGAACCACTTTCGGAACTCACTCGATACTCTACCCAACATCTCTAGTGCACCCCTTCCTAAAGCCAAAAAGCCTCAAAGAGTGAACCACATCCACAAGAGAGTGAGTCAACCACCATCCAAGAGAGAGGTGAGGTACCACTGCGACTATTGCCATAGAGATGGTCATTTGGCTGAGTTTTGCTTTAGGAGGAAGAGAGATGAGCGGCGCGAGTACGAGTTGAACAACCGGAATATGTACCGTCCTCCCCATGGCGTACATGTACCGCCTGTTCAGAGGCACAATGTTAGGCCTAGAGGTGCAATGCCTCAAGGTGCTAGGCCTCAGGTGGCGAGACCACGTGGTGGTCGTGCCCGGCGTGGCCCAAGTCATGATCTATATGACTCTGGACCTCGCGACCGTGGCTTTCAGTCCCACACTCCTAGCGGACCACGTTTTCCCCCACGTGGTGATCGCTTCTCTCTAATGGGACATGGCATGTATGGTGTTTTTCCTAACACTTTTCCAGGGCAAATGACTCAACACTGGTATTCTCCTCATTTCACTAACCCCAGTGTTGTGCCATTTGCTCACCCCCTGTCTTTCTATTGATGCAGAGCGGAGGCCTGGAGAACACGTGACTTGTTGATTCCGGCTGTTCGCGCCACATGACCGGAAGTTCCAAATGGTTCTCCAGCCTCGACCCCATGCAATACAAGGAGTACATCACATTTGGGGACAATAGCAAAGGTAAGGTGCTGTCTCGTGGGACCATTCGGGTCAATGAGTCTTTTATCTTGAAGGACGTTGCTTTGGTTTCAAGCCTGCATTTTAATTTGCTCTCTGTTTCGCAACTCCTTCAAGATGGGTTTGAGGTGCGCTTTAAGACTGGACTTTCTCGTGTGCTCGATTCTCAGGGACATCTAGTGTGTCAGATCGTTCCTTTTGGCCGAGTTTTCAGAGCTGATTTCTCTCAGTCTTTCGGTTCTTCTCGCTGTTTGGTTGCCGGATCTTCTTCTGATTTGTGGAAGTGGCATAGGAGACTTGGTCACTTGAGCTTCGATCTCCTAGTGAGGTTGAGTTCTCTTGACATGATCCGAGGATTGCCCAAACTTAAGTTTGAGAAGGATCTGGTATGCCATCCCTGTCGCCACGGAAAGATGGTGGCTGCTTCCCATCCTCCAGTGACTCAGGTCATGACCACGAGACCCGGTGAGCTACTCCATATGGACACTGTTGGTCCGGCTCGGGTTCGGTCAGAGGGAGGGAAGTGGTACGTTCTAGTGATTGTGGATGATTTTTCTCGTTATTCTTGGGTGTTTTTCATGGAGGGCAAGGACGAAGCGTTTTCTCATGCTCGTGACTTGATCTTGAGGTTGCAAACTGAGTTACCAAAGAATGCCATACGAGCTATCCGCAGTGACAATGGCACTGAGTTCAAAAACTCTCAGTTTGACACCTTTTGTGCTTCCTTGGGTCTTGAA
Source organism: Miscanthus floridulus (assembly GCF_019320115.1). Taxonomy (NCBI): domain Eukaryota; kingdom Viridiplantae; phylum Streptophyta; class Magnoliopsida; order Poales; family Poaceae; genus Miscanthus; species Miscanthus floridulus. The sequence continues at coordinate 104,212,920 of NC_089582.1, read as the reverse complement.
CATCAGTTTTCTTCGCCCTATGTCCCTCAGCAGAATGGTGTTGTTGAGCGCAAAAATCGGACTTTGGTTGAAATGGCCAGGACGATGCTCGATGAGCATAGGACTCCTAGGCGTTACTGGGCCGAAGCCATCAACACCGCCTGCCATGTTTCAAACCGCATTTTTCTTCGTGCTTTCTTAAAGAAGACATCCTACGAATTGCGGTTTGGGCGTCCACCCAAGGTGAGTCATCTTCGAGTCTTCGGTTGTAGGTGCTTCATTCTTAAGCAAGGTAATCTTGACAAGTTTGAATCTAGATCTTCGGACGGTATATTTCTCGGTTACGCTTCTCATTCACATGCGTACCGTGTGCTTAATCTTGAGACTAACCGTGTTGTGGAGACTTGTGAAGTCACCTTCGACGAAACCATGCCCTCTTCTATTTCGGTCTTTGAACGTGCAGGTGATGAAGAGATGGGTGATAGCATTTTTGTTGAGGATGACGATGACGTCGATTGGGATGATCCCAAGCCATCTCAACCGGCTGCCCCGATCGAGCCAGCTTCGACCACTTCGGCTCACGGCCCCGAGCCCTCCACCTCTACTTCATGGGGTCCGTGCGAGCCGCTTCCTCAATCGACTGAGGAGGCCCCAGCTGTGGATGAGGGGGAGGCGACTTCGTCTTTGGGTGCACCTCGACATATCCAGCGACGCCATCCTCCTCAGACCATGATCGGCGACATCGACGAAAGGGTAACGCGTTCCAAGTCTTATCATATTTCCCATTTCGCTCATTCTGCTTTCGTAGCTTCTTTTGAGCCTCGAGATATTGGACACGCACTATCTAATGCCGATTGGGTTAATGCTATGCACGAGGAGTTAGAGAACTTTGAGCGGAACCAAGTGTGGGTTTTAGTTCCACCTCCACCAGAGTGCCACCCCATAGGTACAAAGTGGGTTTACAAGAACAAGCAGAGTGAGGATGGGGTGGTGGTGAGAAAAAGGCGAGATTAGTGGCTCAGGGTTTTTACCAAAAAGAGGGAATAGACTATGAAGAAACCTTTGCTCCTGTTGCCCGTCTAGAAGCCATTATGATTCTTTTAGCATTTGCAGCTTCGAAAGGGTTCAAGCTGTATCAGATGGATGTAAAGAGTGCCTTCTTGAATGGGTACATAGAGGAAGAGGTTTATGTGAGGCAACCCCCTGGCTTTGAAAATCCAAAGTACCCCAACCATGTTTTTAAACTCCACAAAGCCTTGTATGGTTTGAAACAAGCCCCGAGAGCCTGGTATGAGCGTTTGAAAGCTTTCTTGCTTGATAAGGGTTTTAGGATGGGTTCCGTAGATAAGACTCTGTTCCTCCTCAAGCAAGGCACAGACATCCTTTTGGTTCAGATATACGTGGATGCTATAATCTTTGGTGGCTCTTCTCATGCTCTTGTTGCCAAGTTTTCAGATACTATGAGCAGGGAATTTGAGATGAGCATGATGGGCGAATTGACTTTCTTCCTTGGGCTGCAAATCAAGCAAACTCGTGAGGGGACGTTCGTGCACCAAGGCAAGTACACCAAGGACGTGCTCAAGAAATTTGATATGGGTGAGGCCAAGCCTCTTTCGACGCCCATGTCAACCACGACGGCCCTGGATGAGGACAAGGAGGGAGAAGCAGTGGACCAGAAGGAATACCGAAGCATGATCGGGTCCCTGCTGTACCTAACGGCGACGAGACCGGACATCCAATTCGCAGTCTGCTTGTGTGCGCGTTTTCAGTCTTCTCCGCGCACGTCTCATCGTCAAGCCATCAAGCGGATCCTCAGGTACCTTCGTTTCACACCCGAGTTTGGTCTTTGGTTTTCAGCTTCCTCCTCCCTTTCTCTTTGTGGGTATTCTGATGCGGATTATGCTGGTTGTCGTGTTGAGAGGAAGTCCACTTCGGGGACTTGTCAGTTTCTTGGATCTTCTCTTGTGTCTTGGTCTTCTCGCAAGCAGTCTAGCGTTGCCCAATCCACCACAGAAGCTGAGTATGTTGCTGCTGCTGCTTGTTGTTCCCAGTTGCTTTGGATGATAGCTACTCTGAGAGACTTTGGATTAGAGTTTAGGCGAGTGCCTTTGTATTGTGACAGCACCAGCGCCATAAGTGTAGCCAAAAACCCAGTCCTTCACTCAAAGACAAAGCACATAGAAGTTCGCTTTCACTTCTTGCGTGACCACTATGAGAAAGGTGATATTGATCTGCACCACATTAATACCCAAAACCAGCTCGCAGATATCTTCACCAAACCACTTGACCAAGCCCAGTTTGCTCGCTTGCGAGGGGAGCTTGGAGTTTGTTTCCCTTTTTAGAGGAGGGGAACTTTGGTTGTTGTATTCTAGTTTTGCTTTTCTTTGTAGTTTAGTCTTTGTTTTTGTTTTTATATCATACTTGCATATCATATCATCATGTATCATATTGCATCCTGAGCTTTATCCTTATAGTAGCTAGATTGACACTATGCTCTTGTTGGGGATGTTATGGATATACATGATGTGCTTTTGGCTTAGGCTCCTCTTGATCAATTGATGCATGTTATGAGCTAAGCTTATTTTCCAAACTGTGAACTTGATTAAAACTTGTTGAAACATGAAATGTGTTCACCACTACTTGTGGCACTAGCATGTGTAGAATGTGTTGAGATCTTTTTTCTTGCTTCATGTATATGCTTAGTTGCTACGGCTCATACTTTGAGTTACACACTTGCTTGAGAAACTTGAATTTGTGCTAAAACTTGAAAATCAAACTAAGTGAATTGAAAAGATCGGGATGGGTCTGTACTATCCTATGTCAGAGTATCGAGACAGCTCCAAATTGCACTTATTGGTGAACTTGAGCTCTGTAATGGATACCGAGATCATTGTCTTAAGCTTCTGATTGCTTTTGGCATAGGCTTGACATGGTCGCTAAGTCAGGTTTTGGTGGCACAGATAACCTCCCGCACACACTTGTCTGACAAACTTTGGTAATAAGCTGCATAACTCTGATAAATTTCAATTGGTGTCTAAAATTTGATCAAACCATAAGTTTGTCTCATGACATGATGTGTGAACTTTGTTTGGGGTAGTTCACTTTGCATACATGTGTAGCACAAGGTCGATCTCCTGTCTATTTTTGCTATGTGCTCCTTTGGTGGTGAACCCTCTTTTAAAATTGCTCAAACTTGATCAAAATTGCTTAAATGCCATATTTCGTCTCATTTGGTCACTTTGAGCATTTGCTAGCACTTGTATGTGTTGCTATATATACATGACAGCATCAACTAGAGCCTCTTTTCAATCTACTTACTATAATCTTGAAGCTTCTGCATTCGTGCATTTCTGCATTCATAGCATAATTTGAGAGGAAGATGCAATCTTTGGGCTCTAGCTTGATAAGTGCATGTGTCAACAAGGGGGAGAAGTTTCCACACTCACAATGTCACCTAAAGTTGAGCGATATGCATTCATTTGAGAGAGATTGCACTTGTTCAGGGGGAGTTGCATTTGAGGTGTGTTGCTAGATGTGTTGAGCCTTTGCCTCTTCTGGAGGGTCTAGCAGTTTTTCGGTTTTTCGAGCTTTGCTAGTGGTGTTGAGCCCGTTGCCTCTTCTTGAGGGCTAGTTTTGTTTTACTTGGTTGCGTCGAGCCGTTGCCCATGTCTTTGGGGACCAAGTTTTGCTCACCTTCAAATGACCCAGTTTTTGGCTTTTCTTTGGCTTTTGGTCATTTGGGTGAGTTCTTTCTTTTCTCTTCTTCTTCTTTTTCTTTTGCTCAAGCTGTTCGTGTATTGGTGTTGACAATGCACTCATCAAGGGGGAGATTGCGAACACAAGGTTGACAAGTACCCTTGTGTGTTCGTTTTGTGATGAGTGATTGTCAATGTGATCCACGAAGTAGGTTGAGTGGTGACTAACCCTACCATGGCGAAAGCTATGTGTGCAACATGTCTTTTGGCTTGTGTTGTGCAGGTGTGGAGCTCGGATGTGGTGGTCGACGGCGAGGTGAAGGTCAAGGAGGACGTGCCGTGCCGACAGACCGGGAGCGGTGAAGGACGGACGTGAGGCTTGGACCGAGGGACCCAGAGGCCGGGTGACTAGCCATGGTGGCTGACACTTGGGACATCGACAAGTGCAAGAAGACATGGAGTGACGGTGTTGACTGGGTCAAGACGGCGGACGCGTGAGTCGAGCGAGGCTCAGGAGGACTTGGCGGGCCGGCCGGTCGAGGACGGCGGTGACACGCGTCGGATGGCGGGGGACGCGTATGGAGTACGCTACTCGCGGACGGTTTGATGGTTTGGGCCTCAAAACCATCGGATGGACGGTTTACGGGTTTGGACCTCAAAACCCGGGCGGAGGTTCCGAGGAGGGACGGACGGCACGTGGCGGCATCGGGGAGTTCGCGTCGAGGCGAAGCTACCGGTGAGAAGGCGCGGTGGCCGTCGGATCAAGATTACACCGGGTTGGACAACAACGCCCTTGGGCTTAGCGGTTCAACTCATTTGTATCCAGGGCAAAACTGGGAATGTGTAATAGCCCTGTTAAATAGGATGAGGGAGCCCCCATCTTCCTCACCTCCTCCAGTTTTCATTTTCTCCTTTAGGGTTTCTTCCTCTAGTTTGCTTCCATGTATGAGAGAGGTCCACAACTCAAATTGTGACTTGGTTTTGAAGGAATCGGTGGCCGTAACCACCGTATGTCCTCCGGGATTCATGATTTAGTTGTGTTCTTGATGTGATTTTGGTGTTCTTCACGAGCTCCTTTTGTCCCTTCTTGTTTCCCCTCTCGTTTCTTCGATTTGGGACGGTTTTGGTTCGTTCTTGTTGCCTTGGATCGATCAGTGACATGAGTAGAAGCTTTCCACCGAAGGAAATCCACTAATTCCTCACGAGATCGCAGATCCGGGCAATTTTAGTTCTTGACCTATTTCTTGGGGGTTTTCTTCAATTCCTTCGATTCACGGAGTTAGAGTTTGTCTCGGGCTATGATCTTTTAGAGGTTGCCTTTCTACTCGCTTGTAAACTCTTGTGCAAAATTTCAAGTCATTTGGAGTTGATTTGATCAAGTTATGGCTTGATTTAATTTTTCCCGAGAAACTGCTCGTTCATACCGGACGTGTCCGATATCATACCGGACGTGTCCGATATTTCTCACTTTGGAGTTTTGAGCTGAAATTTTGTGGAGACCTTCCCTTGGTGTCTAAAGAGCTATGGTTAAAATTTCATGATTTTTGGACACCGTTTGATGGGGTTTTGGATTTTTCTCTTTTGGTCAGCTTGCTGCTGAAAATCCCGGACGTGTCCGATATCATACCGGACGTGTCCGGAAAATACCGGACGTGTCCGATATAATACCGGACGTGTCCGATATTTGCAGGAGCAGTGCTGTTTTCTTTTGGGAGTTTGCTCGTTTGGGCTTTGATCTGTGTTCCGTTTGCTCTGTGGTGACCCGCTGTGTTCTGAGGGAGCATCCACCCTTCTCTAGGGTCGTGGTCATCAAGTCTTTCGTGTATGCTTTTTGGGGATTGATGTTGGGACAGTAGTCGAAGATTTCGAAAGAAATTTGAGGCTCCCATTCACCCCCCCCCCCCCCCTCTGGTCGCCGTTTCCGGTCCTTCATAATTCCAAGAGGCACTTCTGTGAGGTATTCTGCCTCTTCAAGTGCAAGAGCTACTTCTACTCACCAAAATTAAAAAAAAAAGGGCAGACCCAGTGCCGGAGGCTCCCACATGAGTAGGGTCTGGGGAAGAGAAAAACCGAGGCAAGCCTTCCCCCCGCAAAATCTGCGGAGAGGCTGCTTCGAACCCGTGACCTGGTGACTCAATGAGACAGCTCTCACCACTGCACCAGGCCTGCCCTTCTTCTACTTACCAAAATTTCCAATGTAAAAACAAACTTCGACATTCATGACCTTATTAAATTATACCATGACATCTAGATAGGATATGACAGATTTATCATCATCGGTGTTTGGGTTTACAGTTAATCAGCCTATTCGCTGGTTGGTTTCTGGGCTGATAAGCCCGGCTGGTGCTGGTTTGTTGTGAGAGGAAAACACTGTTGGCTGGCTGATAAGCCCTGGCTGAAACCAACAAGCGAACAGGCTGAGTGAATACTCTTTAGTTGAGAAACTTTTGGCCTGTCTCTTTTCCATCTTTTCTTGGACCTGTGCAGAACCAAAAGGAAAGATCAAATCTGATCTATGAAAAAAATACAAACTGATGAAGAAAGCTGTCATGTCTCACAGCAACCATACCAGTGGAGCCTCCATGTGTCTGCTCAGTTCCTTCACCACTAACCACATCGATCTAGCCACAAAATGCAGAGCAGTTAAGTTTGAGATAACATCACTCAGATGTACTAAGACCAATATCTTATCATAAAGATTTTTTTAATCGCTAATTAAGCTCTTACAGGTGAGATGGTTTACAGTTTATTAAACTCATATACAGGTTTACACAAACACAAGCATGTACTCCATCAACTTTGTTTTTACCAAGAATGCCATAAATGTATAAAGAACAAAAGAAACACACATTCCAGACGTGCCTGCAAATATTTGGCTAGTATCATGTCGCGACATGCTTTTCCCTGGCAATCAAAGAAGCACCAGGGTGACTCAACTCCGGTCACACTGCAAAACCTTTTTTATAGCTTCACTACATGCATGTCCATATTACTAGTAAGTCCACACCAACTATTAGCTACCATATTTTTAGTAGCACAACGTTAATGATCCCTACCTTTTCACACCATATGAGGGAAGGTATAAAATATAGGACATACTGATAAATCTATCATAAATAAATATAGCACTTCCCATGATTAGTGTGTAGCAACCGGGATGTGCTTATGCTGTCTGGGCCTAAAAGAATCAACTGTCAATTCCTGAACTGACAAACAGGGGAGACCGTACTGTCCAAATCCACGTCCCGCAAAAGGTTCAACCTACTATAATTGTTCGCCGCATCAATACTAACAGCTTGAGCCTAGAATGGACTCGCCACATCCAATCGAGTGAATCAACCAATCCTAGACACAGATACAAACGCACAGCTCGATGTTCTTCAGCTCATCGGGAAATTCAGGTAAGGGTTTGTGAACAATGTCCCCCAATCAAGGCAACCAAAAACAAAATTCGTAAGCCCTCGTTGTGTAAAAGCAGAATATACCACCTCTCCAGGGTCTCCGGAGCTCCGCGCAGCCGTCAGCAGGCGCGGCCTTCCAGCGAAGGTCGATGCCACCGGTCTTTGCTGCCGGAAGGAGACAGAGAGAACCCTAGAGGCGCTGGAGAGCGAGAGGAGGCCGCACAGGGAGACAGCCGAAAAGGAGCAGGACGCGGGGGAAGCCGGAGGCCTCCGGAGCCTGGCCTGGCCGTGGGGCGCGGGGACGGTGACGACGCCATGTTTGCGCGCCGGGTCACAGAAAGGTTGGCTATGGCTGAGCCGCTGTTGTTGGTCTGTTTGGTAGTGGATGCCGCTGCTGTCCTTTTCATTTTGGTTCGTCAGTTGTCACTGCCGCTTTCGAGCATCCACATGACCACCGCATCTCGGTCCAGCTGATTTTTTTTTAATTTTAAACCGGTCCGTGTTTGGAATCGGCGGACCCTCAACCAACTAGTGAATTTGTACTGCGTATTTCTAATTCCGGATGGTGATACAAAGAGACACAAGATTTATACTGGTTCAGGCAATAGGTGCCCTACGTCCAGTCTGAGAGATCGATCTTATATTCCTTGCACCGAGGTGCTCGTAGTAGGGGGTTACAAGCTAGACGAGAGAGGAAGCTAGCCCCAGGTCTCTACGTGGAACGGTGTCGATTGCTTGAGATATTGATCTCAGGCAGCGGAGAAGCGCGTGTGTTACAGAGTGTTGAGCGTGTGTTCGTCTGAGCGTCTATGCGTGAGTTCGTGTCCCTCTGTTCGTGAGAACGTGAGCTCGTCGTGAGTTTTGTGAGCCCGTCGTCCCTAGAAACGGCCCCGGCCTCTCCCTTTTATAGTTGAAGGGGGACAGGGGTGATACATGTGTTCGCTACGCAGCGTCCTGTAAGCAGAGGTGGCGTGTTCGAGCCCTGTAGCTTGCTACTGTGGCGGCATGGTCGACGGAGCGGTCCTGTCCTTGATATGCTGGAGCAACGCGCGCGGTCACATCTGATCCTGTGCGTCATGGGAGCTCCAGTGATAGCTTGACGTAGGGCATGGTGAACGACGTGCCGGTCGCTGTGTGCTGATAGTGTGAAAAGCCGAGGCTCAGTTGGTGCCGAGGCCGAGCCATCGTGGGGGGCTCGGCGGGCGCGAATCCTGAGGCTGCCAAGACCCTGAAGTGGATTGCCGAGGCTCAGAGGGAGCAGTCGGTCCTGTACACTGATTCCGAGGCTACAGAGACCCAAACTTGACTCCTCACGCCGCGCTGTCCTCGGAGCTAGGTTTAGGTAGCACAGCGCCGCATGGGTGTCCGTCGTGGGCACAGTGCCGAGCACAGCGGTCGGTAACCCCTGCCCCGTCCTGTCCCGGGTGGCATGGCGTCGATGTGATCCACGTCTCGTCGGCCACTCTGCTGTGTCAAGCCGTCGTTCGGCTGATATCGCGGGAGCGGTTGATCGCGTTGGTTGGACGTGACATCCTGTCAGAGAAGTTGGTCAAGGCGGAGGCGACGGGGTTGTTTGCCGAGCCGGCCTCGAGCGAGGCGGAGAATCGGCAACTCGTCCGAGGCCTTCCAGGCAGGGCCTCGGGCGAGTCGAAGAATCAGTTCTCCGTCCGAGGCCTTATGAGCCAGCCTCGGGCGAGACGGAGAATCGGTTCCCCGTCCGAGGCTTTACGTGTGAGGCCTCGAGCGAGGCGGAGAATCGGTAGCCTCGGACAAGGTTAGCCAGTAGTTGTTTCTTGGCTTTGATTTTTAAAAGGTCTAAGCGATTTTTCCGCCTCTTGCTTAGGGGACCCCTTTTATGGTATCCGATAATAGCCCCCGAGCCTCAGGGAGAGTGTGAGTACTCTTCCTGAGGTTTTGACGAGACTTGGCTCGCGGTAGCTCCTGACGGGATGGTGTTTCGTACTCGAGGCTTTGGTGGGTGCGCGCGAGCGCACCCACCGGGTGTAGCCCCCGAGGCCCTAGAGGAGTGGATTTATTCCTTCAGGGGCTTTTCTCATGTTGAGCGAAGGGTTTTATCGCATTTGCCGAGTCCATGAGTGCGAGTTCGGGTCGCGGGGTCTCGACGTGGTTTGCAGGAAGAGCCCCCGAGCCTCTGCTCCGAGCAAGAGGGTGATCAGGAGTTCCCCTAACTTTTGTTCGAAAGGAGGGGTTGTTTGTCGAGCCCTCGAGTGTGAGCCTGGGTCGCTAGGTCTCGACTTTGTTGCAGGGAGAGCCCCCGAGCCTCCGCATGGAGCGAGAGGGCAGTCAGGAGTTTCCCTGGCTTTTGTGCGACCCTCGCGCATCCTTTTCGTTTGGAAGGAGAGGTGGAATATGCTAGGCTACCCTCGGTGGGCGCGAGCGGTGACACTTCCGGTGAGCTGTTATTGGGTAAGTCTGAGTGGAGGCCCATGCCCCATTTGATAGGGGTCAGCTAGCGGTCCAGAGACGCACTCCAAAAGTACCAGAGGGCTTCTCCAGTGGGTCCTAGGTCCGTTCGATTGGCCCTAGGGGCTCGGTGCCTCCCTACGGTGGGATCCCATTCAGAGACTTCCCTGCCAATCTCGGACATGACTTAGGGTATCCCAAGCATTTGCTTGCTTGGGCCTCGGCCATGTACGGGCTCATCCATAGTCATCCCTGACTCTGTTGTCCTGGGGTGGCTGTCGAAACCCTCGGGGGCCCAGCCTTTGAACCCCTGGACCGTAACAGGCTCGGTGCCTTTTATCGCATTTTTTCCTGCGAGTTCGGGTTGCTTGTCTTCGTCCTGGGTGCAGGAAGAGCCCCCGAGCCTCCACACGGAGCGAGAGGGCAGTCAAGAGTTCCCCTGGCTTTTTGTGCGACCCTTGCACATCCTTTTCGTTTGGAAGGAGGGGTTGTTTGCCGAGCCCTCGGGTGCGAGCCTAGGTTGCTGGGTCTTGGCATGGTTGTAGGAAGAGCCCTCGAGCCTCCGCACAGAGCGAGAGGGCGATCAGGAGTTCCCCTGGCTTTTTGTGCGACCCTCGCGCATCCTTTTCGTTCAGAAGGAGGGTTTGTTTGCCGAGCCCTCAGGTGCGAGCCTAGGTCGCTGGGTCTCAGCATGGTTGCAGGAAGAGCCCCCGAGCCTCTGCACGGAGTGAGAGGGCGATCAGGAGTTCCCCTGGCTTTTAGTGCGACCCTCGCACATCCTTTTTGTTCGGAAGGAGGGTTTATTTGCCGAGCCCTCGGGTGCGAGCCTGGGTCGCTGGGTCTCGACATGGTTGCAGGAAGAGCCCCTGAGCTTCTGCATGGAGCGAGAGGGCGATCAGGAGTTCCCCTGGCTTGACCCTCGTGCATCCTTTTCGTTCAGAAGAAGGGGTGGAATATGCCAGGCTACCCTCGGTGGGCGTGAGCGGTGGCACTTCCGGTGAGCTGTTATCGGGTAAGTCCGAGTGGAGGCCCATACCCCATTCGATAGGGGTCAGCTAGCGGTCCAGAGACGCACTCCAAAAGTACTAGAGGGTTTCTCTAGTGGGTCCTAGGGCTGTTTGATTGGCCCAGGGGCTCAGTGCCTCCCTACGGTGGGATCCCATTCGGAGACCTCCCTATCGATCTCAAACACGACTTAGGGCATCCCGAGCAATTGCTTGGTCAGGCCTCGGCCATGTATGGGCTCGCCCATAGTTGTCCCTGACTCTATTGTCCTAGGGCGGCTGTCGAAACCTCTGGGGCCTAGCCTTCGAACCCCTGGACCGTAATGGGCTCGGTGCCCCTTATCGCATTTTTCTGATCCTCCGAGTGCGAGCTTGGGTTGCTTGTCTTCGTCCTAGGTGCAGGAAGAGCCCTCAAGCCTCCGCACAGAGCGAGAGGGCAGTCAGGAGTTCCCCTGTCTTTTCATGCAACCCTCGCGCATCCTTTTCATTCGGACGGAGGGGTTATTTGTCGAGCCCCCTCGAGTGCGAGCCTAGGTCACTGGGTCTTGGCAAGGTTGCAAGAAGAACCCCAAGCCTCTGCACGGAGTGAGAGGGCGATCAGGAGTTCCCCTAGCTTTTTGTGCGACCCTCGCGCATCCTTTTTGTTCGGAAGGAGGGGTTGTTTGCCGAGCCCCCTCGAGTGCGAGCCTGGGTCACTGGGTGTCGGCAAGGTTGCAGGAAGAGCCCCCAAGCCTCTGCACGGAGCGAGAGGGCGATCAGGAGTTTCCCTGGCTTTTTGTATGACCCTCACGCATCCTTTTTGCTCGGAAGGAGGGGTTGTTTACCGAGCCCCCTCGAGTGCGAGCCTGGGTCGCTGGGTCTCGGTAAGGTTGCAGGAAGAGCCCCCAAGCCTCTGCATGGAGCGAGAGGGCGCTCAGGAGTTCCCCTAGCTTTTTGTATGACCCTCGTGCATCATTTTCGCTCGGAAGGAGGGGTGGAATATGCCAGGCTACCCTCGGTGGGCGCGAGCAGTGACACTTCTGGTGAGCTGTTATCGGGTAAGTCTGAGTGGAGGCCCGTGCCCCGTTCGATAAGGGTCGGCTAGCGGTCTAAAGACGCACTCCAAAAGTACCAGAGGGCTTCTCTAGTGGGTTCCAGGGCCATTCGATTAGCCCTGGGGGCTCGATGGCTCCCTACGGTGGGATCCCATTCAGAGACCTCCCTGCTGGTCTCAGACACGACTTAGGGCATCCTAAGCGTTTCGCTTGCTTGGGCCTCAGCCACGTACGAGCTCGCCCATAGTCGTCCCTGACTCTATTGTCCTAGGGGTGGCTGTCAAAACCCTTGGGGGCCTAGCCTTCAAACCCCTGGACCGTAATAGGCTCGGTGCCCAGTTCCTTCGTCTGAAAGGAATCGGGTAGGGGATATTCCCCTCCCATCGGCTGACAACGGCAGAAGCGCCTTTTGAGGTGGTTTTCTCGGGGAGGCGGAACGGCGCCTGCCGCTGCAGCGGTCAGACGTGACGCTGTGTCAGCGGATGGGACATAACTGTTCATGCAATTAATAAGAAAAAGGTGGGCACGTGGGCGGTAAAATTAGATCCGGATTAACTGTGCTAGATCTGAGGGAAACTTCCCTGATTTCGTCGCCCGTCCATTTCGCCCCCTTCCTGCATAAATACGTGACGAGCCTCGCCCCTCTCCTCCTTACCTTGTCTGCCTTTGCTTTTGCTGCCCTCAAGCCATTGCTAGGCACAGAGAGCGCCGGGGAGAAGGAGAAGGGAGAGGAAGAGAGGGAGAGAGCGAGGCTTACCATCATAGTCGCATTCCCCACCGCACTCATGGCCGGCACTGTTGTTGTCATTCTGGTGGATCCTTGGGGTCAGTCCGACGTATCCATGGAGATGCTGCAGTCGCTCATCGACGATGGCCTCCTCCGTCTGGTTATCGACCCTAGTAGACCAGAGTGGATTGCTCCAGGGGGCAAGCCGGAGCCGAGGCCACGCGACGGCTACGTTGTGAGCTTCGTATCCTTCCATGAGCGCGGTCTCAGCCTGCCAGTGGACCAGTTCATGCGGGTGCTCCCACACTACTACGGCGTGGAGCTTCACAACTTCAACCCCAACTCCATCACGTAGGTGGCCATCTTCGTCGCCATCTATGAGGGGTACCTAGGGATTGCCCCCCATTGGCAGCTGTGGCTTCACCTCTTCTAGGCGGGGCATACTACCAAGCCGACGGGCACGACAGGCACTAGGAAGGTGGTGAGGGTCGGCGGCTGCACTCTCTAAGTGCGCCAAGACTGGCAGCACCTCTACATCCTAGCGCAGCTTGCATCATCCAACCGCCGCTGGTATAACAGCTGGTTCTACCTCTGCAACGACGACGGTGGACTACCCCCCTACACTGGGCGGGTCGTGGAGAGCCAGCCGGAGAAGTGGAGGTATGGCGTCCCAAAGGAGGATCAGCCCAAGCTGCAACCACTCTTGGAGGGGCTGGAGAGGCTGTAGAGCCGCTGCCTTACGACGGCTGTGGTCGTGGCTGCCTTCCACCGCCGGAGGGTGCTGCCGCTGATGGCTCAGCGGCGGTGAATGTTCGACATGAGATCGAATGAGCCGATCGAGGGCATCTGGATGTCTGCCGACACCCTCTCTGACCAGGAGATTATACGTCGGGTGAGGGAGACAGTGGAGGGGAAGCTGAGGAGCGGCGGCCTAACCCCTATCATGATGCGCCCATCGTGGGGGTACCTTTCCCTGGTAAGTCTCGCGCCACTACAGCCCCCAAGGCCTCCTCGTTCCTCACCATTTCCTGTTCCCTTATTTGTGTTTGCCGTTCCTATAGGGGATGAGGGATGTGCGAGCCTCCCCGCCACTCGTTCCCGAGGACACAAAGTGGTGAGTGGTGAACCGGGCGCATGCTGAGGCGCAGAAGAAGGATGCCGAGGAGGCAAAGCGCACAAGGAAGATCCTTGAGCGTGAGGAGCTAGAGAAGCACCGCCGGCAGCAGAGGCAGGACAATCTCCCGGTGGCGGTGTCTCCATCGCCATCACTGTCGGAGGATTCTTTGGGCGGAGATGACGAGAGCAAGATGGGGCGGGGTCCCCTGGACCATCTCCCCAACGTCAGGGAGACAGCACTCAGGACGTCGGTGAGCAGCCTAGTGCTTCCAGGAGGAGGAGGAGAGGACGCCTCGGGGCCGGTGACCGCCCGCCCCGAGGCCGAGGCCAACACGCCCGAGGCACGGGTGTTAGGAAAGCGTGTCATCAACCTGGTGGGCTCAACGATAGAGGTGGAGCAGGTGGCGGTGGGGGCGACGCAACTGCCCCCACAAAGGACCGAGGGGGCGGCGGAGTCTGGTGAGGGCCAGCCGGCACCAGCGGATATAGAGGTTGTGCCACCACCGCCGCCACCACCGTTGCAGATGAGGGTCACTGTGCCGAAGCGGTTGCATCCCCGCTCGAGGTGAGTGTTTCGTCGGTGGAGTTGCAGTACCTCCCGCTCATCCCTTAGCCGTATGCTGACCTTGTGAATCTATACCTCTAGCTGGAAGCGTCATGTGGAAGTGCCCGCCCTGGCGCCACGTAAGGCGCTCAAGGTGAGCGCCAGCTCCACCGCCCAAGGTGAGCATGGCGCGGCCTCAGTCGGGGCCGACCTGAAGGAGCCGGATGCCTAAGAAGAGGCGGCCGAGGCGGCCATGGAGCAAACAGAGGAGGAGGAGCCTATGCCTCATGAGGCTGAGGCCTGTGAGTCGGCTGGAGCCGAGGCACCTTCAGTCGTCGAAGCCACTGAGGGCGAGGTTGAGGCCTCCTAGATTCCTGAGGCCGAGGCGATGGAGGCCAGGGCACCTAGGACCACCGAGGCCGAGGTGGCAGGGGCCAAAGCCCCCAGAACCACTAAGGCCGAGGTGGCGGAGGCCAGAGCCCCCGGGACCATCGGGGCTAGGGTGGTGGAGATCAGTGTGAGCATGGCAAAGCTGGTGGCCCAGGAAGTGGAGATGGGGGCGAGGCAAGCTTCAACACTGCCCCCAATCCTAGGCCCACGGCTGTCGTAGGAGAGCGCCCGAGAAGTGGAGGTCCATTTGATCTCCTCCGATGATACTTCCTAGGAGAAGGAGGTGGCGGATGCCGAGGCGACCAGCACCGTGGAGCAGCCTGCTCCGACCTTTAGCGAGGGAAGCTTGGCCCTCGTGTGGGTACAACCCAAGCCCCACGGGTGGGATCACCCACGTATCTTGTGGCGGAGCCAGGATGACCCTAAAGGGGAGCCCCTATTCACTCTTGAGGACGCGGCCGAGGGGGGGCGCTGGGACACCTTCGAGCAATACCACCAGCTGGCAGAGTGGTCGCTATGAACAGCGCTGTCCGTCATGGCTGATGATCTGCCTAGGGTGGCCTAGGTTCGCGCCTTCTTTTCTCATGTGATGTCGTCTCTTTCTGAGTTTCCTCGCAGTGAATGACCCCTGTTTTGCCTATCTAGGAGCTTGAGACCCGATCCCTCAGGAAGTCGATCTTCCTCTGGCGGGAGAGGGACATCTAGGACCAGCTCCAGTGGTAGAAGGACCTGCTTGCTGGCGCCAACGAGCTTCTGTCGACACAGAGCGTGGAGGTGGAGGACCTCTACCTTCGCTATGCCGATGTGAAGGCCGAGGTGGCTACGGTTTAGGAGCAGGCTGCCCCCCTGGCGGCGTGGATCAAGGAGCTGGAGGAGGAGCTGTCTCAGGCGGCCAGCGAGCGGGACACCTTCAGGTCCTAGGCTAAAGAAGCAAAGGCCTCTGCCAAGGCCATCGCTGGGCAGCTGGGGACGGAGCAGGGTGCGCACCTGCTGACAAAAGGTGCACTGGCGGAGGCACTCAAGGTGGCCGAGGCCTCCCGTGTTGAGGCCCTAGCTTTGAAGGAAAAGGCCAAGGGTGAGTCCCGTCCCCCTTATTTTATTTGTTTTTCTCGCGTTCGACCTCTAACTCCCCAATGTAGTGCAGAGTTGGAGAAGGAGGCTTCCAGGGTGGCCGAGGCCTCTTGGATCGAGGTCCAGTGCTGGAAAGAGAAAGCCGAGGCCTCTCGGGTCGAGGCCCAGCGCTAGAAAGAGAAAGCCAAGGGTGAGTCCCATAGGCCTTAGCCCCTATTCGACTTATTTTTCTTTGTGCTTAACCCCATTCTGCTTGTCTTGGCGTAGGGTTGGAGAAGGAGGTCTCCCGGGTTGCTGAGGCTTCTGTCGCGATGTAGGCGGTGCTCGAGACCGAGATCGAGGAGCACACCACGCTGCAGAGCGCTGCCCGTATCGCCTGCGAGGCCCTAGAGGTTGAGGGGGTCCAGTCGGGCAGCTCCCTTGGGAGCCGCTTGATCGCATTGAGCGGCCAAGTGCGTGAGCGACTCCGAGGGGCACTGCACATGGGCGTCAAGCGTGCCCTAGCCATCATCGCCTCGCACTACGCTGGTGTCGACCTCGAGGCCATCAGTGGTGGCAACGTCCTAGTCGAGGATGACAAGGAGGCCGATAAGGAGGTCATGAAGCTGCTGGAGACGACTGAGGGCCCTGGCACGGCGCTGGCCAAGTTGTTCGAAGAGGTGGTGGTCCCTCCCACGCCGTCCGCCGATGCTGGAGACCCTGAGCCTTGACCTAGGCCCAAGAGGCCATGTAAATGGAATAGGGATTATTTTTTGTATTGTAACGCTTGTGGCCGTCGAGGGCTTTTTAAAGTACTCATGCTTCTTAATCGTTTTTATCGTATTTCCAAGCATCTGCCCTCTGTCTCGTCTCTGAACAAATCTCTTGCAAAAAACTTCCTCGGAGCCTAAGCTGCTCCTTGGGCGAAAGGTGGTGAGGGAGTGCCATAGCCCGGAGGCGTAGGCCGTCTCACGACTCGACCGGCCTTTTGGCCTTGAGACAGACTTTCGGTCCTTAGGTTTTTTACAACCGATTTGTCAGAGCACGCTAGAGAGTTAGGCGTAGAATTTTTTTAAAAAAAACGACTAAAAAATGGTACGTGGGACTTAGGGGGGGTTCCCCCCTTCTAGCCCCCGAGGGAGGCTCGGTTCTACAGAGGCGGAGCCATGTCCTGTTCGAGCCCTGCAGTGGGCACCTTTGCAGAGGCAGAGCTGAGTCTCCCTTATGGTGTTATCATAATGCCGAGGCCCACGATGGGCTCGGGGGGTTTCTCGAAAAATTAGAACAACTAAAGAACGCTTCTTAATTGTATTTCGAGAAATAATGTATACAATGCTTGGAAATTTAAGGGTAAAAGCGACGTAGCTGTTCTATGTTCCAAGCGTTGGTGAGAATTTCTCCCTTCTCGTTGGCGAGCTTGTAGGTCCCAGGCTTCAGCACTTGGGTGATGATGTATGGTCCTTCCTATGGCGAGGTCAGCTTGTGACGGCCCTTGTTGCTCTGCCTCAGCCTCAGCACTAGGTCACCCACCTTCAGGTCTCGGCTTCGAACACGCCGAGCTTGATAGCGTCGTAGGGCTTGCTGGTATTTGGCCAAATATAGCAGCGCAACATCTCGGGCTTCCTCTAGTTGGTCGAGGGCGTCCTCGCGAGCAGTGCGGTTGCTCTACTCATTGTAGGCCTAAAGCCTCGGGGAACCGTATTCCAAGTCAGTGGGGAGGATGGCCTCAGCTCCATAGACCAGGAAAAATGGTGTGAACCCCGTAGCTCGGCTCGAGGTGTACCTCAGGCTCTAGATGACCGACGGGAGTTCGGCGAGCCATTTCTTGCCAAATTTCTTCAATCGGTTGTATATTCTTGGCTTGAGGCCTTGTAGGATCATGCCGTTGGCACGTTTTACTTGGCCGTTTGTCCTAGGGTGTCCTACGATCGACCAGGCCATACAGATGTGGTGGTCATCGCATAACATCAGGAATTTTTGGCTGGTGAATTGTGTCCCATTGTCGGTGATGATGGTGTTCGGAACCTTGAACCTATGGATGATGTCAGTGAAGAACAACACCACTTGCTTAGATTTGACTTGATTGATCGGACGAGCCTCGATCCATTTGGAGAACTTATCGATCGCTACCAACAGATGGGTGTAGCCTCTGGGGGCCTTCTGTAGAGGCCCAACCATGTCGAGCCCCCACACAGCGAACGACCATGTGATGGGGATGGTTTAGAGGGCTTGGGCTGGGAGGTGCGTCTACCGCGCATAGTACTGGCATCCCTCGTAGGAGCATACGAGCTTGGTAGCGTCGGCAACCGTTGTTGGCCAGTAGAACCCTTGGCAGAAAGCGTTTCCCACGAGCGTCTGAGGCGCTACATGGTGCTCGCAGGCGCCCGCGTGCAAGTCCCAAAGTAGGGCTTGGCCTGCCTCGGTGGTGATGCATCATTGGAGAACGCTGGATGGACTTCGCCTATACAACTCACCATTGCTGAGGACGTAAGTTTTGGCTCATCGTGCAAGCCGTCGGGCTTTGGTCCTGTCTATGGGAAGCTCTCCTCGAATGAGACAATCAAGGAACGGGACTCGCCAGTCCATGCCCTGGTTGGCCTCGGGAGGCTCTGTGTTGACTTCCATGACCTCGGGCTCGGCCGATGGGGTCTTGGTGATAGAGGGGGCCTCGAGCCCTATGGTGGGCTCGACCGGTGGGCCCTCTTCCGTCACCGAGGCATAGTCGATGGAAGGCTTGTGGAGGTCTCTGGCGAAGATGTTCGAGGGACCAGGGCCCATGTCAACGCCATCTTTGCCAGTTAGTCTGCGGCCTCATTGAATTTTCACGCGATATGGTTGAGTTTGAGACCGTTGAATTTGTCTTCTAGGCGATGTACCAAATTGCAGTACGCCTCCATTTTGGGGTCATGGCAGTTCGACTCCTTCATCACTTGATCAACGATGAGCTGCGAGTTGCCTCGGATGTCGAGACACCATACTCCAAGTTCAATGGCGATCTGTAAGCCATTGACGAGGGCCTCGTACTCGGCTGCGTTGTTGGAGGCGGTGAAGTGGAGCTGAATTATGTAGCACATGTGTACTCCGAGGGGCGAGATGAAGAGCAGACTCGCGCCTGCCCCAATCTTCATCAGTGACCCGTCGAAGTACATAGTCCAGCACTCTGTCTAGACTTGAGTAGGTGGCAATTGGGTGTCGGTCCACTCAGCCACAAAATCGGCCAAGACCTGAGACTTGATTGCTTTCCGAGGCACAAAAGCCAGGGCTTCCCCCATGAGTTCGACAGCCCACTTGGCTATCCTACCCGAGGCCTCCCGGTTATGGATTATCTCTCCTAGAGGGAAAGACGACACCACGGTCATTGGGTGGGACTCGAAGTAGTGACGCAGCTTGTGTCGAGCCAAGACTACGGCGTAGATCAGCTTCTAGATGTGGGGGTAGTGTGTTTTAGTCTCGGAGAGCACTTCACTGATGAAGTAAATAGGTTGTTGGACGGGTAGAGTGTGCCCTTCTTCCTGTCTCTCGACTACTACGGCCACGCTAACCACTTGGGTCATTACAGAAACGTAGAGTAAGAGGGCCTCGTCTTTGGCCGGCGGTACTAGGACGGGAATATTGGTGAGCAGTGCCCTGAGCTTGGTGAGGGCTTCTTCGGCCTTGGGGGTCCAAGAAAAGCATTCGGATTTCCTCAAGAGGCGGTACAGAGGCAAGCCTTTTTCGCCAAGGCGCGAGATGAAGCGGCTCAGGGCCGCAAGGCATCCCATAACCCTCTGTACTCCCTTGAGGTCTCGGATCGGTCCCATGTTAGTTACAGCCGAGACCTTCTCCGGGTTGGCCTCGATGCCGCGTTCCGAGACTATGAATCCCAAGATTATGCCTCGGGGAACCCCGAAGACACACTTCTCGGGGTTGAGTTTGATGCCCTTCTCTCTGAGGTATTTGAAGGCTATTGTAACACCCTGGTGTTATGCCTGCATTTAGGCACTGCAAATCATGCATATCATGTATCATCAAGCATCCAAATCATACATGCCTAATCATGTGAATAACAATTGAAACATTGCTTTGAAACATATGAAACATGCGTGAAACCTGAATGTTGCATACACCTGTTTAAGAATTGTTTTGTCCTGAATTTTTCTTGCTAGGTTAGTAAAACATATTTGGCTACTATTGTAAATCCTCTAGCAATGGTTCAATTTTTGGAGCAATGTTTGTATTCAAATTCATTCAAAATTTGGCTTCAAAAATAAATTCCAAAAATTAGGGTTTTGAGCTAAACGCGGACTTTGATGTTGCAATTCAAAATCTAGAAAGAATTTGGCTTTGGTCATAAAAGCAAAGTTGTAGAGAATTAAATTCTAAACAACTTTTATTTTTGGTACATTTTCAAAAGAGGTCATTTTCTTGCTCAAAATAATATTTGAAAGATGGCATTTAAAAATTCCTTGAAAATTTTATTTGGAAAAGGATTTTTTCCTCCTTCGTGGGCCGCCGCCTCGCTTTTGGCCCGCCTGCCGAAGCCGGCCCATCGAGCCTTCCACAGCGCCGCGCGCCTCGCCTTGGCTCGGCCCAGCCCCGTGCCGTGCCAGCCCGGCCTGCCTCCGCGCGCTGGCCCCTTCTCCCGCGCGCCACGTCGTTCGCCGCGCCACGCTCCCGACCGCGTCAGGCGACGCCCGCCGTGTGGCTGCCTTGTGCTGGCGACGCACACCACGCGGCAGCCACGGCCTGCGACTGCTCCCACGCGCCCGCCTACATCTGCTGCCCTCGCTGCGCACCTCATTTCGTAATCCTGCTCTCTCAGGCGCAGCAACTGCAGCAGCGCGCGTCCGTGCTGCCAAGCTCGCCGACGCGCTCCGCCGGCATCGAGCTCCCGCACCACCGCGCCATTCCCCGATTCCTCCTGCCCGCAACTCCGCCTCGCTCTCCGGCACCTGGTGCTCATGGTTGTGCCGTCGTTTGAGCCGAGGTAGCGCTTTTTCCAAGCTTCGCCGCCGTCAGCCATGGCGCCGCCATGCTCGGTCGCCGTGGAACTCCCTCTTCCTCACCTTCTCCACCCTGCTTAGCTGCCTGCTCGCATTCGCCTACGTCTCACGAACCTCTTGCGCTCGCTCGCTTGTCCTGACCTGGCCAACAATGGCCGCCGGCCGCTGGCCGAGCCGCGCCGCCGCGAAGCCTCGGCGCCGGCGTGGCCCCTTCGCTTCGGCCGAGCTGGGCCAAAGCGACCGTGGGCCGAAGCCTCTACCAGGCCGCCGCTCGCCCCTTCGCTCAGACTGAGTAGGCCGATTGTGGCCATGGGCCAGTTCATTTCCACGGGCCGGCCCAGTAGGAGTAGAAATAATTCGTTTTCAATTTCTCTTTATTATTTGAAAATAGAAATGGTTTGGAAAATGTTTAGGTACTCAAATTTGCTCCAAATTTATTGAAACAAATTTTGCTAGGTTCCTTATCACCAGATCTACTTGGGAAAATTATTGCATGTCATTTTTGGGATACTTTTCTATAGGATTTTATTTAATCATGGATATTGCTGATAACTTGAAAAATATGTAGAAAAATCTATATTCTGCAGAAAAATATGATTTCAAGTTTGTTAATCTTCTTATGTCATGTACTTCCTAGGAAAAATATGTTTCATGCATGTGCTGTGGAAAACTTTGGAGGTGTAGTTCAAGTACCTTTAATGGCTGATTTTTGTTATTTTTGCTAGAGAGCAAACTTTGTATAAAACATGCATGTGATAATTTTTGTACAGTCATTGTATGCTATGAAGAACCTAGGAAAAATATTAATTCTATTGTTTGACACTTTTCACAGTACAAAGTATTTTCATGTACAAAATCATGTCATAGCTTGTTATTTTTGTGTAGGCTAATCCACTCATTCAAACACCATGAAAATCTGATGGTAGTCTAATTAGAGTAGTACCATGCTACTGTAATTTTCTCAGATTTTTATAAGCACCAGAAATATAGATTGCTGTTGTAGCCCTAATTAAAAAGGAAATAAAATAATCCTCTTTAATACAAGGTTAGTTAATAATAATAGCTTTGGTGTATCTTTGAAGCATTTGATAAGGTGTGTTGACTTAAACATATTAGTAGTAGAAGAGAATGCAGTAGATGACATATGCTTGTAGTATATTTTCTTGGATGATGTTGACTACATTGCATTTAAATATATCCATTGCATTCATCTCCTTCGATGCACCGTTTGCATAAGCACTTACGCACATTTCATTATACAGGATCACAAACCAAGAACCCGGTCGTCATACCCGAGGAGCCCGAGGAGCAGTTCGAGGTGCAGCCGCAGGAAGTGCCAGAAGCCGACGAGGAGGACGTTGAGGAACTTCCGGAGTGCCCCGATCACTGTCCGAGCTCCTTCGAGAGAGGCAAGCCCTGGAGCATTTTTCTCCCGGTTTGCAATTATTTAATTAAATGCTTTACTTTAATTGATGCATTACGTCCAGGAGTTGTTTGCAACCGTTGCTGCATTATACCTTGTCTACCTTTGTTATACTTTATCCTTGTTACCCGGGTATCCGCAGTCGAGTCAATGCTTAGCTGGCTTAGACCGGTAGAAGTCGGGTGATTTCCTATCACCTGCGAGCTATAGGTGGTTACCTGGATCTGCTTGGATGACTATGAAGTCATGGTATAACTAAGTGTTAAATGAAGTTGAGACCGGACAGAGACTTACAGAGTTTTGGACTGTAGTGCTTTCCATCTATGTCATTTAAGGACCGACCGTTGTTGGGCCTTGAGTCATGTTGAACACATGCCTTACATTTAGCTGGCCGGATAAAGTACCTTCCGACCACGAAGCTGGGAGATTTTTCGGGCCGAGTAGATTGCCCGCAACGCACTGTGCCGGAGCAGGTGTGGTAGGACACGGGGGCAGGATGATAAGACCAAAGTGCAGTCGGTCGGCCCCCGGGTACATGTGGTTCCTGGCAAACTCGAGATTCCTGGAAAGTTGACTCGGTGATCAATATCTCACTTTAGCGGGTGAGTGAGGTTTGTGTAAGGAACAAATCACCAGCTGGTTAGGAATCGATTCGAATCGCCATCGCTCCTGGATAGTGAGCACTTGACTTGAGTTACTTCATCGTAGTAAATGTTATGGAACACTTGGACAGTTATAATGAATATGACAGTATGGAAGTTGTTTAATGATCATTGGTTATCATTATCTACTTAATCACATGTTTACTCTAGTATAGGTGCAAATCTAGTCGACAGGTTAATAATAATTAACTTGGTAATAATGCTTTTCGAAAAGTTCTTGAAATGTTAAAAATGTTTCTTTTTGTAAATGAGTCAGCTACCCTACTATAAAGCCCTTCATAATCCTTGGTGTCATTTATTTTCGGTTATGTCGGGTAAGTCTAGCTGAGTACCTTCTCGTACTCAGGGTTTTATTCTCACTTGTTGCAGATGGGCAGATGTATTACGGCTACTATATCAACTGCCTGTATCCTACAATGGGTGATGCTTAGGACCATGGGCATGGTCATTCCTTATGTCTCATCTGATGCTTTTGTTGGAGATGATCATTTGCTGGCACTATATTTAAACTTCGCGTGAGTGTGTGTGTGGTTTGAACAAATAACTTCCGCTATTTTTATTCAAACTGGTTTGTAATAACTATGTTGAAACTCTGATGTATCTGAGATTATGAACTTTTATGTAATATGTGATGGTGACCACTAAACTTATTATGATCTTGGCTGGAATGGAAGTTGGTTTGAAATCCTTCATGATTTCACGGACTACCGGGTTATACGGGCTTAAGTTTGCTAAATCGTCTGCTCTGGCGGATGATTTTCTTACTTAATTTTGTATAATTGGTTGGTTCTGTTACAGCTGGTATCAGAGCGTGGTTTAGCGTGTTACTGTTCACAAGTGTATTTAAAACAAAAAGGCATTTGAAAAACATGATTTTAAAACTATAAAGTGTGACAATGATCATATCCTTTATGCCCAGTTAAGGACTTTAGGTGGCTTAATTAAGTACTGACTGGGGTTCTTGCATCATATTTCTCTTTCGTCGCTCATACGACGTGCTATTGTATGAGTGCCACTTGGTTGAGTGGTAATGAATGGATCATTTGCCTCTATGCATCGGTAAGTGTGAGTTGTGAGAGCATGATCGGATACACCGCCGATCTAGGGTGAATGCTTATATGATGCTGGAGTAATTACATGTTCTACGCATGTTTTACAAAGGTATCTCATGAATGGGTTTTCCGTCTGTGGAGGCGATGCCGTCAATAGGACGATGGTTCGGGTAGTTACTACCGTTGTACACGTATCTAGGGATTCGTGTAGAGCGTGTAGATAAAACTTTATTGCTTTTATGCATTCATTGGGAATTGGGCTGAAATGAATCTTCTGCAGGTACATAACAACGCTATCATATAGAACATATTAGCTACGTATTTGAGAGACCATTTGTATGCCACCGAATTCATCGTTAGAACTTATTTATTTCATAAGTTTGTGAGAACGTACGGCACGTACATACATCATGTTACCTGTGCATTTCATTCATGTCATGCATTCCTCCCCTTATAAATTGATTATCTCCTTTTGATAAAAGTTGTATCACCTAAAATATGTTTCCCTGAGGTAATAAAAGAACTTTTTCTACATATGGCCCGCACGAAGCAGACCACCCGTAAGTCCACCAGAGGAAGAGCACCTCGACGTCCGTTGGCCCTGAGGGAGCACCGCACCACAGACACCTTCTTGAGCGAGTTTGGCATGCCAACTTTGCTTTGGAGAGTGCTCCATGATGTGGGGTACCCAGAGGGTCAAGAGCCGGTGTAGTCTTGAAATGAGAGCCAGTTAACAGAGGATGGACTTGCAGTGGTGGAGATCACAGTTCCTGCTCTCGGTGATGCTCCAGATTGGGATGGTTGGCATTTGGAGTTTGAGGGTCGCACTCCAACTGAGGGTGCAGAGGGAGCAGCCTTCTGTGTCATCAGGGACATTATGAGCAGATTTCCCAGTGAGCTTGCAGCAGCTCTAGCTGGTACTTTTCCTAGGGATGATCCTCGTGATGCCATTTGGGTTCAGCCTCAAGGAAGTGCATTGGTCCGAGGTCCAGCTGAAGGACAGGCTAGCGACAACCAGGCAATGAGTGCTATGTTCGCCGCCATCAGAGCGTATGAGGGTCTCGAGAGTACCTACTGGACTTTGACTGGCTTACATAGTGAGGATAAGCTCAAAGGGAAGAAGTAGAAGAAGAGACAGGCACGTGCTATAGCTAGCTTGCAGGAGCAGTTGGCTGATATGAACTTACAGTGAGATTAGGCGGTTGAGAGAGGTGATAGAGCTATGCAGCGAGTGCATACGTTGACTCAAGCCAACAACAATGCAGACCGCATGATTGGATAGCTGGTTCAGGAAAGGAATGAAGCCTGGAATGCAAGAAACCTTCTGCTGCAGAGGGTCGATGAGCTAGAGGAATACAACGGCTACCTGCACGAGGAGTTTCACATGCTCTACAATGGGGTTGGCCCATATGCTCCACCAGACGCTGCTGGCATGGACATCGATGACGACAACGAGGACGAGCCTGCAATTTCACCTGGGGGCGATGGTGACGTCTCCAATCCCGACGATGGCCCCGAGGAGTAGGCCAGTTGCCTTGCGCTAGTATCTAGGTCCTGCCGCGATGACCTTTCTTTTGTTGGCATGTAACCTATCGTATGTTGCTTCAAACGTATGAGACTTGGCATGTGGTTGGAACTTGATTTTCGAATGCGATATCTGAATGTATAAAAAGTCCAGTGTATGTATGCTGGCAATGTGATTGTATGGATGCGATGTTTGCCGTTGAAGTAATTCGATTAAGTGTTGTTGTTTTAATTGGGATGCGATTATTGTGCCTCTGTTTTATTGCATGAATTTATTCTCTCTAGTAAATTCAGTATGGCATAATTTTTCCTTCACTCGCAATTATTACAGCTTCACTCAATTGTTACTTGTTGCTGAAATATGCAGATAACAAACACTCGCCAAACCACGTATGAGGCCGCTGAGCCCGGTGCTAATGGTGCGGGGACTGGTGGTGGTGGTGGAAACCACGGCAACAACAATGAACCTCCCCATGAACCACATTTGCCACCTCCCCCGTTTACCCCCGAGATGTTCCTTGCACAGCTGCTCAGGAGTCAACGCAACGCGGAACAATCCCAGAAGAACATGAAGGATTTTCTGCGAACCATCGCCAACAATGTTCAATGTGGTAACAATCAAGGTGGTGGCATGGGAGTGAACCAATATAGCAGCTTCAAAGATTTCATGGACACTAGGCCACCAGTATTCAAGGAAGCAACAGAGCCACTCGATGCTGAGGAATGGATCAACACGATGGAAGATAAATTCCGTGTGTTGAGGATGACTGAGGTGCTGAAAACGGAATATGCTGCACTTCAATTGCAAGGACCGGTGGGAATGTGGTGGAAGCACCATCGCACCACCTTCCCTCCAAATGCTCAAATTTCTTGGAGAGAGTTTGCTGAGGCCTTCCGTGGAGTCTATATTCCACCCGGGCTGACCGAGATGAAGTTGGGAGAGTTTCTGGCATTGAACCAGGGCACCAAAACCATGACGCAATACCTGCATGCCTTCAACAACTTGTGTCGCTATGCTCCCGACATGGTTAACACAGATGCCAAAAAGAATAGCCAGTTTTAAGAGGGGTCTCAATCCAAAAATGATGAAGCATATTGGTACCAACAACCGTGTCAGATTCAATGACTTCATCAGCGACTGTCTGAAGCAGGAGAAGAATAACAATGCCAGCACCGCAGCCAAGACACGCAAAAGAGCCTTTGAAGGTGGTCCGTCGCAAGCTAGAGCACCTATGGGAGGTCGTCCTCCTTATCGCCCATTGGCACCTGGCGCTAGATTTAGGCCACCTCAGCCAAGAAGTCAGAATTTCCGTGGACCTCAAAAGCCATACAAGATGGTAGTACAGCCCAACAAAGCAGCCGCAACTACGGTACAAGGCAGTTCCAAGGGAGCTGTGGGATCTGCCAGGACAGTAAGAGGACCCTGCTATAACTGTGATCAACCCGGTCATTTCTCGAGGTTTTGTCCATACCCGCCCAAGAAGAAGAAGCAGACTTATAATGCTAGAGTGCATAGTACAACAGTGGATAAAATTCCAGAGAGAGAGCCCGTCACTGCTGGTAAGTTTCCTATCAACGAAAACCCTGCAGTTGTTCTATTTGATTCTGGATCATCGCATTCTTTTATGAGTCAAGCATTTGCACAGAAACATGAACAACTATGCACAGAATTGGATTATGGTTACCATATAAGTTCAGCAGGGGCTGATGTTTTGACCAATCAGATGGTTCGAGGGGCAACCCTTGAATTAGGTAGCAGGAAGTTCCAAGTGAACTTGATAGTTATGCCTGGATTAGTTTTGGATGTCATTATAGGGATGAATTGGATGAAGGATTGGGGAGCAGTCATAGATACTGGAGGTCGAGTACTTACCCTTAAGGATCCACTAGGTGAGGGTACTTTCCAAGTACCATTGCCTCGAAGAATAGACCTTATAAGTGTTACATGTGCTACGGCAGTCATTCCTATTCATCAGATTCTGGTAGTGTGTGAATTTCCGGATGTATTCCCAGATGAGCTACCTGGTCTTCTACCAGATAGAGAGATTGAGTTTGGAATTGAGTTAGTCCCCGGAATAGCTCCGATTTCAAGGAGACCCTACCGGATGCCTCCAGATGAGTTAGCTGAGCTGAAGAAACAATTAGAAGATTTGTCAAAAAAGGGGTTTATTCGGCCAAGCAAGTCTGAATGGGGATGTCCCGCTTTGTTTGTGAAAAAGAAGAAAGAGGGCACGTTGAGAATATACGTAGATTATAGGCCACTCAATGCTGTGACCATCAAGAATAAATATCCCTTGCCACATATTGATGTTCTGTTTGACCAATTATCCAAGGCCAAGGTGTTCTCAAAAATAGATTTGAGATCCGGTTATCATCAGATCAAGATTAGGCCACAGGATATACCAAAAACTGCATTTTCCACCAGATACGGGTTGTATGAGTATCTTGTCATGTCTTTTGCCTTGACAAATGCTCCTGCATACTTTATGTTTTTGATGAATACAGTTTTTATGCTAGAATTGGATAAGTTTGTGGTAGTGTTCATCGATGACATTCTGGTGTACTCCGAGAACGAGAAAGATCATGAAGAGCATCTGAGAACTGTCTTGACCAGACTTAGGGATCATCAATTGTATGCTAAGTTTAGCAAATGCGAATTCTGGTTGAAGGAAGTTCCTTTCCTTGGTCACATTCTATCAGAGAATGGAGTTTCAGTCGATCTAAGTAAGGTGCGAGAAGTTATAAATTGGAAAGCACCGACCACAGTTCCTGAGATTAGAAGTTTCTTAGGACTAGCCGGTTATTACCGTCGCTTTATACCAGATTTCTTGAAGATTGCCAAACTGATGACGAGTCTCCTACAGAAGGATCACAAGTTTGTGTGGACAGAGGAGTGTGAAGCAGCTTTCCACACTTTGTGGAAACTGTTGACCACTGCTCCTGTTCTAGCACAACCAGATATCGAGAAACCATTTGATGTGTTTTGCGATGCATCAAAGACTGGATTGGGCTGTGTTCTTATGCAAGAAAGGAGAGTCATTGCTTATGCATCACGACAGTTGAGAAAGCACGAGGTCAACTATCCAACACATGATCTTGAACTTGCTGTAGTTGTGCACGCCCTAAAATTTTGGAGACATTATCTACTTGGTAATGTGTGCAATATTTTCACGGATCACAAGAGTCTTAAGTATATCTTTACCCAACCAGAGTTAAACATGAGATAGCGCAGATGGTTGGAATTGATCAAGGATTACAACTTAAATGTGCAATATCATCCTGGAAAAGCCAATGTAGTGGCAGATGCTTTGAGCAGAAAGTCACATTACTTGAATGTGCAGCCATTACTTGAAGATGGGTTCGATCTAATGCATCCTGCTGTGTTACATAGTATTCAGATTAGTTGCTCTTTGGAGAGTAAGATAATAGAAGGCCAGAAAACTAATAAGGGGATATTCCACATCAAAGAGAAAATAAAAGAAAAGTCGTCTTAACACTTTAAAGTGGATGAACAGGGCGTATTGTGGTTTGATGACCGTCTTGTGGTTCCCAAGGATCGAGAGCTTAGGAATAAACTCATGGATGAAGCTCACCTTTCTAAGCTATCTATCCATCCCAAAAGTAGTAAGATGTATCAAGAATTAAGATCTCGCTATTGGTGGACCAAAATGAAGAAAGAAATTACAGCATATGTTGTCAGATGTGACACATGTTGTCAAGTGAAAGCCATCCACATGAAACCTGCTGGTATGTTGCAACCCTTATCAGTCCCTAGTTGGAAGTGGGATGATATCAGTATGGATTTTATCACAGGTTTGCCCACTACCCCAAAAGGACATGATTCGATTTGGGTAATTATGGATCATCTTACCAAGACCGCTTATTTCTTGCCTGTCAAAATAGATTATCGACCACCTCAATATGCCGAGAAGTATATCGCAGAAATTGTGAGGTTGCATGGTATACCAAAGACCATAGTATCTGATCGAGGCTAACAGTTCACGGCTCACTTTTGGGAACACTTTCACAAAGGCTTAGGAACTAGTTTGATTCGCAGTACCGCTTATCATCCTCAGACAGATGGTCAGACTGAATGAGTGAATGCTGTTTTAGAGGATATGTTAAGAGCCTGTGTATTGTCTTCTAAGGGATCATGGGAGTCATGGTTACCGTTAGCTGAGTTTTCTTATAATAATAGTTATCAAGAAAGCATCAAGATGGCCCCATTCGAAGCTTTATATGGCAGAAAATGTAGAACACCATTGAATTGGGTCGAGCCTGGAGATAGAAGATATTATGGCATTGACTTTGTAGAAGAAGCCGAGAAGAAGGTTCATATTATTCAGCAAAATATGAGAGCGGCCCAATCACGTCAGAAAAACTATGCAGACAGAAGAAGGAGACCCGTTATGTTTGAAGTTGGTGACTATGTTTATCTGAAAGTCATGCCAATGAAAAAGAAAAGGTTTGGAGTCCGAAGAAAGCTTGCTGTGAGATTCGTAGGACCATACAAGATCTTGGAACGAAGAGGTCCGGTAGCCTACAAGTTAGAGTTACCTAAAACAATGAGTACCATTTTCCCAGTTTTCCATGTATCACATCTCAAGAAATGTTTGCGTGTTCCGGAGGAAAGAATAGAACCTCGAGGTATTCAACTCAAATCAGATTTGGTGTATCATGAGCAACCAGTTCGGGTGTTAGACACTAAGGAACGTGCTACTCAGAATAGTGTGGTGAAAACATACAAGATACAGTGGGATCATCATGATGAGGGAGATGCAACTTGGGAAACAGGAGAGTATCTACAAAAAGCTTATGAAGATTTTTATAACAAATGGTTCATAACCCAAATCTCGGGACGAGATTTTTTATAAGGGGGGAGGGCTGTAACACCCTGGTGTTATGCCTGCATTTAGGCACTGCAAATCACGCATATCATGCATCATCACGCATAAGGGGGGAGGGCTGTAACACACCGGACGGAGACTTGTAGAGTTTTGGACTGTAGTGCTTTCCGTCTGTGGCGATTAAGGACCGACCGTTATTGGGCCTCGAGTCATGTTGAACGCATGCCTTACATTTAGCTGGCCGGATAAAGTACCTTCCGACCGCGAAGCTAGGAGATTTTTCGGGCCAAGTAGATTGCCCGCAACGCACTGTGTCGGAGCAGGTGTGGTAGGACACGGGGGCGGGATGATAAGACCAAAGTGCAGTCGGTTGGCCCTCGGGTACATGTGGTTCCTGGCAAACTTGAGATTCCTAGAAAGTTGACTCGGTGATCAATATCTCACTTTAGCGGGTGAGTGAGGTTTGTGTAAAGAACAAATCACCAGCTGGTTAGGAATCGATTCGAATCGCCATCGCTCCTGGATAGTAAGCACTTGACTTGAGTTACTTCATCGTAGTAAATGTTATGGAACACTTGGACAGTTATAATGAATATGACAGTATGGAAGTTGTTTAATGATCATTGGTTATCATTATCTGCTTAATCACATGTTTACTCTAGTATAGGTGCAAATCTAGTCGACAGGTTAATAATAATTAACTTGGCAATAATGCTTTTCGAAAAGTTCTTGAAATGTTAAAAATGCTTCTTTTTGCAAATGAGTCAGCTACCCTACTATAAAGCCCTTCATAATCCTTGGTGTCATTTATTTTCGGTTATGTCGGGTAAGTCTAGCTGAGTACCTTCTCGTACTCAGGGTTTTATTCCCACTTGTTGCAGATGGGCAGATGTATTATGGCTACTGTATCAACTGCCTATATCCTACGATGGGTGATGCTTAGGACCATGGGCATGGTCATTCCTTATGTCTCATCTGATGCTTTTGTTGGAGATGATCATTCGCTGGCACTATATTTAAACT
Organism: Miscanthus floridulus; assembly: GCF_019320115.1. Lineage (NCBI taxonomy): Eukaryota > Viridiplantae > Streptophyta > Magnoliopsida > Poales > Poaceae > Miscanthus > Miscanthus floridulus. The sequence goes on along the minus strand of NC_089582.1, from coordinate 104,182,043 downwards.
TCGTGTGAGTGTGTGTGTGGTTTGAACAAATAACTTCCGCTACTTTTATTCGAACTAGTTTGTAATAACTATGTTGAAACTCTGATGTATCTGAGATTGTGAACTTTTATGTAATATGTGATGGTGACCGCTAAACTTATTATGATCTTGGCTGGAATGGAAGTTGGTTTGAAATCCTTTATGATTTCATGGACTACCGGGTTATACGGGCTTAAGTTTGCTAAATCGTATGCTCTGGCGGATGATTTTCTTACTTAATTTCGTATAATTGGTCGGTTCTGTTACAGCTATCTCTAGGTCGTCGACAAGATCCCCGGCCTTTCTAGACTTGACCACGATGTCGTCCACGTGGGCCTCGACGGTTCGCTCGATGTGCTCGCCAAAGACCTGGGTCATGCACCGCTAGTATGTGGCCCCTGCGTTTCTAAGGCTGAATGGCATAGTCACATAGCAGTACATGCCGAATGGTGTGATAAAAGAAGTCGTGAGCTGGTCGGACTCTTTCATCTTGATTTGATGGTAACCGGAATACGCATCAAGGAAAGATAGGGTTTCGCATCCCGCAGTGGAGTCAACGATTTAGTCGATTCAGGGTAATGGGAAAGGGACTTTCGGACAAGCTTTATTCAAACTGGTGTAGTCTACACACATCCTCCACTTCCCATTTTTCTTTTTGACTAACACAGGGTTAGCTAACCACTCCAGATGGGACACTTCCTTGATGAATCCGGCCACCAAAAGCTTCTACACCTCCTCGCCGATGGTCCTATGCTTTTCCTCATCGAATCGGCGTAGGCGCTGCTTCACCGGTCTGGAGCTGGCCCAGATGTCCAAGGCATGCTCAGCGACCACCCTCAGTATGCCCGGCATGTCTGAGGGACTCCACACCAATACGTTGGCATTCGCGTGAAGAAAGTCGACGAGCACGGCTTCCTATTTGATGTCAAGGGTGGCGCTGATCCTCAGCGCCCGGTCGTCGGGGTAGGTGGGGTCAACCAAGATGAGCTTGATGGCCTCCGCGGGCTTGAAAGTCCTGGTACGACACTTGGGCTCGGGCAGCTCGCTACCAAGTCGGTCAAGGTTGGCGATGAGGGTCTTGGCCTCCACGAGAGCCTCGGTGTACTCGATGCATTCGACGTCGCAGTCATATGCATGCTCGTACATGGACTCGATCGTGATGACACCGTTGGGACCCGACATCTTGAGCTTGAGGTAGGTGTAGTTGGGGACCGCCATGAACTTGTGAAAGGTCCTTGTTTGGTTTTGGTAATTGAGTGACAACTTAGGTGGACTGATTGTGTTTATGTGAGATACACAGGTGATTAGTCCACAGGTACATGTGTGTGAGCAACATATGCCATAAAGGTGAAAATGGCTTGGAGATGTTGCAAAGCTCACACATGTGATGATGAAGGAGCTTATTGCACATGAGACATGACATTGAGTCATGTGATCAAGGTGGAGAAGATCAAGATAAGACTTGGCTTGATGGACCGGTTGCAAGCGTGAAGGGCAAGTCGAAGGCTTTGGAGTGATGGACCGCGTGGCGGTGAAGCTTGAGCAAGACTTGGCACCGATGGATGATGGCAACGGTGAAGAGCAAGTAGAGTCAAGATCGATGAACCAATATGATCATGTGATGATATGAAGTGGATCATATCATTGTTGATCGTGTTGGTGCATGTGTTGTATCGACATTGGAGGAGATGGAATGGAATGCGCAAGGCAAAGGTATAACCTAGGGCATTTCATTTCACTGGTCATAGGTGTGTAGAGAAGTTTATGACCGAGTTTAGAATAGATGGCCATACTATCAAGAGGGGCAAACTTGTTTGCATATCGGTCATCTAGTGCCACTCGAGTGATCTAACTTTGCATTGTCGCTAGGATCGAGTGGCGTGGCAAGTTGAGTGGCTAACATCCTTTAGGAAATGATTGTGAAAATGCTAACACACATACACATGGTGGTGTACACTTGGTGGTGTTGGCACATTTACAAAGGAGGTGGTGTTTGCAGGGGTGAGATGGGTTTCGGCGCTTTCGGGAAAATAGAATGTCTATTTTCTATTGCGCCGGATGCAAATTCTTGTGGTTAGCACACTAGAGCAAGGGTGAAGAGAATGGAGAAGATGCTGGCATCGGTCAACTAACCAGACGCTGGATCTGAATGCACCGGACGCTGGCAGGCTGCGTCCGGTCGCGCTGACGTACGGTGACGCAGTAGCTGGAGTGTGACCGGACGCTGGCTACGTCCGATCGCGTTCGACCGGACGCGTCCGGTCATGCTCGGGAGCTTACTGGAAACGACCGGACGCTGAGGGTCCAGCGTCTGGTCAGTTGAGTGCTGCTGTGTCCGGTCAGGTCAAGTGACCGTTGGAACTGGGACACGTGGTCGTCTGTGGGCGACCGGACGCTGAGGTCCAGCGTCCGGTCAACTCGACCGGAGCGTCCGGTCGGCCCGACCGTTGCCCAGTGAAGGGGTAACGGCTAGTTTAGCCCTTAGGGCTATAAATAGAAGTGGCCCTCGGCCATGGCTGGTGTTGAGCACCTTGGGGGACTTTGTGTCCATGCTTGAGAGTGCTTAGGAGCCCTCCATCACACATATACTTGATAGCGATCATCCGATTGTGTGAGTGAGCGATTCTAGTGCGATTGCATCGTGAGGTTGCATCGAGTGGCACTAGGTGATCGAGTTGCAAGCCGGTGGTGCTTGTTACTCTTGGAGGTTGCCACCTCCTAGACGGCTTGGTGGTGGTCTCCGTCGAAGCGCGCAAGAAGCTTGTGCGGCGCTCCGGAGAAGTGCTTGTGAGGGGCATTGTGCTCGCCCCGCGGGAGCCGCGAAGAGCAACTCTAGTAAAGCGTGTCATTGAGCTACCCTCACTCAAGGGGTAGGTTCTTGCGGCGCCCGACGTGCGGGCTTAGCGGGTGATGCTAATTAGCCGCCAAACCACCAAGTGAGCGGTCGACACAACGGGGACTAGCGTGTTGGCAAACACGTGAACCTCGGGAGAAAAATCATCGTGTCAACCTTTGTTCTTCCCGTTGGTTTGCATCCCCGTTACACAAGCTTGCAATTACTTTTATACATACTAAGCTTGTGTAGTTGCTCTTGTAATTAGATAGCTTGTGTAGCTTGCTAATTACCTTCTTGCTTGTGTAGCATAGAAGTAGCTCCCTTGCGTGGCTAATTTGGTTTTAGTAACCTTGTTAGTCACATTGCTTAGTTTGTGTAGCTAAGTATTTGCGCTCTCTAATTAGGCATTGGTTGCCTTGTTATTGAGCATTGCTAGTGAGCATCATTAGCTTTGTGCTTTTGCTTACTAGCATGTGTAGGAGCTCCCTTGTTGCTTAAAGTACTAGTGGCATAGGTTTGTGTGACCTTGCTCCTAGAATTGTTTAGGAGAGCTCTAGCTAGCCCGACACCTTAGTTGCATAATTAGTATCTTTGCAAGGTGCTAGTGAACATATATAGTGGGGTATAGTCTTGGCTAGACCGATAATTTTAATTCCGCATTTGTATCGGTTAGCCGATGTAATTAAGTTTTAGAAAAGACTATTCACCCCCCCTCTAGTCGCCATCTTGACCCTTCAACTTGGCATAGCACGGCTGCCCTAGGATGGCGTGGTAGGTTCCCTTGATCCGACCACCTCGAAGGTGAGGACCTCCTTGCGGTAGTTGGAGGGAGTGCCAAAGCAAATGGGCAAGTCGATGCGCCCAAGGGGTCACGTGCGTTTCCCTGGCACGATGTCGTGGAATGGCGCGGCATCACCCCAGAGCAGGTCATGCCAGTCGTGGATTTGTGAGGGTGGGAGGTGTTCGAGCCAAGCTCGCATCGAGTCTGACAAGAACAAGGGGAGGTTGCGGATGATGAGCAGGTCATTGTCCGCACCACCTAGCTAACAAGCCAGGCGGTAATTGGCCAGCCAAAGTTCAGGGTTGGTCTTGCCGCTGTATTTCGTGAGGTTGGCCAGTTGGCAAAACTAGGCCAGGAACTGAGCATCGCAGATGGCCCTGCTAAAGACTCGAGGACCAGGTGGCCCAGTGGAAGGACTGCGGTCCTCGCTGTCATAGGGACCGCCTTGGTGCGATTGGTACCCTTGGGTGGGCCCCTCATTGTCATGGCGCCATCGCCCACCGACTACATTGTGGTGGCCTTGTCCCTCACGTCGGCCGCCAAGGCGCTCGTGCACCGAGAGGGTTCTATTGGCCGTTGGTGCCCGAGCAGGCTCGGGATGAACTGAGGCCTCTCTATCCTACCGGAGCGATGCTGTGGGTAGTTCCGAGGCGCCCCCATGCCATCGAGAGGCAGAGCTCTCGGCCTACTGCACCACGGCGGTCTTGAGGAGGTCTCAGAGCTTGCCGTGGACCCATCGAGCGGTCGTGGTAGAGGGTTCGGGCATCGTTCGAAGAAGTATCACCGCTGCTGCAACATTCTGGCTAGCGCGATTGAAGATAGGGGGCTACTCGCCCCCTACGTTGTTGTTGATGCGATGGTGGATGTTGCGGGCCCTCCGCTGGGCTGCTCCACGATCACCGTGACCCTACTGCTCTTGCTTGAGAGTGTTTTGGAGCTGCTGTAGAAGGAGTCGGTCTTGTTCGACCTTGGCCGGAAGCTCACGGAGCTACTCCACGTCAAGGCGTCGATGTTCCTCGGGGGTGAGGTTCTCGTTCCACGCCGTAGGGTGCTCGTTCCATGGAGGTGCAGCGCCGCTAGCCCCCGCGGGGGGCGAGGAGCGAAAACCTGTCCCTTCGTCCTCATCGCCCGTGCTTGGCATCTCGAGCCCGACGTGGAAGCACTCATGAGTGGGGTCATAAGTGCCTTCATCATCAGAGTCAGAGAAGCCGAAGCAGTAGTCGCTCGTGGCCAGGAAGCGGCGCATGGCTTCAGGGTCGCGCAGCCTAGAGAAGTCCGCTTCAGCCCATGCCTTGTCCTCCTCCAAGGAGTCAGCGTGGGTGTGGGTCAAGGTAGTGGCGTCAAGATCGAGGGTGAAGCGTTGGTGGTGTCCTGAGGGCTCCACGTGAGCGGAAGCGTAGGCGGAAGCATAGGCGGCGGCGGCATTACACAACTCGAAAGGGTACGGGGATGGTGCCATCGTCGGGTCTTGCTCTACCGGAGGTGACATCTCAGGAGGTGGTGGGGTAGAGCTTGATGACGGGGCGTCGCTGCATGCCACCGGTGCCTTTCCCTTGCCCAGGCTTAAGCTAGACAGGTCCCCAACCAGGGACTCTATACCAACAACCGAGCATGGGATACCGGTGGAATGCGGTACGTCACCCCGAGCTCACACAGTGTCGGGGTGGCCCCACTCGCATCGTGCCTGGCGAGCACAACAAGAGCGGCCGCCCGGGCGCCGTCTACGCCTGGGCTGCTGGTGTGTGATGTCGTCGTTGGTCGGTGGGGCTCAGGGTGTGAGGAGTACCATGTCGTACTTAGATCCTAGAGACATGAACTCTAGGCTCCCGAACCAGATCACCGTACCGAGACGTAGTGGTCGTATGGGGTTTGCCATCCGGAACTTGTTGGGAAGATGAAGCTGACACGCAGTAGTTCTCCTACCTGGCGCGCCAACTGTCAGTGTTTTGGACCGACGGGCCCTCAACCAACTAGTGAATTTGTATTGTGTGTTCCTAATCCCGGATGGTGATGCAAAGAGACACAAGGTTTATACTGGTTTAGGCAATAGGTGCCCTACGTGGCTACGTCTAGTCTGAGAGATCGATCTTGTATTCCTTACACCGAGGTGCTCGTAGTACGGGGTTACAAGCTAGGCGAGAGAGGGAGCTAGCCCTAGGTCTCTACGTGGAACGGTGTCGATTGCTTGAGATGTTGATCTCAGGCAGTGGGGAAGCACGTGTGTTACAGAGTGTTGAGCATGTGTTTGTCTGAGCGTCTATGCGTGAGTTCGTGAACTCACGAGTTCGTGTCCCTCTGTTCATGAGAACGTGAGCTCGTCATGAGTTTTGTGAGCCTGTCGTCCCTAGAAATGGCCCTGGCCTCTCCCTTTTATAGTTGAAGGGGGGACAGGGGTGATACATGTGTTCGCTACGCAGCGTCCTATAAGCAGAGGTGGCGTGTCTGAGCCCTGTAGCTTGCTACTATGGTGGCATGGTCGACAGAGCGGTCCTGTCCTTGATATGCTAGAGCAACACGCCGATCACATCCGATCCTGTGTGTCGTGGGAGCTCCAGTCATAGCTTGACACAGGGCATGGCGAATGACGTGTCGGTCGCTGTGTGCTGATAGTGTGAAAAGCCGAGGCTCAATTGGTGCCAAGGCCGAGCCATTGTGGGGGGCTCGGCGGGTGCGAATCCCGAGGCTGCTGAGACCCTGAAGTGGATTGCCGAGGCTCGGAGGGAGCAGTCGGTCCTGTACACCGATTTCGAGGCTACAGAGACCCAAACTTGACTCCCCACGTCGCGTTATCCTTGGAGCTAGGTTTAGGTAGCACAGCGCCTCATGGGTGTCCGTCGTGGGCGCAGTGCCGAGCACAGTGGTCGGTAACCCATGCCCTGTCCTATCCCGGACGGCATGGTGTCGATGTGATCCACGTCTCGTCGGCCACTCCGCTATGTCGAGCCGTCGTTTGCCTGATATCGCGGGAGCGGTTGATTGCGTTGGTTGGACGCGACATCCTGTCAGAGAAGTTGGTCAAGGCAGAGGCGACGGGGTTGTTTGCCGAGCCGGCCTCGAGCGAGGTGGAGAATCGGCAACTCGTCCGAGGCCTTCCAGGCAGGGCCTCGAGCGAGTCAGAGAATCGGTTCCCCGTCCAAGGCCTTACGAGCCGGCCTCGGGCGAGACGGAGAATCGGTTCCCCATCCGAGGCTTTACGTGCGAGGCCTCGAGCGAGGCAGAGAATCGGTAGCCTCAGACAAGGTGGGGGTTAGCCAGTAGTTGTTTCTTGGCTTTGATTTTTAAAAGGTCTAAGCGATTTTTTCGGCTCTTGCTTAGGGGACCCCTTTTTATGGTACCCGACAAACCCTTTTTTTAATATAATTTTAAATCTAACACTGTCGGGTTTTTTTAAAAAACTAACACTTTTGTCCACGCCTATTGCCTTAGCGCGGCCAAATGTCTGTGCCGTGCCATGCTTGGTGGCGCGGCCTAGGGCTGACATGGCGTGGGTCGGCCTAGGGGGCCGATGAGGTGGTGCGTCTTGCCGCGCCACCGACCCTGCGCGCGGCAGTGTCGTGCCCTGATCCGTGGTGCGGCAGGACTAGACATATACCGTGTGCGAGCCCGCCCGCCCGCATGCACCCCTGCCCTGCCCGCCCGCCCGAACGCCGCCGCCGCCAGCCGCCGCCAGCGCCCTGCCTACTGCTGCCCGTGCCCGCACAGCCCGGCCTCGACCGCTCGCCCACGCCGCGCCCGGCCACTCTCGCCACGCAGCGCCCTAGCCGGCCGCGCCACAAACGCCGGTGCGTCAAGGCCGCCCGCTCCTAAGGTACCTCCCTCTCGATTTCATATTTTTTTATTATTATCTAGTATAGTTAGTATTTTTTGTATCCCAACGGTACCCCCACGTGCCCTCGCAATCCTCGAGCGGCCGGCGCAGAAGCAAAAGAGTTGATGATGGTCTGCTAGTGCTAGCATTTTTAGGAGCATGTAGGGGCATCGAGGCTATTTTCATTGACTATTAGTGTCTTTGACCAAATTTATATAATAGCGTACTAATATTTATGATACATAATATGTACTATTACATTAAGCATGGAGTATACTTTCGTAATAAATTTATTAGGAGATAGAAATATTGATACCGTTTTTTTAGTTTTGATCAAACTTAAACATATTTGACTACTCGAGAAGCAAGATGTGTATTTATTTTGAGACATAGAGATTACTTGTAATTTTAGAACCAAAGTTTTATATGGATTGATTATGTATTTATTATCTAGTATAGTTAGGATTTTTGGTTTAGAGATTTAGGCTAGTTAGGTTAGTGAATTTGTTTGTGATTTGTTTGTGAACTTACTAATGTTAACTTGAATTTTGTTAATTTGAATACTCTAACGCTTTGTTTATCAATTTATAATAGGATGGCCCCTCCCACGCAGCACCTGTTGTACCCCATTCTGAAGGTGGAGTACGACGATCAGCACCGAGCACACATCTTGAGTGACAACGATGCAGAGGTGTCCTTGCCTCCTTTGAGGCCCCGCACTCACACCAGGTGAAAGCTCTAGTTTGGTTTTGGTTAATTGATGAAACCCTAAGTGCTAACCTAGTTTATCAAAGTGGTCATGAGATAGGTAGCACTATTCCAAGTGTTGAAGCAATGACGAAGATCATGACAATGGTGATGGCATGGTTATGATCAAAGGCTTGAACTTGGAAAAGAAGAAAGAGAAAAACAAAAGGCTCAAGGCAAATGTATAAAATGTAGGAGCCATTTTGTTTTAGTGATCAAGACACTTAGTGAGTGTGATCATATTTAGGATAGATAGCCATACTATTAAGAGGAGTGAAACTCGTATCGAAATGCGGTTATCAAAGTGCCACTAGATGCTCTAATTCATTGTATATGCATTTAGGATCTAGTGGAGTACTAACACCCTTGAAAATATTTGTGAAAATATGCTAACACATGTGCACAAGGTGATACACTTGGTGGTTGGCACATTCTAGCAAGGGTAAAGGAGATAGAGATGATAGAGGGTCTGTCTTGCTGTTCTACAACTGACCAGACGCTATTCTTAGAGAGACCAGCGCGTCTGGTCAGGCGTGGCGGTAATACCCTGGCATCGGTCATGTGACCGAACGCTGGGCCTCTGACTGATCAGACGCTAGAAGGAGGCGTCCGGTCAGAAGTGACGTAGCTGCACAGTGATTAGGGTGACTGACCGGACGTTGGATGAGTCTGGTCAAGTACCACCGGACGCGTCCGGTCAAGTTTTTCAGTCTTTGGGAGCTTACTGGAAATGACCGGATGCTGAGGGTTCAGCGTCCGGTCACTTTTGACAAAGCGTCCGATCAACTATCGACCGTTGAGATCAGACGACTCCTGTTGAATGCAGGATGACACGTGGCCGCCATCGGGCGACCAGAAGCTGAGCCCTGCGTCCGGTCAGTAGGATCGAAGCGTCCGGTCACCCCGATCGGTATCCAGTGAAGGGGTACAACGACTCTATTTCGTGGGGGCTTCTATTTAAGCCCCATGGCCGGCTCTAGCTCACTCTTCTTGCACATTTTCATTGACATAGCAATCTTATGAGCTTAGCCAAAGCACCCCCACTCATCTCCATCATTGATCCATCATCTTTGTGAGATTGGGAGAGAATCCAAATACATTGCTTGAGTGATTGCATCTAGAGACACTTGGTATTCGTGTTGCGCTGTGGATTTTGCTTGTTACTCTTGTGGTTGCCATCACCTAGATGGCTTGGTGCAGCGGTGGAGGATCGGCACGAGTTGGTGATTGTTTGTGGCCGCCTTCGGTGATTGTGAGGGGAGTTGTACCTTCCCCGGCGGAGTGCCAAAAGGTAACTCTAGTAAATTGCTCGTGTCATTGAGTTACCTCACTTGTGGGGAGGTTCTTGCGGTATCCAATCGTGTGGACGAGGTTTGTGAAACACCTCTTAACCGCCGAACCACCAAGTGTTGGTCGACACAACGGGGACGTAGCGTGTTGGCAAGCACATGAACCTCGGGAGAAAATCGGTTGTCTCTTGTCATTTGCATTTTCTCGGTGATTGGCTTAATCTTCATCTTGTGATTGGTTCATTCCTCTACACGGCGGTATAATCATCCTACTCACTCATTTATATTCTTGCAAACTAGTTATGGCAAGCTTTTTAGTGTAATTAGAATTGAGAGCTTGCTTTGTTGTTTTAAGTTCATCTAGTGGAGCTCTTTAGAGTAGCAAGTTTGAGAGCTCTTAGTGAGTAGTAACATTGCAAGTCATGTGCCTAGTAATCATTGCAACTAGAATTGTTGGATAGGTGGCTTGCAACCCTTGTAGAGCTAGAGCAAGTTTGCATTTTGCCTTTTATCATGCTAATCAAATTGCTCTAGTTGATTCGTAGATTTTTAAATAGACTATTCACCCCCCTCTAGCCATACTAGGACCTTTCACCAGAGCGCATCAGTGGGACGAGCATTATACGCCGTACATACGGCATGCCGGCTTCCTCGAGCTTGTTCGTGTTGTCAACCATGGTCTTCCGCCCCTTGACCCAGCACTACTTACTGCAGCTGTAGACAGGTGCGAGTGCATTCTTTGTACGTAAACTTTCTTGTAACAAATTGGAGGCAACTAACAGTCGTTCTATTCTTATAACAGGTGAAGGCCTGAGACCCACACGTTCCACCTACCTTGTGGCGAGATGACCTTGACGTTGCAGGACATGAAGGCTATTTTAGGCCTTCGGTTGGGGGGACTTCTAGTGACAGGGATAGTTGACAACGATCACTGGAGGGAGCTGGTGGCTCAGTTTAACTGGTTTTCTTCCACCGGACGACGATGCTTCTAAGAAAAATAAGTGAGTAATTCAAGCCTATTTAATACTTGCATTGCTTTACAGCTGGCATCGGGTCTCATTTTCTTTGATCAATTATAGGAAAAGTTCTGGTGTTTTGTCATCCTGGATCACAGAGCGCTTTGAGTACTTAGACCCATAAGCTGAGGAGGCACAGATCGATAGGTTCGCTCGAGTGTGGCTTTGACACTTTCTTGGTGCTTTCCTCTTTCTAGACGCCTCAGGCAACACCGTCAGCTGGATCTTCCTTGACATACTTCGCCAGCCATGGGAGAACATAGCGGGGTACAGCTGGGGCAGCACAGTCCTGGCATGGATGTATCAACAGCTATGCGTTGCTTGCTGTCGCACCTCAGGACATGCGAACCTTGGGGGTTGCTCCTACCTACTCCAGGTTTGGTGTTGGGAACGATTGCCCGTTGGGAGGCCTCTTAATAATGGTTTACCTGTAAGTACTTCAGTTCATTATATTCTTCTAGACAGTTAGATATGATGAGATTATTTGTTGCTAATTCATTATCGTGTTCAATGCAGTAATGGAACGGGCATGATACACTCCCTACAGCTCTGTATATCTAGACGGAAGCACAGTTAGTTAGAGGGAATGCGTGGCGCAAGTACAGGGAGTATACGGACGGTCTCAACGTCCTGACACAGCACCAGGTTACGCTCTCTATACTATTGTAGCAGTGTCTTCTTCGATGTACACTATATCACAACATAACACAATTACGAAAATTCAGGTGTTTTGGTGTCCTTGGGATTCTCCGGAGCTCCAAGACTATCTGAGTCCTGTCACTAGGGACGAGTCACACGAGTATCGCTGCGACGTCCCTCTTATTTTCTTCCATGTGGTTGAGATTCACTTGCCTATCCGGGTCTGCAGACAGTTTGGAAGAATGACAGGCTGCCCACCACCGCTTTACTCCACCAATCAAGTATTGCACGGGTGCGTTATCGATTAATAACAATGCTACAATTTAGATCTGTGTTTGGTACAACTAATATTGTTTTGTTGCAGGTTTGACTGCAGGAAGAGGTACAAGACCAAGGATTGGCGCATGACACATAGCTCGTACATCCATTTGTGGCAGACTAGGGTACCACATGCGGTCCTTGCGGGTCCTCCACACGACCAGCACACCTTCGACGAGTACCTACGGTGGCTTCACAGGTCTACGAGGACACATATCAAGCCCCCGTACACTAACGTGGCGATTGATGAGGACTCGAAGGAAGATATCATCGAAGATGTGTACGACGTTACCACTAGGGAGGACACACAGCTACAGAGAGCCCCGCTTCAAAGATACGTGGTAAGATACTTGAATGGTACAATTTGTTATCCTTTTGGTAATAAGTATGTGTACTAAAACTGTCCAACTGCGTTTCTGTACCCAGGCGACACAATTGTCAAGGTTGTCCAACGAAGCAGCGTTCTGGCTTCACGAGTCTAGAGGGCAGGGGCCAGGCGTTCTCGTGGCTTTTGTGGAGGTAAACATAAACTTGTCTGTTTCGAAAATATTTCTTTAGTGTATATGCGTTTGGGTAATGAACTAACTTTAACATCTATTTATGCAGAAGGTGAAGAAGAGCTGCAGGAAGCTAGCTCAGAAGTTGAGCTGCATGGACACTCCTTATGAGGAACCGCCACTCCCCGCACGGTCGGGTGGCACGTCTTCAGCCTCTTTGAGGACACCAACCGGCTCTTCTCAGCTGATGACGCAGGGTGCCACTTCCGCGGTGCGTACACCACCACATCATAGCGCTGGGAAGGACCCTACAACCGAGGACGAGGAGGAGGACGATGACGACGACGACGAACCCCCGGGCTTCCGCGAACAGCACGGCCAGTAGGACGAATGGCCGCAGGACGAGATTGTCATGTCTCAGCTAGGTGGTGCCCCGTTTGGCACCCAAGGAGCCTCACAGGTACTAACAAAGATAGTTTGTTTCAATACGTAGGCTTCATGAACTAACGATCATAAAGAATTATAAGTAATCGTGTGTATCATATACCTGCAGGGTACGAGCCGTACGCACCGTCGACACGACCATACTGACGTTGGCTACACTCCCAATGTGTTGCCAATAAATCCGAAGAGACGGAGGCGTCCGAGGGATCCTTACACTCCTGGGTCTTAGTTTGTTTAGGTCAAACGAATATTGGCATCCGAAACTTGCGGGGTTATTTGATTATGTTATGTCAAACTTATGTCAAAACAATGAATATGTTATGTGGCAGCTTGTCAACTTGCTTCTTATTCGTTTCTTTGAGTCGCGGCAGCACTGCCGGCGAGATTAAGTACCCTGCGTTCGGGAACCGGCAGTCCCGACGTATCTGGACACCGGTGATAATTTTTCGTAATTGATTAGTTAAAATGGTGCATAACCATATTATGAAAGACGGAAAACTAATCATTGGCTTATCAAATTCTCTATTCGTCCGTGAAAAAAACTCAACAAAATACGGGCGCGACGCGTTTCGATTCTACCCTCCAGGTAGCCCGGCGCGGGCGGCAGGCGCAGCGGCCAGGTGGTGTGGCTGCTCATACGGTATGTTTGGTCCTGCCGCGCCACGCAACAGGGCGCGGCACTGCCGCGCCAGGGTCAGTGGCCTGGCAAGATCGGCCACGTCATCGGCCCCCCAGGCCGGCCCACGCCACGTCAGCCCTGTGCCGCGCCACCATGCATGGCGCGGCACAGGCATTTGGCCGCGCCAGGGCAATAGGCGCGGCCAAAAGTGTTAGTTTAAAAAAAACCCGACAGTGTTAGATTTAAAATTATATTAAAAAAGGTTTAAATTAAAAAAAATCGTCCAGCTCCAGTTCTTGTTCTTCACAGTTCACTTGTCTTTTTTTCACGAAAATGTTCTTCACTTGTCTCAGTTCCTTGGTGAAAATTTTGATGGTAGGCCAATAGACAATTTGTAGTTGCCATTTTACAGTCTGAAAAAATGCTCCCTCCAATTTCCTATCGTGGACATACACGGCTAATGGGGGAAACAGTCGGCATTCGAGACCAAGTGCATTCTTGGCTATGCTGACTATGGTGAAAATGTGAATAGAACTGTCGCTTACGTCGCAAGCAGAACAGATCATAAATCTGCACCAAGCAATCTGGCACAAACCCCAAAAATAACTGTGGTAATCAACATGATTTCCTCAATTAGATATAAGAAAGACACACGGAAAAAAACCAGCAGAATAATGTATTCCCTGTCACTGATGTACTTGTATCAATTCTAAATCCCCGATTCCATTAAAAAAATCTCTCTAGTACAGATATGAATGAGCATGTCTTGGCCTAAGCAAAATTCACTTCCTTACATACACTCTTTCTAGCCGAAGTAACAAGAAATTTGCTCTCATACAAACTGTCAGCTTAGCATGGTTGGGATCTGGTGTTACACACAAGACATAAACACGGTACACGTCACAAGGCATGCTCATTCTCAAAAATCACTGCAAAAATGAACTGAATTTCCGATTCCATTCCAGTAAAAGATCATGCTTATCATATCAGTCATGTTTGCCAGGCAAGGTACGGGTTAACAGAGACATACAGTAGCATTTAGTATATAAAGAAAGGGTGGAAAGGAAGAAACAGCTCTGATGTTAGTGAGGCGCAATATCTTTGCAACTATGAGTACCATACGACAAAATAGAAAATGACCAACAATTTCAATACTATGGCAACACCAAGCAATCCAAACACTTATGGTTCAACAGTCGGTCACTTGCTGCCACTCACCATCAACAGCTTCCTTCCACAAGGTCACATTGTTATTACCATCAGAAACAGCCAGAATACTCCCAGTAAGCGACCATGATAGCCTCCACACAGGGGTTTTGAAGTCATGCAAAATCCTGCCTAGCCATTGCTCACCTTCCTTCGCCTCAGTCCAGATCACAACAGTTCCATCCTGAGATGCACTGGCAATGGTAGACTTTGGAAGGCCAAGGTTTGCAGCCCAGGCCACATCCCTCACCCAGTCCTTGTGCATCTGAAGGGCAGGGAAGCAATCCATCCTCCAACTACCATTCTGCAGCTTCCATACTTTAACAGTGTTGTCACACGAGATGCAAGTTTCTGGACATACTCAAACTGACCGGAAGGTCCAGCAGTGATCAGAGCGCCAGGGGCCACTGCTGGAGAGCAAGACACAGAAGTCACCCCCACTGGATGCGCCTGATCAATGCGTGTAGTGTCCCAAACTCCATCAGCACGCGCAGTAAACACCGAAATGTTCCCATCAGAAGAACCACACGCCAAGCATAGCCCAAGCTCATGAGGTGCCCAAGCAATGGAGTTGACGGAGGACCTGTGCTCGGTGAATGTATGAGCCTGAACCCACTCGTCAGGCCTCCCCCCTTCCTTCCATATGATCACACGTGTCAGCGACAAGGCTACTGCTGACCAGGCCCATCCTGATGGTCACACGGATACTGAAGAATGTGAAGGCTCCAAGGTCGGCCCAAGGCCCAGGCGCGTGGCCCAGCCAAATAGGAGGTTCGCTGGCCCCGAGTGGCATGTGTAATATAAGCTGGCGGTGTGCGTGGGTTCTGTATCAGAGAAGAAAAACTCCAACTAAATTCTGAATTTGTGTCGCTACCTTTCATGTTGTTCTCCTTCCTCCAGCATCGCCGACTCCCAATCCCCTTCCCCCCTTCTGCTGGTGTTAACAATTGGTATCAGAGACTCGTTCTCTCCATCCTGGAACCCCTCCCACTCTTCCCACCCCACTATACCCGTCTCCAACGCTCTCGTGGAGCCATGGATCCCAATTTCAAGTTGCTTTTCGACGAGATGAAGAAGTTCAATGCTCGGTTTGACGAGCAGTCCCTGCGCTTCGACGAGCAGTATCCGATTACCTTGCTCGTTTCTCTGAGTTGGTGGATCAGCTTAAAGTTTATTCACCATCTCGTGACCCCCTATTCTATACCATGCGATTCATTGATGGACTGCGCCCTGATATTAAAAGTGTTGTTCATATGCATCGTCCAAAAGACCTCAAAACTGCCGCGACTTTGGCATTGTTGCAGGAGGAGATGGCTGGCAACGTCCCGGTGAAACCGCCGAGACATGGTGATTGGCATTATTCGGCGCGCTCGTCTACCTCTACTAAGGGATCCCTGCCCTTACCACCACCTCCACGGCAGGACCGTGGTCCTCCAACGACTGCCCCTCGCGAAGCTCCAACCAACGATGCCAAGCTCGCGGCCATCAAGTCTTATCGGCGTACCATGGGCCTCTGTTACAAGTGTGCCGCCCCATGGTCCAAGGGCCACAAGTGTGCGCCTGAAGTCCTACTTGCAGTGGAAGCCGTATGGGGTGATTTTGATGATCACACAGCTCAAGACCCAGATACTTCAGGGGATCCTCCTGATGAACAGATATTCCTGGCTATATCTAAGGCTGCTGTATTAGGGACTGCCTCAGCAAGAACTGTCAGGTTTTCAGGAAGTCTTATGGGTCAGTCGGTTCATATTCTTCTCGATTCAGGCAGCTCCTCATCTTTTGTTAATTCGGCGGTAGCAGCTCAGCTGACCAATGTACAGAGCGACCCAATATCAACTCGAGTACAAGTGGCAGGAGGTTCTCACTTACAGAGTACTCGGTTGCTGCGTGGATTGACTTGGACAGTGGGTCAGTGCTCGTTCCAGACAGATTTCAGGGTACTTCCACTACATTCTTATGATGTTCTTGTGGGCATAGATTGGTTAGAACAGTTCAGTCCTATGCAGGTTCACTGGCGTGACAAATGGCTTATTATTCCATATCAGAATAGCTTCTCGCTGCTTCAAGGCTTGGATTCTTCAGATGCATCTCCGTTGATCATGCAACTCTGTGCTGTGGCGGATTTACCTTCTCATGAATTAACCGTGGACTCCCTTCCTCCACACATTTAGACATTGATACAGGGGTTTCCTCGGTTGTTTCAGCCGCCTACAAGCTTGCCTCCTCACCGAGCGTGTAATCACACCGTTCCTCTGATTCTAGGTGCCCAGCCAGTTTTCATCCGCCCTTACCGCTACCCTCCGAACCTGAAGGATGAAATTGAGCGGCAGGTGACTAAAATGCTTAATCAGGGTTTAATCCAGCCTAGCTCGAGTCCCTTCTCATCTCCGGTATTGTTGGTCAAGAAGAAAGATGGCAGCTACCGATTTTGTGTGGATTTCCGACAGTTGAACGCTATTACAGCTAAGGGCAAGTTTCCAGTGCCAGTGTTCGATCAACTCATGGATGAACTTGCTGGTGCTAGTTGGTTCTCCACATTGGACCTTCGGGCTGGGTTCCATCAAATCTTGTTGAACCCAGGCGAGGAATATAAGACGGCATTTCAGACTCATTTGGGCCAATATGAGTTCTGCGTTATGGCATTCGGGCTCACAAGCGCTCCAGGAACGTTTCAGGGCGCTATGAACGAAACTCTGAGGCCTGGTCTACGCAAGTTTGTGGTCGTCTTCTTTGACGACATCCTGGTATACAGTCGTTCCTATGAAGAACATTTGTCTCATCTTGCTCAAGTTTTCTGTTGGCTGGCAGACGATCAGTGGTGTTTGAAGCTGTCTAAGTGTACTTTTGCGCAGCGATCCATTTCATATTTGGGCCATGTTGTGAGCGCCGAGGGAATCTCCACAGACCCTGCCAAGGTTAAAGCCATTGCTGATTGGCCTCAACCTGCTAATGTTAAAGCTTTGCGCTCATTTTTGGGACTCACAGGTTATTACCGCAAGTTTGTGCGTAACTTTGGAATCATTGCGAAGCCTTTGACCGAACTTCTCAAGAAGGATGTGGTGTTCATATGGACCTCAATTCACGAATCTGCATTCCAACTGCTGAAGCAAGCACTTTGTTCCTCACCAATGCTCGCTTTACCTGATTTCTCCCAGCCGTTTCACATTGAGATGGATGCCTACGGGTACGGCGTGGGTGCAGTCCTCACTCAAAACAGTCACCCTCTCGCTTACTGCAGTAAGGCACTCAGTCCCCGCAACCAAGGCTTATCAGTCTATGAAAAGGAATACCTAGCAATCCTCATGGCGGTAGAGCAATGGTGTCATTACTTGCTGCATAATGAATTCATCATACACACGGACCAGCGTAGCCTTATTCACCTCAATGAGCAGCGACTTCACACTGTGTGGCAGTAGAAGGTGTTCACCAAGCTGCTTGGTCTGCGTTACAAGGTCCAGTACAGGCGTGGCAGGGAGAATGGCGCTGCTGATGCGTTATCACGCTGCGGTCCGCCTACTGAGCTATGGGCCCTATCATCTCTTACTCATGACTGGCTTCAGGAGTTAGTACAGTGGTATGCTTCTGACCAGGAGGCACAGTTACTGCTGTCACAGTTAGCAATTGATCCTGCTGCTAGGCCTCCTTTCAGTCTTCACCAAGGCATTATCAAATACAAATCTCGTATTTGGCTAGGCTGTAATACTGATGTTCAGAAGCGAGTTATTTCTGCTCTCCATGACAGCCCCATTGGTGGTCATTCTGGAGTTCCTGCTACATTCCAGAAGGTCAATCAACTCTTTTACTGGCCAAAGATGCGAGCTGACATTCGCACTTATGTCCAGTCTTGTTCGGTCTGCGCCCAAGCCAAGCCTGACAGGGCTAAATATCCCGGATTGCTGAGCCCTCTACCTGTGCCAAAAAACTCTTGGGAACATATTTCCATGGATTTTGTCGAAGGATTACCTACCTCGGGACGCGCTAATGCCATCATGGTCATGATCGATAGGTATTCCAAATATGCTCATTTCGTGGCCCTGCATCACCCCTTTTCAGCTGCGTCAGTTGCCCGGCTCTTTCTGGATTCTGTTTTTCGCCTTCATGGCATGCCTCTTTCTATTGTGTCGGATCGCGACCGGATTTTCACAAGCAAATTTTGGCAATCTCTCTTTTCTATGGCTCACGCGGTTTTGCGCATGAGTTCTTCTTATCATCTGCAAACCGATGGACAGACTGAGCATGTTAACCAGAGCCTGGAAACATACCTCCGTTGCTTCGTTCATGCTTGCCCCACTCGCTGGACTCAGTGGCTGCCGTTGGCAGAATTTTGGTACAACTCAAGTTATCATTCTGCTCTCGGCCATTCACCGTTTGAGGTATTGTATGGCAATCCACCGAGACATTTGGGATTGGATCTTGATGTGGTAGCTCCTGTACCTGAGTTGTCAAAGTGGCTGGAAGAACGTGCTATTATGCAAGATCTCATTCGATAGCACTTGCTCCGAGCACAAGCAAGAATGAAATGCCAGGCCGACAAATGGCGATCTGAGAGGGTCTTTGCTGTTGGAGATTCAGTATACCTTAAACTCCAACCATATGTGCAATCTTCGGTGTCCCGTCGCTCCAATAACAAGCTCTCCTTCAAGTTCTTCGGCCCGTTCCGCATCTTAGCTCGCGTCGGCCAGGTTGCATACAAGCTGGAGCTGCCAGCGTCTGCTGCCATCCACCCGGTGTTTCATGTGTCACAACTCAAGCGGTCTACAGGTTCTTAGGTGGTGGCCTCTACATTGCCTTCTGATTTTGTTGAGCTACAGGTGCCGGAACAGGTCCTACAGCACCGCTGGACCATAGGGCCTCACCCAGTGGAGCAAGTTCTCATCAAGTGGTCCCAGATGCCTCTTGAGCTGTCTACTTGGGAGCCCCTTCTTCATCTCCATCAGCAATTTCCAAGAGCTCCGGCATGGGGACATGCCACTCTTCAAGGGAGGGGGAATGTCAGCGACAAGGCTACTGCTGACTAGGCCCATCCTGATGGTCACACGGATACTGAAGAATGTAAAGGCTCCAAGGTCGGCCCAAGGCCTAGGCCCAAGGCCCAGGCGTGTGGCCCAGCCAAATAGGAGGTTCGCTGGTCCCGAGTGGCATGTGTAATATAAGCTGGCGGTGTGCGTGGGTTCTATATCAGAGAAGAAAAACTCCAACTAAATTCTAAATTTGTGTCGCTACCTTTCCTATTGTTCTCCTTCCTCCAGCATCGCCGACTCCCAATCCCCTTCCCCCTTCTGCTGGTGTTAACAACACGGCCATCGTAGCCACAGGACGCGAGCATGGAGCCAAACTTGGGGTGAGCCCACGCGACCTGCCAGACCGGCCCCTGGTGCTCGCTCAAGGTGGCCAGCTGCTGGTGCGAGGTGCCATTGACGCTGACTATCTTTATGGTGTTGTCCGAGGAGGCCATCGCGATGCGCTTCCCGTAGTAATCCATGGCGACATCGTGCACCACGTCAGGGTGCCCGGTTTCGATCTTGTGGGGAGGCATCTAGCAAATGGACTGAAATTGGCACGCCAAATCTTGTGAAGAGTTGTTACGACCTTAGGCTAGGCTCTTTCCTGCCTGGTAGGGAAAAATGAGCAAAATATAAATAAATGTTCCATTCATGTTTCCTGAAAAAAACAGGAAGCAGTAGAGAACAAATACGACTATATCCCATCTCTACAGAACTGAAATTAGCAAAAATTTCTAACGCGGTAATGCCAATAAGAAAAAAAACTTACAGTAGCTACCTATGAACTACGCTACCGAATTTTTTACATTTTAGCCCTTTTTTTAAAGTTCCTCACAAATAGATCTCTGACGGAAAGAATTCAGAAAATGGACTCTTAGCTCGGCGCCATCGGTGCTGACGCCGAGCTAACACGTCTCGGCGCCAGCGTCTCTAACGCTGAGCTTCTAGACACGGTAGATGACATGGAAGTGAGCTCGGCGCCAGTCACTCTGGCGCCGTGCTCGGTGCCGTAAATCTTGGCGCCGAGCTCCCTACCATTTAACCCCGACCAACCTTTCTGCCCGAGCGTTCTTCCTCTTCTTTCTCCTCCCTCTCAGGTTTTTTCTCTCCCCACTTCACTCTACCTCACGAATCGGTATATTAGACCTTGAAAATTTTGATTTGATCCATAGATCTTCGAGAGCAAGGTATCCTCGCTCCTCTCCTAGTTTTTTCGCATCGATTCAGTAAGTATTAGTCGGATTTTTTAACGTAATAATCGTCATCACTTAGGGTTTCATTGTATCCATCAATATATGTATTATACAACCATAGGATGATGTCAAGGCGTGAAAAAGCTAGTAAATCTAGAGGCATGTAGTTATGTTATGGGTTCATTGTTGTGTATCAAATGGAAAACCCTAGGTTTATGGTTTAATGTTAACTGCTTTGGGTTCTTAGAACGAAATTGGTTGTATTGTAGTTATGGTTCTCATTGACATTTATTTGTGATGTTTTGATTTATGTTTGTTAAATTACATCTGTTTTGTTAGATGCAAGAAATGTTTCGGGAGGAGTTTTGGCGAAAACGGAGTCGTCCTCGAGAATTATACCCCGACGCGTCTAGCAAAGATGCCCTCGTCCCTCCCGACCTCCCTGTCCCTAACTATAACTGTGGTTTCCCAGCCCATGTTTTTCAATCGAAACATCCGGACACTACGACGCGTTGCTTCTACACATGCAGTCATTTTAATGTAAGAAATTATTTCCACTATCCTTTTTCTTTATTTGTGTAAGTATGCTACTAATATTATGTTAGAATCTCGTTGTGTGGGATTATGAGAGGTGTTTTTTCTTTCAGTGGATCGACGGTGCAGACAAGTTTGATCCTATGTACCTCATTTTCGATGATTGGTTTAGAGGGAGACATCCACGTGAGCACTTCAAGCGGTGGGTTCCACCCCCCTAACCCACCGTCAATGACGGCTAAGGAGAAATATCTAGCCGTAGTTAGACGACTCGAGGAACCTCCTCTGTGCGATTGTAGAGATCGAGATGTGATAAACCCTAAGAATACGTTAGAGTTTGTGTGTCCAAATAAGCATGAAGTAAGTACAAAGTGTATGTGTTAAAATGTTGAGCTATATATGTTCATGTACTAATGTCTACTTATTTAGGTGTTTTCAATGACGAAGTATCATTTGAAGGAGTGGTTGTATGGTCCTAAAAACCAATGGCCGGAAGAACCGCGAAATGTTAAGGAAAAGAAGAAAGAAAGGGTAATTTATAAAGCATCTCCTGTCATATGCGAATGTGGTGTTAAATCCAATTATGGCCTAGTCCCTTCGGAGCTTGGAATAGGCCATTATTACGGCCATATGGTTGAGTATGATGAGGTTAGTTATTTTTGTGGTAAACATGAAATCGTGTTTTATTTCTTTTGCTAAGACATATATGATAGAATTTTCCGTTTGAACAGAGCACTAGGAAATGCATGTGGAAATGTTATGATGGTTAAGCTAAGTCCTTGGATAAACTGATGAAGAGGCAAGTAATTGCACGGAAGAGGGGATATGAACCTAACTACGTCAACCTATTCGTTAAACATCACAAAGAAAAGATACGTGAGTTTGCAAGACAACGCGGTATTTGTAACTCAATCGATGTTGGACTTAACAAATGGGGATTGGAGAGACAGATGACGTTAGAGGAGGTGAGGGCAAGGAATGAGACAAGGGAGGAGACAAGAGTACAGATGCAGGTCTTGAACCAACATGTTGTTGCATTATGTGCCAGTGAGTGCTTGAAAACATTTTTTTCGTTGCCTAATTTTAAATGTAATATAATCGCGTTGCTAACTGATTGCATTTCATATATGAAGAGATTGGTTGCAGCGAGGAACATGCCGCAGGGTTGGCTCATGCAAGGTATGAGGAGAAGAAGTTAGATAAGCATAGATCGTGAGTTGGTCGCACCGTTCAATCATTGATTGTGTTATCTGATGAGGGGGACGAGGATGAGGACGACACTGGCAGGACTGAGTGAGCTCATTGCTCTAGCAGAGGCGGGCTTGCAGGCACAAGAGGCTGAGGACGATACTGGCAGATTGAGCGAGCTCATCGCTCTAGCAGAGGCGGGTTTACGGACGGAGGAAGATGACGACGCATTCTTTACTCAGGCCACAGCGGCCGTAGATGAAGCGGATGCCACTTACTATAGGCGACAGGCAGGTCAAAGCAACGCAGGTGAGCCTAGCCACGGCAACAAGGTTGTAGTAGAGGACTGGTACTCGAATGATGAGTTGCTTACTTAGTATGTTTCAGACTGAGGATTTGGAAGTGCATTTGCCCCTATGTGTACTGTCGGCATGTACTTCTAGTATTATTATATTGTTTAATGTGGTATAGTATTGAACTTTTCATTATGTGGTTGTTTTCATTATTTATGGTATCAATATTCCGCTTAATGTTACAGACATATTGAAATGTGAACATGTGCTGCAAATAAAACCTAACGACGTATGACATAGTATTGAACTCTGGCGCCGAGCTCGGCGCCAAGATCTACGGCGCCGAGCTCGGCGCCAGAATGACTGGTGCCGAGCTCACTACCATGTCATCTACCGTGCCCAGGAGCTCGGCGCCAGAGACGCTGGCGCCGAGACGTGTTAGCTCGGCGTCAGCACCAATAGCGTCGAGCTAAGGGTCAATTTTCTGAATTCTTTTCGCCAGAGATTTATTTGTGAGAAACTTAAAAAAAAAAGACCAAAATATAAAAATTTCGGACAACGCTACGGTATCACGCCATTAGGTTTAAGTTGCAGACGGTAAATGTGGAAATTACCTAATGTTATAGAATAGAAAAGTGAAAAATACGATGCCACTAAATCTCAGATCTGAACGTCCGCACTGGCAGGTCAGATTTGAGAAATTCGTAGAACCATAGGGAACAAATCAGATCTCGTACGAGAAAGCAGAGCAGATAGGGTTCACCTCGAGGTCGCACGGCCAGATGCAAAGAGAGCTGGGACGAAAACGAGGTGGAGCAGTTCAGGAATCAGGAAAGCTCAAAGCGAAGCGAAGTGTCAAGGGGAGAAATCTCCACTTCTCCGGTGCGTATACAGGTTTGGGGATCATAGCCCCGTTCAGCTGGCTGAATTTTGATGGAAAAAATATTGTTCTGACTGAATTATTGTAAGAGAAGATACTGTTCCGACTAAAAAAAAACCGAACGAATCGAATATGGGGTAAATTGAACGGGACCATAAATATCGGCAACCTCCGGTTCCAAGGACTGGGCTCCACCCAAGCCTGGTTCATTTTGGGCCCATTGCACATTCCCGAGGCTCAATCCAAAATACTCAGGGGGCCTTCGGGGCTGGGATTATTGAGCCAGCTTAGTTCAGGCAGAGCCGCAGAGCCCATTTAGCTCAAATTCAATCAAATGGTCCTCGTATTTTATCTCAAATCAAATAATAACAAATAGGATAATATAGGTTCTCAGAGCACGAAGTTCTATAATCCAGGGATTCGAAAAAACCCAGATTGTTATAATCTATAATCTAGATTATCATATTCAATCATAATCTCGATTCTAATAATTCAAAGGTGATTCAAATAGGTCCTAGGTAACGAGTAGGGAGTATTTTCTATTGCTAATGGTAGTAGTGAGTTATCAGGGCCCTTTGGAATGTAGTATGAAAGATCAAACGTAGGAATAGACAAAACGTAGGATTTCGCACGTTCAACATAGAACTAGAAGATTTAGAAACACATGAAAAGTTGAAAACCAAAAGGTTGTTAAGGTGTCTCAATAGACAAAACGGAATCCTTTGTTTAGTCTTAAAAATCCTCCAATTCAAAGATGCCTCAACATGTAGACAGGTACTTCTATTTTATTTTATCTAGTTAGTACAGTAATCTCTTGGCATAAAGGTTCCTTTTATTGGCATTGTTATATTTCCCTTAGATGGATATATGTAAAACTCTTTCATTTTTGTAGGAGCATAGTAACTACTCCCTCGGGTTCGAAAAGAATATAGTTCTAGATTTGAACCAAGAATTTTTTGTCCATAGGTTGACTAAGTTTATAGAAAATAATATCAACATTTGTTTACTACTATAAAAATATATTTCATTAGTAATCTAATGATACTTAGTATCATAAATGTTAGTACCTTTGCATGTATTTGGTCAAATTTAAAATTATTTTACTTCTCAAAAATGAGAATTCCCTTCTTGTTTAGACAAAAGAGTATTTTAGACTCTAAGGCTGATGCACAATCGAGCCTAGTAGAATGTATCCATTCAGATTTGGTCCTCGACTTGACATGAGTACTCATATTTTTCTTGATTTTATTCTATGGCTATGCTATTTTTTTAGTGGTAGACAATGTACCTCTCAATAGCGAGATAGCTATGATGACTTCATCAATATCAAAAACTATAATCTAAGGGCCTGATTGGTTCGGATCCAAAATTTGCCCTTCCAAAACTAGGGCAAGCCAAAACTAGGGCGTGCCAAATTTTGGTTGCCAAAACCTTAGCAAGAATTTTTGGTATAGCACATGGTTGGGTGCCAAACTAGGATATCCAAAATTTTGGACCTTGATTGGTTTGATGCCAAAATAAGAAGCACCTTTTCTCTTGTATGCTGCTAAAGAACTTTCTAGAGACTTGCCAAAACTTTGGACATAAACATTGGCGTGCCAATTCTTTGGCAATGAACCAATTGATGACTAAAACTTTGGCATGCCATGGTTTTGGTTGGGAAAGAATCGGTAGCCAACTAATTAGGTCCTCGGTCTTTTGGAATATGCTTATATAGATATAGGACTAAGGCATATGTATATGGCATTGTGTATTCATAGAGCTAAGTGTACCTAAGTTCGCGAGCCTCCATTGTTAGAAAAGCATTCTGATTTTCGTACTGGAGAGCAAACTCTCTATCAACGCTTTTTTTACTCTAAAAAAACTGTTAATGTTTGTCTCAACCCTCTGCGCCTGCTGTTGGGGCCGAAGACTGATAGTGGACTGGGCTTTTCTGTTGGGGCCGAAGACTGATAATGGACTGGGCTTTGGGCCCAAGAAATGTCCAGATACCACACTGTCCTGACTCCCGAGGCCCAGCTGGACATCATTTCAATTTCCAGCTCTTTGTTCACTTGTCGCAGCCTGCATGGAATTATATTTCTTCAATTTTTCTTTTGTTTCCTCTAGAAGAAGTACTTGAATTATGATATTGGGTCAGGCAGGATGCCTCCATTTCAGACTTGTACCCCCTTTTTTTCTCTCTCTGATAGGAGATCTAGAAGACACTAGGATACAGTTTTGAGTTCAAGAGTGCGGCGTTCAGCGTTGTACCCTGCACGTTGGCAGAAAAATAGTAAAGTACATGTGCTGTGATTGTGAAATCGTATAGCGTGACCATCGCGCCTCCCCGCTGACCTTCTGCACCGTGTACGATTCTGCCATTGTGCATGTACGATTCTGCATGTACGATTCTGCCATTCTGCACCGTGTAGGAAGGAGTACGACACCTTCCGTCGGACATTCGGACTTGCAAAGCGCAACAGCGATCGAGACGGCGAGCTTGGCACATGGCGGACGCGACGAACCCGCGCAAATCCTTTTCGGCCACCTCCCCGTCGGCGTCGGCGTCGGGTCCACGTCCACGTCGCTCCGGCGGGCCACGACCGCGCCTGTGTAGTATTGATGCATCCAAAATGATTTCTAAGTTTATGGTATGTTCGGTGCAAACCGTACATCTATCTTACGTCAAGATTACACTATCTCTAAATTAATCAAAACGAGCTATCACTTGACAGCCTGTTCGGTTGGCTGATTCGTATCGTTGCTGGTTCGTGAAGAAATACTGCTGGCTAGTTTGTGTGAGAGAAAAATACTGTTCCGACTGAAAATTTACGATCGTTTACGATAAGTCACAGTCAAACGACCATGCTATGAGCTTCGTCACCTGCACCCCCACGTGGCCGGAGGAGGAGACGTAGGCGAGCGTAGAAGCTAGACGTTCGCGCTTCAACTGTAGACTGTTGTTCTTTTTTATCGATTCAACTGTAGCCTGTTGCCGGCATGGCAAGCGGCCGACTGCTTCCGTTCTTATCCGCTGACTTGTAGTTCATCTTCATACGGAGGATACTTTCGGAACAAGTTAAGATTAAGGTCCCGTACGTCGAGAAGATTCAGAGAAATCGGATCACACCAAGTTCGTAAATTTAGTGAGACTGAATCGCTGATGGAGTGCTTGATGTTCAGTTAGTGACGGACTGAGAGTGATTACTCGCACTAACACGACACAAAACGAGCGTAACCGTCACTAGAATTTCAATTTCCAGAACGTCATGTCGCGAGTCCACGCTGCCGGTAGAGAGGATTCGGCAGAGCCGTGAGCAACAGCGCGAGCGTTGCCATCCCCCGTTCAATGCAGGACCAGGACGTTGCTGCCGCCACCAACCGCTCGCGGCAGACGGACACAAACCACGCGTACAGCGGTGGCTCCAACGGCCGGAGATTCAGGCACTGGACTGCCAAAAGCGAGATCCCAATCATACGGAGGATCCCCGACTAGAAGATTTTTCAGAAACTCACCCGAAGCGGACACCGCTAGATTCTGGTCCACACAGCCTGCCTGGACGCCGTGGTGACACAACCGGCAAGCCTGATGTCACGGCTTCGCTCAAACAAGCCGCCCATTTGGCGTAGCATCACATCACAAGATTTCTACTTTACTCATCCAACATGGACAGTAGGTGATGCAGAATTGCAGATGCAGCTACAGCTCTCTCTCCAAAAATCTTGGGAGAAGCTGAAACGAACTTGAACAGCTTACACAGCGTTCTACTTTTACACATTGCAGCCCAGCCTCTGGGGTTCAGGACAGGGTGCAACACGCACCCAGGCCAACAGCAGACTTCAGAACCCGGCTGCTGCAAGATCTACCTGCTATATACTATATATTTACAACGAATTGAATGGCAGTACAATGGTAGAAAAAAGGTTAACATCGTCTTGCTACTACTGTCAGCAGCGTCTCGAGCCGCCGCCGCCCTGGGTTGAGAGCGCAAATCCGCCACTACTGTCAGCAGCGTCTCGAGCCGCCGCCGCCCCGGGTTGAGAGCGCAAATCCGCCACGGTCGTACATTCGCTGGATCTCTTCCCGGTACCCGCTGAGGGATTTGCGAGGCAGGGCCGGCGTCAGCTCCACCACGTCCCCCATGCTGAGCTTCCGGTTCGGGTCGCATATGGGCTCGTGGTTCACCCTCGGCCGGAGGTCTTCCTTCATGGGAATGCTGTAGGGGCTCCATCTTGAGCTATTGGCGCCGACACGGTCCATGAGATCCATTACTGTTGAGTTTGCCGGGAATTCTTGGACAGACATCTGAAATGACACCACAGACTTTATATCAGATAACTGAATCGAGCATAAACATGCAATGAGCCATGCGTGTAATTAATCGGAACTGGGCTAACCTTGTCATGCTCCAGGAGGATGACAAATAGTGGTCCATCGTGGTTGCATTGGCGGGTATATGAGTAAGGGCACTCCTCTGAATGCAAGGGAAACGGGCATGGTGGCCTCACAGTATCGGCATTGCCTAGGGAGGCAGTCCGTTCTTTGTTCATCGCTTCGCATTGCCATGTAAGGACCCATCTTGCCCATTCCACCATTTGGAGCACGAATGAATGCCTAGAAGTGCCCTCCTTGTACCTCCAGTGTGCCGCGAATCCATACTCGGCCTGCAGATGCATCTCCTTTGTGCGGATCTGAACTTCGAATGGGTGGACGCCTTCACTCATGACAACAGTGTGCAGCGATCGATACCTACAGCAAGCAAATAAGTGCATGGCCTTGCAGGAGAATTGAATGGGTCTACTGAATTGCATCTTAGCTTACCCATTTAATTTCGGATGTGATATGTAATCCTTGAATCGACCAGTAACTCGAGGCCCCAATCTATGAACAACACAAAGGGCTTTATAACAATCTTCTTCGTTCTCAACCACAAGACGCAGGCCATGTATATCATGGATCTCCTCCATTGTCAAGTTCTTCCTGATGATTTTACCAAATTGAGTTAGCAGAGATACATAAAAAGAATGTTTTACTATCAATCATTGCAAAAAGGACGGTTATGACATACTTTAGCATCTTGGAATGAATACTGTATAGGCTCTTGTGCCTCCCAGAAAGATTGTGATACGAGACACCAGCATCCCTCAGACCTTTATCTAGTTTATCCACAGCAGATGTAATTAGCTCCTCATTAAAGGATTCTGTAAGTTTGGATGACAACTCCTTGTGCTCTTCCGGATTCAAATACTTGAAACAAAGATTCTCCAGCTGGTCTTTCCAGCTAGCAATCCCTAGTCGGTTAGCTAAAGGCACAAAAATCTCCATTGTCTCCTTAGCGAATCTTTGTTGTTTGACCAAAGGCAAAGCTTCTAAGGTCTTCATGTTATGCAGGCGATCTGCAAGCTTTATTAGAACAGCGCGTGCATCTGCCATTGCTAGAAGCATCGTATGCAAGCGATCCGCTTCAACTGTTCTGCTTGCTGTGTTGTTATCACGAGCAAGTTTGCTAAGGTGGCTCAACTTGGAAACCTGAACAGGTCAGACAAAAACCATAAGGACAATGGAGCTAACAAGAGAATGGAACAACTTTAGAACCATGATGATGGATAACACCAAATAAAAGTGAATTTTCAAAATAGACATGTCAAACAGAAGAATGCAGGCAGCCGAGAACATATTGCTAAAATATATTGAAAGTTGTGGTTGTGGAGAACTATTAAGAAAGAGACTAAACAATGTGATACCATTGTCAGCTAAACAACTCATACTATATCGCAAAAGTCACACATTGGGTTGATCCAAATGAACATTTTTTCTTTAGGTGCTTATAAGATAATACAAATAAAATGAAAGCAGCAGATGATCATTGACTTAAAGTTACAGGGAGTACATCATCATAATTGCAATTGATTAAGCCAACAATTTGACGAGACACAGAGGAAATAACAATATTTTCCAATTGCAACAAATTATCAAGATCCGAGGGAAAAGGAACACATACCCCTTCCACGAGATCAGCAACCCCAGCACCAAACATATGGAAGATGTGATCATAGTCAATGAATGAATCATCAATGGTGTCATGCAGAAGCCCAGCCGAGACAACTGTTGCATTCGCACCAATCTTGGCAAGTAGCACAGAAGTCTCCACACAATGTTGCAAGTATGGATCACCACTCGCCCGCGTCTAATCACAGAACAAAAGCAGAGACAAGATTCAGTAACTAATGCACAGACTATTCAGGAACGGACAATTCAGCTAGAGGATGGAATTTGTGATTTACCTGGCCACGGTGAGCCTTCTCGGCCTCCAAGAAGGCCTTCACGACCAGCTCCTCGTGGAAGATGCGGTGGCGATCCTGGGCACTGGCGAGCAGCTCTCGGGCGTACGGCTCGCAGGCAGGGCTAGCCTCCGCGAGGTTCTCGTCGAGCTCGAACGCGAGCTCGCCGGCGCCGACCTCCGGGCGAGGGCTGCTGGGCGGCGCGTAGTCAACGCAGGAGCCGAGCGCGTTGCGCACGAAGCCAGCAAAGAGGCGGTCGCGGTCGCGGGCGGCGAGCCAAGAAGCCGGCGGGCTCCGGGATGGTGAAGAGGAGGACGGCCCCTGGAACACCGACACGGGGCTGTGGTGGTGGTGCAGGTCCCGCCGCTTGAGCGGTGGAGACGAGTGGGAGTGCGAGTAGGAGTACCCGCCGGCGACGCTCAGGTCGTCGGATCTGTCGTGCCACAGCGAGCCGAGGTCGTCGTGAGCCGGGGCGCGGGGCGGCGCGGCCGCAGCTGCCGGCGAGGAGAAGAGGCACGACAGGCCGCCGCCGCCGGAGGGCAAGCGGTGCGCGGCAGCCGGCGGCGGGGGCGCAGCGGTGGTGGACGGTGACGAGCCACGGGAGGTTGGGTCGAACTCCGAAGAGTAGACCGCGCCTGGCGGGCTGGTGTACAGGGAAATCGCGGGCAACGACATCGCCGGAATCGGGGATGCCTCTGGCGCGGTCGAACTTAAAGCCGCCGCTTAAAAGCTACAACCGAATCTGCTGACGGTTCGGAGTTAGAACTGGATTCCGCGCCGGAACCAGACGGGATTGTCTCTACGTCGGAGGCAGCACGGAATCCGATGTCAAGATTTGATGATCTCAGTGAGGTGGAGTCGGCGAATTAAAATCGGGCAAAACAAAGTGTACTGATTCGGCGGTGCAAACAGCTGAAAACGGGGGAAAATCAAAGCTGCAGAGTACACGAATTCAACGCCGAAAACGAGCTCGGCGCGATCAAGGAGGGGGGGATTTGGTGGGCGCGCTCTCGTCTCGTGGGGAGGAGAACGAGAGGAGAAAGCAGGGAAATGGGGAAATCTGCAGTTCTCCTCGCGTATTAAATTGGGTTGCGTCCCTTGTGTTGCTGCGTGTGCGTGAAGAGAAAGAATCTGGGACCCTCCTCGCTAATTATAGGATGGCGGCTGGCTCCCAATATGCCGAAACTGCCCCTCCTCAGGAATCTTCTATCGTGTTGCCGGTTGTTTTGGCCGTTAAGGCCGTGCCCAACGCTCCACACTGGATGTATGGCCCGGCCTCCACCTATACGTGCAGTGTACGCATCAGCCTCGCAGATGGTCAGTAGCGCTTGCAGAAGACACAGCTGCTTGGTCTGCCAAAAGGGCAGAGCTACCGTTCCAAGGCCGCGTTTAGTTTCGGCCGGAATCTGCATTTGCACCGTGTTGATGTAACGGCAAATATTATAGTAATTTTGTTTATATTTATGAATTATTGTCCAAACATTGATTAATTAGGCTCAAAAGATTTATCTCGCAAAGTTCAACCAAACTGTGCAATTAGTTTTTAATTTTATCTACATTTAGTACTCCATATATATACCGTAAGTTTGATGTGATGGGGAATCTTCTTTTTATATAGTGTCAAAGTTGGGAGTTTGGGGAACTAAACAAGGACAATACATGTTGTGGGCTTGTTGCTCTCCGCGTTGCAATAGAAAGTTGCGCTGTGCTCCATCCGTCTCTAAATATCTGTTGTTTAAGCTTTTCGATAAACAACTTTAACGTAATATATATTAAATAATATTAATATTTATAGTATATAATTAGTATTATTAGAAAAAAAATTTAATCTAGTTTTTTAATAAATTTATTAGAAGATACAAATGTTATATGTATTTTCTACAAACTAAGTCAAATTTACGGTACGCATACTAACAATGATAATTATTTAAAGACGAAGAGACTATGCAGCAAGTAGCACCCACTGGTTCCCGCACGTACTACGCTGTGGCATTGGATGCCCTGCTAGTACTTGGTCTACGTGCTGCTGCCCTAACTTCCTGTTCGCTTGGATTGTTTTTGTGGCTTATAAGTCTATGAATGCTGTTTCGTTGTGAGAAAAAAATATTATATCATAACTGATAAATATGGTTGATATGAAGCGAACAGGGTGTTTGGTTTTGCTGGTTCTGTCAGCCTTATCGATAATGATTCAAGTATATTTGTTGACAAGTATTTATGTTGACTCCATAAATGTATCATAAACTCAAAACATAAAGCATGTGTAAGCTCCGGTTCGCAAAAGTTCTTTAGCGCGTGTTTAGTTCCCGCCCTAAATTTCTAAAAAGTGCTACAGTAGCTATCACATTAAATCTTACGATACATACATAGAGCATTAAATGTAGACGAAAAAAAATTAATTACACAGTTTGGTTGGAAATTACGAGACGAACGTTTTGAGCCTAATTAGTCCATGATTGAACACTATTTGCCAAATAAAAACGAAAGTGCTACAGTAGCCCAAATTCCCAAATTCAGGGAACTAAACACGCGCTTAGTTGGATGAGCTTTGATCCTGGCTCATCTGTAAATTAGCATCGGCATGCCTAGCGTCTGGACGTCTAGAGGGACGATTGTGTTCGAACGTTGGCGCCTGCTGCTCTATTTCACATGCGTCTGTGCACAAGCAGGAACCTCCACGCCTCCTCGTTCGGACGCCCGCACCCCCTCTGCTTCCTGTGCCACATGCACACGGGCCGCACCCCTACCTCCATCCCTTGCTGCATCACGCGCCCGGGACCCAGGACCCCGCACCCCTGCCTCCATCCCCCTTGGCTTCCCACGCGCATGCATGGCGCTCCAGCAGTTGCAGCTGACGGGTTCCCTTACAAAATGTGCAACATCAGATCTATTTTTACAACATCTAGATGAAACATTTGGAACATACGTCTAAAACAGCCGAAACACATGCAACATACATCTGAAACACTTGCAAAACACTTGATATACATTACAAAACATATGCAACATCCAGATAAAATACTTACAATATATGTATAAAACACCTGAAACACTTAAAACATACTCTAGCAACATGCATGTATATGCAACACCCAGATCTATTTTTACAACATCCAGATAAAACATTTGAAACATACGTATGAAACACTTAAAACATACGCTTGCAACATACGTATATTGTCCTTGCAACATATGCAACATCTCATATACTCTCTCTGTCCCAAAATAGAAGTCGTTCTCGCTTCCTGAGAAGTCAACTTTTTTAACTTTGACCATTCATATATAAAAGATTATTAATATTTATAATACATAATTAGTATCATTAGATAGATCGTTGAATATACTTTCATAATAAACTTATTTGGAGATTTAAATGTTGAACATATTTTCTACAAACCTAGTCAAAGTTGAGAAAGTTTAACCTGCACGCATCCCTTAATGACTTTCTCTCTAGGGCGGAGGGAGTATACTTTTGCAACATTCAGATCAAAACACTTGAAACATAAGTCTGGAACGACAGAAACACTTGAAACACGACATCGCCGGTAGCCACGGCATACATGGTAGGGAACTACGGTCGCCAGCAGACTCAGGTCAGGGGGACATCGGCCCAGCATAGACCACCGCTGTAGGACATGGGCCCGTCGCTCCTCCTATGATTCTCCCATGCCAGCTCGCTACCTAGGCTCACGCCGTTAGTGTTGCTTCTCTAGCTCCGTTGTTACTCGGCCGTAGTCGTCGGGTGCGCGCGCAGTGGGGGAAGGGCACGGCGCGTCGGTGGATGGGCGTACAGTGGGGGAAGAGTCTCGGCGAGGTAGAGTAGGGCGGGCGTATGCGCGGTGACGCCGCGACACCGATGCGAGTGTGAGTGGGGAAATTTTCAGTTATGGAAGATGGAAGAGACGTAGAGGTGCTATTGAGGATGTCCATTTCACTGGCCCAAGAGAGCACGTGTCCGGACGGGACGGACGACCGTGTGCAAGCATTTGCGAATTGACATTGAACTTTGCAATTGAAGTTTTGCCACCTACTAAATTTCGCTGATTTTGTGACCTACAATGTACGTACTCAGGAGTGGACGATTGGTGACAAATCCGAAAGTACTATCTGTTTCGTTGGCCAATCATAAATGAGCATAGTAATTTTTGTTCGGACAAAGAACAGACAAATCTTTATCCTATTTGTTTGGGCTGGTTTGGCTTATAAGCCATAGCTGAAAGTGCCGTTGATTGGTTTGATGTGAAAGAAAAATATTGTTCGTTGATTGATAAACCATGACTTATAAGCCAAATACGATAAACGAACAGGGTGACGCAATTGCAAGGTGCTCCGTATTGCAAGGTGCTACGTAGTAGGATTGTCGGCTAGATGCCCAGTCGGCCAAACGGCATTTCTTATCCAAACGAATTGGGTAATGACATCCATGTTGATGGTGGTGTTACTGTGACTGCTTTACGCCTAAAGTCATTGGGCAAACCGAGACATGTCTTTTGTTAAATCAAGTTTGCCCTATCCAAAACCTTCTTCTGCCTTATTCGCTTGGCTAATAAGTCACGGCTAAAAGTACTATTAGCCGATTTGCTGTGAAAAAAATACTATTCATTGACTGAAAAGGCCAAGCGAACGGCGCGTTCATTCACGTCCCCTGGCCACAGCTAAATTAAATGACACTCGAGGTGATGCTAATACGCCATTATCATACCGATAAAAGCAATGCAAAAGCGAATTAGAATAAAAGACTTTCTAGAAGGTGCTACAACTACTCCCACTAGCTCTAGGAAAACCAGGATAGTGTGGCGTGGCGAGGCGGCCATTTTCTACTAATCCGCTGTTCATGCACTCCGGCAAGCTCCTATAGGCAGTTGCAGAAGGTCTGGAGATTCGGCCGGCAAAATTCCCCAATTATATGTGTCTATCTTTTTTAGAAAAATGTCCACTAACCTGTTGTGGTCACGGGTCACCTCAATTATATGTGTCTATCTTTTTTAGAAAAATGTCCTGTTTGTCCTTTTTAGAGTATTTATTTATTTTTTTACCTGAAAAACAGAAAGTCAAATAACGAATGATTGCCACCTCCGATCCCATCATCACAAACCACTGGTTTAAATTACTCTATGCTAATTAATTGTTGGTGGATATTGCTGTGTGTGACGTGTGAATAGAAGGTTCCTGCAAGATTTTTTTCTCTGACGGGGGAGACCTAAATCTCAAAACAAAGAGTATAGTAATTCCTTTCTTCTAAAAAGGATATTATAGGTTTAGTCAAAGTCAAACTATTTGAATTTAATCAAATATACATAAAAATACTCAATATTTATGCAAATTAGTATCATGAAACTAGCAAACATGCATGTACCCGTTGTGACAAGATGTTTAGTTTTTTTTTATTCTTCAACTCTTCAAGTACAAGATGTAGCATCTGAACTCAAGCAATAATTCATACCACCACACATACCTGGATGACATGTAGTTTGAAGATTTAGTTAGTGATCACATCATATGTTTAATTCATCTGGAAATCAAACTCCATAGCGTGCTTAAACACGTTTCTGCTCTGGCTCATAATGGGTACAAGAGGTTTAGAGATTTATCAGATCTTATCGTGTGTGTGTGTGTCAATTCATTTTGTGATTGAACTATGCATCACACTTAAACATTTAACTCATACAGACATGTATGAAAGTTGGTGAACCATGTCGACACATAAGAAAGGAGATTTGGGGTCGATGTGTTGCGAGTGATGAAGAATGAAAAACATTAGCCTCTTAAAAATTAATATTACATTATACTTATATATCCCTATATGTTTATCTCTTCCTGTTTGGTATATAAATATAGTTATTATTAGTATAAGCGATAGTTATAGTTTTATAGCATATATATTTGACTAGGTAGCATGTCCGTGCGTTGCTACGGGACAACTAATTTTTTTAACTAAAAACACATGGATCACACGATAAGATAACAATATTGTTAAATTAAATACCGATGTCAAAGTGACATTTAATTCAAAAAGCAAAGTTCATGAAATTAACATAGTCACGGAGAGCGCGACGTCGCAGGCTCACAATCTCTACTGTATAGATTTTTTTTGTGATACGGCTAAGATAATATTTTATATCGGTAAAAAGAATTCTACGATATCCATTTCTTTCATGCACCAATAAATTCATAAATAAGATCCGCTCCATCTCCATATAATCATGTACACACAGGTTCGAGTATATATGCAAATAGGTTCGTGCCCGTGCGTTGCTATGGGACAGCTAAACTTTTGTACTAAAAACACATGGATCGCATGATAAGATAATAATACTGTAAAAGTATATGACCGACGTTAAAGTGACATTTAATCCAAAAAGCTAAGTTCGTGAAATTTACACGGTCACAAAGAGCGTGGCGTTGCGGCTCATAAACCCTACTACTCTGTCCCTTATTGACTGTTGGTTGGGAAACGTGTTTCTCTCACAGGCACAGGTCCCGAGCGACCAACAAAAAGGGATGGAGGGGGTACTAAGTAGATTTTTCCGTGATACGGCTAAGATCATTTTTTATACCGGCAGGAAGAGATTTTCGATATCTATTTTTTCGTGCGCCAACAAATCCACGAATAAGTTACATCATATCTCCATACCATCCTGTACACGACGCTGACAAGCAAATTAGCCACAACTTATGTAATTAGTTTTATAATTAGCTCATGTTTAGTCCTCCTAATCAATATCTAAAAATTCAATGCGATAGGGACTAAAGTTTAGTCCTAGGATACAAACACCCCTGACTCTCGACTCCTACTAGCTGCTCACTTGCACCACCATGTCTGTGTCTGCACGTATATACTCTAATGCCAGAACGTCTAAGATGGTCTTTATTGTCAATCCTTTGAAAATATCACAACTTTAAGGTTGTTATTTGTGTATGCTGTAGGATTGGGATGCTTTACACTGATCCATGAGGGTGTCCATGAGAGTCAAAATTTTTGATGCCATTATGATGTCTAAGCTTACCGATCAGACAGAGACGAACTTGATTGTTAAAATATTTTCAACACTACTTTCATATACTCCCTCTGTCCTAAAATAGAATTCATTCTTGCTTCCCGAGAAGTTAACTTTTTTTTTAACTTTGACCAATTATACATAAAAGAATATTAATATTTATAATACATAATTAGTATCATTACATAGAACATGAATATATTTTCATAATAAACTTATTTGGAGATATAAATGTTGCATATATTTTTTACAAACCTAGTCAAAGTTGAGAAAGTTTGACCTGCACGCATATCAGAACGACTTATATTTTGAGGTAGAGGAAGTATATGCTAATGGAAGTAGTTAACTGGAAGTGGTGATGAATACAACAATACTTTTATATTATATGCTAATGGGAGCACGAAGAAACGTAGGAGAATGGACCTATAGACTAATGGTGGGAATATTCGTTTAGGAAATTGCAGAAGGTTCACCAGTATCACCATGTATAACCTGCACATCTTTTATTTGGCACCACTGATGTTTCCAACCATGCATGATTATTGTTTTCTTCCATGCATGATTATTGTTTCCTTTCATGCATGATTATTGTTTCCTTCCATGCATGATTATTGTCTTCTTCCATGCATGTGGCGTCAGGTGATCGATTTATTTCCTTCAAAGCAGGCGGGGATCGTAGGGATGACAATTTCTTTTTCTATCATGCCTTTCCTTTTCTTGCTCGCTCGTTGGATAGCGTGGGAGGTGGGATCAATCGCATGGGGTGGCAAACGGACGAACCAAGGCAATTGTCGCACCAAAACGGTGTCCACACTTTGTTCTTTTTAGTTGTACTAGGTAGCGTGCCCGTGCGTAAAGAAGGCAACGGGTATGTTACCTGCGGATACAAGCCTCATAGACCCGCACCTACGAGAGAAATTGTGCGCCCGCACCCACGCCCGCCACTAGCCACAGGTAGCATTCTGTGCCCGTACCCGCTATCCGTAGGCATGTCTTGCCCACGGGCATGCCCACCAGCGCGGTGGGACAGCGACCTGCATGGCGAGGACGATGGCCTAGGTCGGAGCCTCGAAGGCTCTGAGCGGGGAGGATGGCGGCCGACGGCCAGCGTCAGAGGCTCGAAGGATGGTGACCGGCGTCAGAGTGTGCTGGATCTAGAGAGAAGTCACGCGTGGAGACTGGAGAGGAGGCGTGCGAGGCCATCAGAGTGTGCTGGATCTTAGAGGAGTGAAGATAGGCTAACACATGTGCACAAGGTGATACACTTGGTGGTTGGCACATTTGAGCAAGGGTGAAGAAGCTAAAAGTGAAATGGAGTTGGTCGCAATGATGCTGGCGTCGGTCAACTGACCAGACGCTGGGTCGCTCTACGACCGGACGCCGAAAAGCTATGTCCGATCGTGTTGTCGGTCGGCATAGTGATTAGGGTTAAGCACCGGACGTTGGGCTATGTCCGGTCAAGCATGACCGGACGCGCCCGGTCGGCAAAAACTCATTTTGGACCCTTACTGTAAACGACCGGACACTGAGGGTTCAGCGTCCGGTCAGCTCTGTCGGAGCGTCCGGTCAACATTTTGACCGTTGAGATCAAATGTTCACAGTTGAATGCAAGGGACACGTGGCCGCCATCGGGCGACTGGACACTGAGGAGCAGCGTCCGGTCAGTTGGGCCGAAGCGTCCGGTCAGTTGGACCAGAGTGTCCGGTCAGCCCGTGTTATGCCGAGTGAAGGGGTATACCGGCTCTATTTCGTGGGGGCTTCTATTTAAGCCCCATGGCCGGCTGTAGCTTATAACCTTTGGCCATTTTCATTGACATAGCAACCTTGTGAGCTTAGCGAAAGCCCTCCCACTCATCTCCATCATTGATTCATCATCTTTGTGAGATTGGGAGAGAATCCAAGTGCATTGCTTGAGTGATTGCATCTAGAGGCACTTGGTGTTCGTGTTTTGCTGCAGGATTCACTTGTTACTCTTGGTGGTTGCCACCACCTAGATGGCTTGGAGCAGCGAGGATCGTTGAGCGAAGGGTGGTGATTGTCTCCGGCTCCAATCGTGGTGATTGTGAGGGGTTCTTGACCTTTCTCCGGCGGAAAGCCAAAAGGTACTCTAGTGGATTGCTCGTGGCTTGTGTGATCCTCATCTTGTGTTGGTTGTGCGGCACCCTATTGAGGGTTTGGTGTGTGAAGCTAATTAGCGCGTGAACCTCCAAGTGAGTGAATCGCCACAACGAGGACTAGCTTGCCGACAAGCAAGTGAACCTCGATAAAAAATCATTGTGTTCATCATTGATTCTGAGGTGATTAGTCTTCATTATTATTCATCCTTGTGATTGATTGGTTCTTTCATCTACATGACGGTATAACCTTGTTGATCACTCTCTTTACTTTACCGCAAACTAGTTGTCAAGCTCTTTAGTGTAGCTAGTTATGAGAGCTTGCTTGCTTGGTTAGTGTGGCTTTTTAGTTAGCCTTTGAGAGCACACTAACATAGGGTAGTGTTATAGCTATTGAGTGAATAGATACTATCTAAACTAGAATTATGGTAGGTCACTTACATTTTGAGTAGGCTAGCGCAACACTTGCTTCGTCTCATAATTGTCTAACTATTTTGTTAAGTGTTGTTGAAGAAATTTTATTAGGCTATTCACCCCCTCTAGCCATTAGGACCTTTCAAGTAGTATCAGAGTCGAGGTCACCGTGATTTGAGGCTTAACAACCTTCGGTGTAAAAATAGCTCAAATCAACAACACCAAGAAGCCACCCCAATTTGATGGCACAAATTATCCTTATTGGAAGTCAAAGATGACCACACACATCAAGTCAATCAATAGAAAGATGTGGAAGATGGTAGAAAGTAAAATTGAGATTGGTGATCTGGAGAATCCCACCGCGGTCAAAGAAGTTGAAAGCTCTAGTTTGGTTTTGGTGAATTGATGAAACCCCAAGTGCTAACCTAGTTTATCAAGTGATCATGAGATAGGTAGCACACTTCAAGTGGAGATGCTAATGAAGATCATAACATGACAATGGTGATGGCATGGTGATGATCAAGGGCTCAAACTTGAAAAGAAGAAAGAGAAAAATAAAAAGCTTAAGGCAAAGATATAATTTATAGGAGCTATTTTGTTTTGGTGATCAAGACACTTAGAGAGTGTGATCACATTTAGGTTTGATAGCCGTACTATTAAGAGGGGTAAAACTCGTATCAGAATGTGGTTATCAAAGTGCCACTAGATGCTCTAACTCATTGCATATGCATTTAGGATCTAGTGGAATGCTAACACTCTTGAAAATGTTTGTGAAAATATGCTAACACATGTGCACAAGGTGATACACTTGGTGGTTAGCACATTTGAGCAAGGGTGAAGAAGTTAGAAGTGAAATAGAGTTGGTCACAATGATGCTGGCGTTGGTCTACTGACCGGACGCTGGGTCACTCAGCGACCGGACACTGAAAGGCTACGTCCAATCAAACTGACGGGTCTGCATAGTACCTATGTATTGCACCGGACGCTGGTCTGTGTCTGGTCAAGGTGGACCGGACGTGTCTGGTCAAAGAAATACGCATCAGGGAGCTTACTAGAAACGGCCGGATGCTGGGGCTTCAGCGTCCAGTCAGTTTTATCAGAGCGTCCGGTCAGCACTTAGCCATTGTGATCTGACGATTTAGTTTTAACTCAGAGTGACACGTGACATAAATCAGTGGACCGGACACTGAGTCCAGGGTCCGGTCAGTATGACCGGAGCGTCCGGTCAGAGCGCAGTGTACCCAGTGAAGGGGTACACCGGCTCTATTTTGTGGGGGCTTCTATTTAAGCCCCATGGCCGGCTATGGCTCACATCTTTGGCCATTTTCATTGACATAGCAACCTTGTGAGCCTAGCCAAAATCCTCCCACTCATCTCCATCATTGATTCATCATCATAGTGAGATTGGGAGTGAATCCAAGTTCATTGCTTGAGTGTTTGCATCTAGAGGCACTTGGTGTTCGCGTTTTGCTGTGAATTTCGCTTGTTACTCTTGGTGGTTGCCACCACCTAGATGGCTTAGAGCAGCGAGGATCGTTGAGCGAAGGGTGGTAATTGTCTCTGGCTCCGATCATGGTGATTGAGGGGTTCTTGACCTTTCCTCGATGGAGCGCCAAAAGGTACTCTAGTGGATTGCTCGTGGCTTGTGTGATCCTCATCTTATATTAGTTGTGCAGCACCCTATTGAGGGTTTGGCGTGTGAAGCCAATTAGCACATGAACCTCCAAGTGAGTGAATCGCCACAACGAAGACTAGCTTGCCGACAAGCAAGTGAACCTCGGTAAAAAATCATTGTGTTCATCATTGATTCCAAGGTGATTGGTCTTCATTATTATTCATCCTTGTGATTGATTGGTTCTTTCATCTACATGACGGTATAACCTTGTTTATCACTCTCTTTACTTTACCGCAAACTAGTTGTCAAGTTCTTTAGTGTAGCTAGTTATGAGAGCTTGCTTGCTTGGTTAGTGTGGCTTTTTAGTTAGCCTTTGAGAGCACACTAACATAGGGTAGTGTCATAGCTATTGAGTGAATAGATACTATCTAAACTAGAATTGTGGTAGGTCGCTTGCATTTTGAGTAGGCTAGCGCAACACTTGCTTCGCCTCATAATTGTCTAACTATTTTGTTAAGTGTTGTTGAAGAAATTTTATTAGGCTATTCACCCCCCTTTAGCCATTAGGACCTTTCAAGTAGTATCAGAGCCAAGGTCACCGTGATTTGAGGCTTAACAACCTTCGGTGTAAAAATAGCTCAAATCAACAACACCAAGAAGCCACCCCAATTTGATGGCATAAATTATCCTTATTGGAAGTCAAAGATGACCACATACATTAAGTCAATCAATAGAAAGGTGTGGAAGGCGGTAGAAAGTAAAATTGAGATTGGTGATCCAGAGAATCCCACCACGGTCGAAGAAGTTGAAAGCTCTAGTTTGGTTTTGGTGAATTGATGAAACCCCAAGTGCTAACCTAGTTTATCAAGTGATCATGAGACAGGTAGCACACTTCAAGTGGAGAAGCTAATGAAGATCATAACATGACAATGGTGATGGCATGGCGATGATCAAGGGCTCAAACTTGAAAAGAAGAAAGAGAAAAACAAAAAGCTTAAGGCAAAGGTATAATTCATAGGAGCTATTTTGTTTTGATGATCAAGACACTTAGAGAGTGTGATCACATTTAGGTTTGATAGCCGC
Source organism: Miscanthus floridulus (assembly GCF_019320115.1). NCBI lineage: Eukaryota > Viridiplantae > Streptophyta > Magnoliopsida > Poales > Poaceae > Miscanthus > Miscanthus floridulus. The sequence continues at coordinate 104,140,246 of NC_089582.1, read as the reverse complement.
ACTATTAAGAGGGGTGAAACTCATATCGGAATGCAGTTATCAAAGTGCCACTAGATGCTCTAACTCATTGCATATGCATTTAGGATCTAGTGGAATGCTAACACCCTTGAAAATGTTTGTGAAAATATGCTAACACATGTGCACAAGGTGATACACTTGGTGGTTGGCACATTTGAGCAAGGGTGAACTTGTATGGTGCATTTGAATGTGCATTTCATATGTTTGCTTGCATGGCACAAGTATTAAATTTAAACATCCATGCGTGTGTGATGTATGTTAGTTGTAAGATTGAATGATGAATTGAAATCACTAGATAACTTTCATTTCCAAGAAAGTCTTTACAAGTGGTATCTTTCCAAAGTATGTTTCCAAGTGCTATTGAGCTAACCATGGTGCTAAGGATGGTATATTGGTGCACTCCGATAGGTATCATGCTTCAAAGGTCCATCTCTTATACCTTAGCATCATTTGGTAGACATTGACTCCTATATTTCCTATCTATGTATATGTGCAAGCTATAATCCAAACTCTTAGCACATATGTAGGGGGAGCAATTGCTACCATTTGGGGTTCATGAAACTTGTCCATATCCTTTTACACATAGTAAATATGCTTGGACAAGCAACATGGATTCAACTAAATTTTAATTCATATCTTTATATAAGGATTGTCATCAATTACCAAAAAGGGGGAGATTGAAAGCTCTAGTTTGGTTTTGGTGAATTGATGAAACCCTAAGTGCTAACCTAGTTTATCAAGTGATCATGAGATAGGTAGCACACTTCAAGTGGAGAAGCTAATGAATATCATAGCATGACAATGGTGATGGCATGGCGATGATCAAGGGCTTAAACTTGAAAAGAAGAAAGAGAAAAACAAAAAAGCTCAAGGCAAAGGTATAACTTGTAGGAGCTATTTTATTTTGGTGATCAAGACACTTAGAGAGTGTGATCATATTTAGGTTTGATAGCCGTACTATTAAGAGGGGTGAAACTCGTATCGGAATATGGTTATCAAAGTGCCACTAGATGCTCTAACTCATTGCATATTCATTCAGGATCTAGTGGAATGCTAACACCCTTAAAAATATTTGTGAAAATAGGCTAACACATGTGCACAAGGTGATACACTTGGTGGTTAGCACATTTGAGCAAGGGTGAAGAAGTTAGATGTGAAATAGAGTTGGTCGCAATGCTGCTAGCGTCGATCAACTAACAAGACGCTGGGTCGCTCTGTGATCGGATGCCAAAAAGCTATGTTCGGTCATGTTGTCGGTCGGCACAGTGATTAGGGTTAAGCACCGGACGCTGGGCTATGTCCGGTCAAGCATGACCGGACGTGTCCGATCGGCAAAAACTCATTTTGGACCCTTACTGTAAAGGACCGGACACTGAGGGTTCAGCGTCCGGTCAGCTCTGTCGGAGCGTCCGGTCAACATTTCGACCGTTGAGATCAAATGTTCACAGTTGAACGCAAGGGACACGTGGCCGCCATCGGGCGACCGGACGCTAAGGAGCAGCATCTGGTCAGTTGGACCGGAGCGTCCGGTCAGCCCGTGTTATACCCAGTGAAGGGGTATAACGACTCTATTTCATGGGGGCTTCTATTTAAGCCCCATGACCGATTGTAGCTTATAACCTTTGACCATTTTATTGACATAGCAACCTTGTGAGCCTAGCCAAAGCCCTCCTACTTATCTTCATCATTGATTCATCATCTTTGTGAGATTGGAAGAGAATCCAAGTGCATTGCTTGAGTGATTGCATCTAGAGGCACTTGGTGTTCGTGTTTCGCTGCAGGATTCGCTTGCTACTCTTGGTGGTTGCCGCCACCTAGATGGCTTGGAGCAACGAGGATCGTTGAGCGGAGGGTGGTGATTATCTCCGGCTCCGATCGTGGTGATTGTGAGGTGTTCTTGACCTTTCCTCGGTGGAAAGCCAAAAGGTACTCTAGTGGATTGCTCGTGGCTTATGTGATCCTCATCTTGTGTTGGTTGTGTAGCACACTATTGAGGGTTTGGCATGTGAAGCCAATTAGCACGTGAACCTCCAAGTGAGTGAATCACCACAACGAGGACTAGCTTGCCAGCAAGCAAGTAAACCTCGGTAAAAAATCATTGTGTTCATCATTGATTCCGAGGTGATTGGTCTTCATTGTTATTCATCCTTATGATTGATTGGTTCTTTTATCTACACGGCGGTATAACCTTCTTGATCACTCTCTTTACTTTACCACAAACTAGTTGTCAAGCTCTTTAGTGTAGCTAGTTGTGAGAGCTTGTTTGCTTGGTTAGTGTGGCTCTTTAGTTAGCCTTTGAGAGCACATTAACATAGGGTAGTGTCATAGCTATTGAGTGAATAGATACTATCTAAACTAGAATTGTGGTAGGTGGCTTGCATTTTGAGTAGGCTAGCGCAATACTTGCTTCGCCTCATAATTGTCTATCTATTTTGTTAAGTGTTGTTGAAGAAATTTTATTAGGCTATTCACCCTCCTCTAGCCATTAGGACCTTTTAAGGGGCGACAGCGGGGATTGGGGTGGGGTGTGGATTAAATCAAGAATAAACCCTAGGAATTGTGTATGTACACATATATTTGCTTGTAGGTCCCATAAGTCAGACCTATGGAGCGGGTCTGGTGGATACGTGGACGAGGATAGCAAATTTCTTTGCCCGCAAAGAACTATCCTCTGGGTTACCTATGGAGCAGGTCTGGCGGATACGTGAGCGAGGATAGCAAATTTCTTTGAGCACGAAGAACTATCCTCTGGGTTTAGGATGGTGCCCACGCCCGTGCCCGCGGGCAAGAAGTGGTGCTCGTATCTTTGCCCATCGGGTTCCATGCCCACGGCATGTGGGCATTCTGTGCCTGTTGCCATCTTTACTCGTGTGTTGCTACGAGACAACTAAATTTTTTGTACTAAAAACACATGGATCGCACGATAAGATAATAATACTATTAAATTAAATATCGACGTCAAAGTGACATTTAATTCAAAAAGCAAAGTTCATAAAATTAACAGTCACAGAGAGCGTGACGTCGCAGGCTCACAAACTCTACTGTATAGACTTTTTCGTGATACGGCTAAGATAATATTTTATATTGGCAAAAAGAATTCTACGATATCTATTTCTTTCATGCGCCAATAAATCCATGCGTCAATAAATCCATGAATAAGATCCGCTGTATCTTCATATAATCATATACACACAGGTTCGAGTATATATGCAAATAGGTTCGTGCCCTGCGTTGCTACGGGACAGCTAAACTTTTGTACTAAAAACACACGGATTGCACGAGAAGATAACAATACTATAAAAGTATATGACCGACGTTAAAGTGACATTTAATCCAAAAAGCTAAGCTCGTGAAATTTAAACGGTCACAGAGAGCGTGGCATCACGGCTCACAAACTCTACTGTGTAGATCTTTCCGTGATGCGGCTAAGATCATTTTTTATACCGATAGGAAGAGATTTTCGATATCCATTTTTTCGTGCGCCAACAAATCCACGAATAAGTTACACCAAATCTCCATACCATCCTATACACGACGCTGCCAAGCGAATTAGCCACAACTTATGTAATTAGTTTTATAATTAGCTCATGTTTAGTCCTCCTAATTAATATCTAAAAATTTAATATGACAGGGACTAAAGTTTACTCCTAGGATCTAAACACCCCTGACTCTCGACTTCTGCTGGCTGCTCACTTGCACCACCATATCTATGTGTCTGCACGTATATACTATAATGCCAGAACGTCTAAGATGGTCTTTATTATCCACCATTTAAAAATATCATAACTTTAAGGTTGCTATTTGTGTATGCTGTAGGATTGGGATGCTTTGCACTGATCCATGAGAGTGTCCATGAGAGTCGAAATTTTTGATGCCATTATGATATCTAGGCTTACCAATCAGACAGAGACAAACTTGATTGTTAAAATATTTTTAACACTGTTTTCATATACTCCCTCTGTTCCAAAATAAATTCATTCTCACTTTCTGAGAAGTTAACTTTTTTTTTTAACTTCGACCAATTATATATAAATGAATGTTAATATTTATAATACATAATTAGTATCATTACATAGAACATTGAATATATTTTCATAATAAACTTATTTGGAGATATAAATGCTGCATGTATTTTTTATAAATATAGTCAAAGTTGAGAAAGTTTGACCTGCACGTATCCCATAACGACTTATATTTTGGAGTAGAGAAAGTATATGCTAATAGAAGTAGTCAACTGGAAGTGATGATGAACACAACAATATTTTCATATTATATGCTAATGGGAGCACGAAGAAATGCAAGGGAATGGACATATATACTAATGGTGGGAATATTCGTTTAGAAAATTACAGAAGGTTCACCAGTCTCACCTTGTATAACATGTACATCTTTTATTTGGCACCACTGATATTTTCTTTCGTGCATGATTATTGTTTTCTTCCATGCATGATTATTATTTCCTTCCATGCATGTGGCCTCAGGTGATCGATTTGTTTCCTTTAAAACAGGCAGGGATCGTGGGGATGACAGTTTTTTTTCTATCGCGCCTTTCCTTTTTCTCGCTCGCCCGTTGGACAGCGTGGGAGGTGGGATCGATCTCATGGGGTGGCAGACGGATGAATCAAGGCAATTGTCGCACCAAAACGATGTCCACACTTTGTTCTTTTTAGTTGTAGGAGATAGGAGATACTCCATCCGTTTTAAATTCTAATCCGCTTTAATTTTTTTGGTTCATTAATTTTGCTATGTATCTAGACATATTATTAAGTCTAGACGCATAGCAAAATGGACATACCAAAAAAGTCAAGCGACCTATAATTTGGAATGGAGAAAGTATTATAAATATTGATAATCTTTCGGTCTGGTTTGACTTTGATTAAGTCTTTATAAATGTTGAAAACGGCGGTTTCAAACAACATGGGGGAGACCAAGGCCTCCGCCCGTCGGACGTCGCCCTTGGGCGGAGGCTCTGGATAGGAACGATAGGGGGGAGAGTGGTGAGTAAGGAAATGGCACGGAAAGCTATGGTTTCATTAATTCATTCACCAACCAACTCTTTACTGTTACAAGTGTTCCCTATTTATAGGGCTCAACTACCACATTCACAGAGTTTATAGTAGTATCCCTCAACTGCTACAATACATTCTTGGGATATTCCTCTACTTGCCTTCCATCTCGGGGATAATCTTGCCATGCCGCCATCTGGTACTGGGCTTGCATGATCAACCGGCCCATCGGGCCTCAAGACTCGGCGATGGGCTTTAGGGCCTCCGCCGTGGGTTTCCGCTCTGTCCGGCCTCAGGATCCGACGATGAGCCTTCGGGCCTCCGCCTCTAGGAGTGCCAAAGCCGTTGGCCTCCGGCATCCCAGGATCGCTGATCTCCTACTTAGGTCTTCGCCCCGATGGGCGGAGACCATGCTGGAGCACCCGCACAGTCCACGAGCGCCCTCATCTGGTTACCTGCACATACCCAAACAATGTTGGCATTTAATTAGTCTCCTACCGGAGTGGCCTCCGCCCCATTGGCCGGAGACGCCTACGAGCCGGCCAGGCGGAGACCGCGTTAGGGCCGCCGCCCACAACCTGCAAGCTCAATCTAACCAACCGTTCTCTTTCCCGGGTTTGGAGGCACGGGAGCACAACCTCCGTTTTGGTAACAGGTCAGAGATGCCTTCGTAACCTGCTGACTGCATAGGTCTCCATCGCTCGTGGTGGCCATGTTACAACAATTCCCCCCTTTTGAGACCGCGGTCCGCCTGAGCGCGCCGTGAGCTCAAAACGTCCTAAGCAAGGACGTCCGCGGGGGCAGAGACTGCGCATAGTCACGTCTCCGACTGATCTCCGCCGATTCCCCCCTGGCCTGCTCTGGCACGGCCGTTGGTCTTGTCAAAGTAGTCGTTTGGCTAAAAATATAGCCGTTGTGCATCTTGCGACTTTTTCGGAGGTGACCGTTGTGCGGCGGGCGATTCTTCCGGAGGTGACCGTTGTGTGGTGGGAGCCAGACCGCCTGCCCGCTGCCTATATAAGGGTGCTGTTGGTGGTGGGGTCCCCCCCGCATCGCTCATTCACTTTCATTGCATTCGAGAAATCGCTCTCTGCTCTCTTCTCTTTCGCCTTTCGCTGCCCTCGCGTGTTCTGTCTCTCTGCTTGCGTCTCACGCTTAGGTTGCTATAGCGGTGGCTTTCCTTTCCGCCTCCGCCCAAACTCGCCAGCCCGCCTTCTCCGGACCTTACTGCCACCTTCTCGATGTTAGGGCCGTCGGCTAGGGTGCGTGCTTTGAGGAGTGCATGCTTGCCTCTGCCTCCGCATTGGAGTTTGAAAAACTAGTGGAGTAGGATTTGGGGAATGTCTCTACGTCTATCGGAGACCTAATCACCGCAGACTCTGAAGATATGGTGATAAAGTCTTGGGACTTCGGCCCCTCCTCTATTACTGAGGAGGCAATCATAGAGATGTTGAAGGAGTCATGTTTTCCTTCTTCCAGGGTAAAAATCCCTCCACCGGGTCAAACTGTTCTGGAACCGGAGGAAGGATATGCAGTGGTCTTTTGGGACTTCTTCACCTGTGGCCTCTACCTTCCTTACATTCCCTTCCTTCACCGGGTGTTGGAGACCTTCAATGTCTAGCTCCATCATCTGACTCCCACTGCTTTCCTGACGCTTAGCAAATTCTGCTGGGCGTGCATCTCTTATGGTGCCGAGCCGGATGTGGACACCTTTTGCATGTACTATGAACTACAGAAGCAGCCGAAGAAGAAGAAGGAGGTGTGAGATAGCAAGGAGGTGGAGGTGACCTACCAGTATGATAGTTGCACTTTTATGTCTAAGAGGAACCAAGGCGTGGACCGCCTGGAGATCTCTTTTTGCTAGAAGGGTAAGTGGGACCACGGCTGGCTCGAGCAATGGTTCTACGTGAAGACCTATGGGGTCTGCAGCATAACTGAGGATGGCGAGGAGCTCTTGGAGTATCCATTGACTTCTTGGATGGAGGAGATGGTGCCACACACGCGCGTGGACCCATCGGAGGAGGTGTCTCCGATGAGGGAGGCTTGTGATCAGGCTTTTGCGGCAGTGTGCCGCTACTCTAGTGGCCGTGATCTAGTGGAGGAGATCATGGCCTCCAACTACTGGCCCTTAGGCAAAAACAACCCAGCCTTTCGGCTGGAACATGTCAAGGTTCCTATTTTCGGGCCGGAGGCTAGGGTTCCGTTCCCCTGCTTTGGTCGGTCCTTGGGGGAGGGGGTGATGGAGGATGGTTTCATCTCTGAAGTTGAGGAAGCCACCATAGGGTTGGTTGGCAAGATTTCTGAGTGTGAGTACACGTCATGGATGGCCGTGGTAGGCACCATGCCGTGGCTCAATCGAGTTTTTGAGGAGGTTGGGATCGTCTACCGGGAGCGCGAGGTTCCTGCTGAGGTCCTGGCTTTGATTGAGAAGAAGAAGAAGGCCTTTGCAAAGAATGCTAGGGCAGAGGCCAAGTCTAAGAAGAGGAAGGGCGCCGTCGGCTCTCGGGCACCTACGAAAAAGAAGAAGACGAGCGGAGCTCCATTGATCGCGCCGGCCTTGTCTTCTGCTGGCAGTGCGGGCGTTGCCTCCACCGGCAGCGAAGACATTGAGAGCTCCTCTGTCCCGTTAGCGGATGCATGAGTTGCGAGCGAAGGGGATCGTGGCTCTCCTATAGCTCTGGTGTGCCCAACGAGTGGAGCTGTGAGCGGTGTCGAGCGTCTGGAGATCGGCGTTGCCCCAGCGCGCTCCTCGCATGGTGCTACGACCATCGGAGAATAGTCGGAAGATAGCGCCATCGAGACTATGCCTAACGTTCTTGGTAGGCTGTGCCATCCCATGGCATGTTCCTTTGTCCCCTGCCATTGTCATGCCTTCGCCCATGCCTATGGCTGATGTCGGGTAGCTGGAGGCCACGCTTGCTGAGGAGGCCCCGGCGGCTCAGCCTTCTTCGAGTCCTCCACCCGCCGGGCTGCTGGCTAAGGAAGTCTAGCCCTTTGGGCCTTCACCACATGATACGGCGGAGACTTCTGCTCAGAGGGCGCGGCAAGCTGCCTAGCCTGGGCTTTTTACGAGTAAGTCTATTTGGTGCACATCATTGTGTTTATTGTCTTCACCCAGTTCATTCCTTTGTGTATTGAGCTAAGTGCTAATACTGTGTATCTATTGCTTTGTAGGTGATGTCATGGCTGGACTTCTCACCCTGGAGGAGCGAGCAGCCGCTGCGAGTGCTAGGTTCGGTCCGGGGCAGCCGGGGCTGACGACGCCGGGTCCGAGTAAGTATAAAATGTTTTTATTTTGATCATAATCTGACCTATTTCTGATCTGCCCTCTGACTTGAGCTATTGTTGTTGTTGTTTTTTATGTAGGCTCCTCTGACACTTCTATCTCAGGTTGGGAGGAGTGTTATCTTGCCATTCTTGGAGATGTCGGAGGTGGTCTTCGGCTGTTGGTGCGTTTAACGTGAGATTTGCTTTTCTCACCTTATCGTTTCGTGTTTGTTTGTTCTTTTTTGAACAGATCGCTTCAAACAGTGTCTGAGGGATATGGATTTCTTCCAGCTTCTCCGTGTTCACCTGGAACACCAGAGCCTGGTGCATCTCCAGCGGTTTTGCCCCTTTCCTTCTTTTATTATTTTTTGTGTATGCTCGCTTCTAGACTTGTTCTTGATTCCATTGCTGATCGCTTTGGTTTTTTTCCTCTGGTCGCAGGGGTATCACACAGGTGTTGTTATGGAAGACCGCTATACCCACGAGGTCTCCGACCGAGACATCGTGATCGAAGCGCTCAAGGTGGAAATCGAGCGCCTGGAAGGTGAAAAAGGGGGTCTATCGGACTCTCTTACAGCTCTCCACCTATCTCTGACGGAGAAGGAGCGAGAAAAGGATGGCTTGAGGGCTGATCTCGCCAAGGCCCAAGAAGCGAAGGTTTTGTCCATCGAGCAGGCCCACAGGGCGAATGAGCTGACCGAGGGTCTCCGGCAAGAGCTTGCCTCCGAGAAGGAATCCGCAGCAGCGGTGAGGGAGCAGCTATCTCTGACGACAAGGCGTTTGGACTCGGTCAAAGGAGTCCTTGCTACAACCATTGGCCACTACCAGGCCACCATCGCCGAGCTCAGAGGCGAAACCTCCGCTCCTCCAAAGGAAGACAACGTGTACGCCCTCGCCTCCTGGCTAAAGCGTCACCTTGCGAAGCTCCCTGGTCTGATCAATAGTTGCACGGACTACGGGGTGCTCACGGGAGTGGCGAATTATGCCAAACTTTTGGCACGCGGCGGGTGTACGCATACCGAAAGTATTCCAGAGGGGGCGCTGCCTGGCCTGGAGGAGCTCGGTGAGACCTCTCTTGGTTTGTGAAAAACCTTGAGAAATTTCATTGGGCACTTTTGGGCTCCATTTAAGAGATCTGCTGCCCAGACATTGGCGGAGGACAAGAGGGAGAAGGTATTTGTAGTCTTTGTAGCTATTTTTTTTCTTTTTGTTTTTGGCGATGCTGCGAAGGCTTTCGTTGCTTTTGCCCCTGATACTCTAGCCTATGCTGTAGGATGCGCAGAAGGGTCTTGCGGGCAGGCCTCCATCGGTTCCACGCTTGGCGACTGTGGTCGGTGCCTCCGCCGCTGGTGGTGCTCCGAGGGGATCTATGATCGGCGGTGGTGGCGGTGGTCGGAGGCCGCAGGCGTCGTGCCCGCCCACAGCTGATGCGAGCTCCGCTCTAGAGACTTTCGCTGCGGCTGATGCATCGGAGGTCTAGGCTCTTTGTAGCACTCAGTTTTTCTAGCGTGTATTTTGCAGTCCAGCTGGACTTTTGTGAATAAAGTTTATTTTGTTCTGAATGGTTTTGTGGAAAATTTTAACCTTGCGCAGGTTCCGAATCGGGAGCCTACACAAGATGTTGCGCCTTTGACTCTCTACAACGACGGTATTTACGTGAGCGAAGAGCTTTGGGAGTATTGGCGTTCGGCCTTTCCCCGCAGCGTTGCGCGCGATGTGTTTGAGTCAGTTAGGTTTGACATAGACGACGAGCGCGCTGGGTTTACTCGCACGCTCGCTTGGCGCGAACCTCCGCCACAATAGTTAGGATTTTATTATAAGTTGGTGTCCTGTAAGAATGTTTCTCGATGCTTTATGGAATACAAGACAGGTTCACTTTCTTGATTGTTTGTGCTGTGGCTTGAGCCCATCGTGGTAGTTTACATATCTCGTCTAGTCCCGAGCTCGCACACCGTTGTCCTTTGCTTGGGCGAGCGAGCGCGATACAGAGGTGGTGGCTAGGACCTTCGCCCCATTTTTTCTCATTCTCTGTGCTTGCTTGATGGCCGGGGTAGAAGTCTCCATAGTTTTTCAACCGGCGGAGGCATACTTGAAGTCCGCCTAGCGAGGCTTGCCAAATCATTGTTTGATCCGGCTAGAGGTTTGGCGCAGCTTGTGCAGACAGCGGAGATTCTAGATATTTCCTTAGCTAGGTGTTTTAGCTATCTAGAGGTATGGGTCTCCGACGCTGCACACCCGTGGGACATGGTTGATCTTTGGAGATGGCAGGTTAGGTCTCTGGCACTAGGGGAATGTTACAAGATTTCATGCGATATCCCCTACTTCCGTAGGCCTCTGCTGTTCATCACCATGCCGTAGGTCCTATCTCTTTTCCCACTGCCTCCGACTATCTACTGTTGCCTCCAATTTTATGAGTTTTCATACAATATCTACGTTCGAGTTGGATGTCTAAGGAGACCCCTGCCTCCATGGCTGTCACTATGGCTTTTGCCTGTGCTATGCCTTGCTCCCCCCTTGTGCCCTTGCGCCCTATGCTGACTGAGTTTTTAAGGGCTTGGGGGGAGTCCATTTTTATAGCAGGGTGGCGGCTTTCGGGTGTTAACATTTTTGTACGTTGTTGGTTGGATCGTATCTTGGCTTTAACAGCCTATATCTTTATTGAATCATTCGTTCCCCTTGAGATCTTTTGAAGTAAAGAGGTCTGGCGCCACAGTTGTGGCAGTGTTTCGTTAGGCACTTTATGTTTTTCCTGTTTTCGATGTCAGAGACCTTTGGTAGTTTTCTAGCTAGAGACCTTCTTCCTGGTCTAGCGCCATAAATTTTTTGCCCCTGATGCTAGGGGTGTTTTCGTTAAGGTCGGAGGCGTGCTTTGCCGAGGTTGTTTTTTCCTTGGCTCCTGAATTTGTTCTTCGAGGGTTGGAGGCCTTTTTGGCTCTCCCCTCCTCCCTTTTTTTGACCTTGCTGCCTGACTTTGTTCAGGTCTTCGTCAACGGTCGGAGGCTTGTTTGGCCAAAATTTTTATTATTATTTTTTTATGCCTGACTTTGGACAGGTCTTTGTCAAGGTCGAAGGCCTATTTTGACTGTTTTTTGCTGCCTTGATGCCTGACTTTGGACATGTCTTTGTCAATTGTCGGAGGCCTTTTTGGCCAAAATTTTTTTGCCTTGATGCCTGCCTTTGGTCAGGTCTTTGTCAAGGGTCGGAGGCCTTTTTGGCCAAAATTTTTTGCCTTGATGCCTGACTTTGGTCAGGTCTTTGTCAAGGTCGAAGGCCTGTTTTGGCTATTTTTTGCTACCTTGATGCCTGACTTTGGACAGGTCTTTGTCAATTGTCAGAGGCCTTTTTGGCCAAATTTTTTTTGCCTTGATGCCTGCCTTTGGTCAGGTCTTTGTCAAGGGTCGAAGGCCTTTTTGGCCAAAAGTTTTTGCCTTGATGCCAGACTTTGGTCAGGTCTTTGTCAAGGTCGAAGTCCTGTTTGGCCATGGAGGTCGTTTCAAATTGCCCTTGCCTATGGCTGGCGCTTTGAAAGGACCTGTAGTTTTTGTTTACCGAATATTGCGGCGCTAGAGCTGGCCGCTTTCGGTTTTGGGTTTTTTTGGGGCGTTCTTTTGGGGAATTACCTCTTTATACTTGTAGAGAATTTTTACATTGAGCCTGCCTCGTTAAAAACCTCACCTCCGCTTAGAGTTCCCTTAGGAGGAAAAGAGTGCAGGCTCTTTTACATTTTGTTTTGATTGAAGTAAAAAAAACTAAGGTAAATGCATGGAGGGGCCTCCACTTATATTTTGCGGAGGTTGCCCTTTGGTACATTGCCTAGATGTAGTATCTACGTAGGCTGTCAATATTCCATGTGTGGGTTGTTGTGACACCTTCGTTGTCGGTCAAGTGGAAAGAACCAGGTCGGCCTGCTACCGTTGCTGTGTATGGGCCTTCCCATTTCGGTTGCAACTTGCCGACCAGTTGTGCGTTGGGTTTTCTTCTGAGTACGAGGTCTCTGTGTTTTATGTCTTTCCTTACCACCTAGGAATCTCTCTAGTTTTTGGTTTGGAACTGATATTTTGCAATATTTTCGACTGCTTCCAGTCTTATTACTTCTATAGTTTCTTTTGCATATTCTTCATCTTGCAACATCAGCTGACTCGTTGTGCGGAGACTTTCATGCTTTATTTCTTCTGGCATCATGGCTTCTTCTCCATAAAGCAGTTTGAATGGTGTGAATCCCGTTGTTCTTGAGACGGATGTATTATGTGACCAAATAACTCTAGGTATTCATCTATCCATTTTCCTTTGCGTAGGCCCAGCAATGTTTTTGATATTGCTGAAAACACTATTCTATTTGCTCTTTCCACAGCGCCATTAGACTCTGGGTGGTATACCGAGGCGAAGGCTAGTTTTGTCCCTATGCTTTTGTAGAATTCTTTGAAGTTCTCTGAATCGAATTGTTTTCCATTGTCTACTGTCAAGATCCTTGGTACACCGAATCTGCAAATGATGTTCTGCCAGAAGAATTTTCTGATAGTTTCTGAGGTTATCTTCGCCAGCGGCTTTGCCTCTATCCATCTTGTGAAATATTCCACTGCTACTACTGTGAATCTATTTCCTCCTTGGGATGGCGGTAATGGGCCGATGTAGCACTTGGTTTTAAAGACAAAACCAGATACACACTATATGTGAGCCTAGAAAGTCAAATCTCACATATAGCCACAAATTAGGGTAATATCAAAAGACAATACTTATTACATAATGTATTAGTAAAAGAAAAGTACCCTCAGAGTAAAGACAGTGGAAAGTTGACTCCGGTCTTCTGGTGAAGACTTCAAATCCACAGGGACGATTGACTGGTTGACCACAAGCCTAACTCCTCCAAACCAGCAATCTGGTATCCATCTGGGATTTTTATCCAATGTATAGAAAAATAAAGCAAGCATAAGTACATGTCGTACTTAACAATTATATCATGGGGTTCATGAGGCTCAAAAAGGCTGACACTAGTTTAACTGCGATTAGCTTTAATAGGTCATCTTTTTAAGCAATTGGGTGGCAAAGAATTTATCATTCCCATAAACATATGATCAGGTAAACATGATTAATGTATAGCATAAACAATCAATTATTAGCATCATCATTATCCATTAGTGATCATCTCTATTCCATAAGGGTCCAAGGCTACTCGTGTTCGTGAGCACGACTGTTATAACAGTTTTATACTCTGTAGAGTTTGTACACGTTCACTGTGAGTTGTGATTTACCCTTTCGCCCAAGGTAGCTATTCCCTTGACCCACTTCAAAGGAAGGTCGGCAGGGTTCACTATGAAGCCTTTCAAAAGACTTTGTCTAACAAGTTAGGGCCGCCAGGCGTATGTGGCCCATCTCTAGGAGTGGCAAGCGTGGGCATCGTAGCACGGTACACACTTCCCAGCAGCAAAGGAAACATACTCCGCGCCTGAAAGGTAACTACTAACAAGCTAGAAAAGATCCTCATACTAAGCTAAAGCCAGAGCCATATGGACCTCACAGCTGTACTATAAGTCTCGAATGATCGCTTACAAATAAGTCCTTAGGGAGAGGAATCTGAAGCATATAAACACTCCAGCCCCTGGTTCCATGTTACTAAAAAGTCATATTTTAATGTTTATTGCATATATCATTAGTCAAGTTATAAGATCATGGTTTTGATTAAGCACTAGCAAAAACTATCCAATGCAATATCCTAAAGGTGTCAAGGTACAAGATATCAAATATCTAGGATATCCTATTTGGCAACAAGGGAGACACATGCAATATGAATTAAGTGATTAAATGTGAATAGGTAACAAGGATGTCCCATGCTATACTTGCCTTACACATCGATCCTTCGGTAAGCTTTATTCTTCGATGTCTTTCTTCTAATTCTTTGATCACCACATGTATCTCACCGACTGGACGTAATCGTAGAACACCACACAAACATCCATACACATACATGCATAGCATATAGTTGTATCTATATTAGAACAGTAAACCAATCATAGAAAAATAAGTAAAAGAGATTGAAACACGATTCTACGTATCGCTACGAACACACAGTCGCGAGAAGCACGCTAATCGAAGCTACGATGAAAAAGATACATCTACCGAAAGATTTGCTTAATACGTGGAAAAGAAACTATAGGCTTCGCTTATGTTAACTATATGAATTCATATACAAAAGATATTTTATAAACAATATGGATTGAATCAAGTCAATCTTAGATTTAAATTATAAAACAAAAATAAAACAAATCATATTTTATGTATAAAACCTAGTTGCATAATCTTTAATCAAGATATGATTTAAACTATGATGAAATAGCAATATAGTAAACATCATTACTAATACATAGATCTCGTCATTATGAAACAAATGCAACTTGAACGGACTATTTCGGAGTTAGAATGAACAAGTTATGATTTAAACAAGTTTTACTTTGGTTAATTAATCAATTAAATCTACTCATGAATTTCAAGTGTTGAAAACATGCCTAACAGTTGTATAAACATGTAGAAAACGTAAATACGATCCTAACGCAATTTGAACGGATCAAATCGGACTTAAAACGCAAAAGTTACGCATAAAATAAGATCCTGTGGCATTCCTGTAAATAATTGAACTCAAATTTGAATTAAAACAATTAAAATTCTGAATTTAAATGTATTTTAGACTGGGCACACTAATTCTGGAAACTACAGGGACTTAAACGAATAAAAACAGGGCCTAAAAGAAATTATTTTGAACTGCTTGGATTGCGGGTTGTTTTCTTGAAACTCTAGGGGCTAATCTGCAAAACGGGTGGGGTTGACTGCTGGCTGGCCGCGCTGATGACCGGGCAGCCACGTGGCAGCACGCTGTTGGTGCGGTGTGCCACGCGTGCGGTGGGCACGCGTTGACTTGGCGCGGTGGACCGAGTCCACAGTCCGCGGTGAACCGAACCGTTACGTTCTAATCCTGGCCGTCCATCCAAGATCCTATGGCGTAGGTGAGTGCGGGCGATTGACCGGCGCTGCCCCTCATCTCCGGCGAGGGCACCAGGGCCAGCGGTGACTGGTGTCCTACGCTACGGTGTCCTAGGGAGCTATTTGATGAACGTGAGGCATGGGGAGGTGAAGAAGCTTACTACGAATCGATTGGAAGGGAGCTTGGTGTCCGGGAAGTAACCGAGGTGGGTCGTCGATGGCGATGGCGACTGGAGAGAGAGAAAGGCGCGCGGGTGAGAGCGAATCTGACCAAAACGTGACCAAAAACCAGAGGTGGAGGTACCTACGGGCGCGGCCGAGTACGGTGGAGCTTCGAGGCGCGTCGGTGACGTGGTTCAAGGTGCGGGACGGGGAGTTCGCCGGCGGCAGTGGCGACTGGAACGGCGAATAGAGGAAGGGGCAGAGGGGAGGGCTCAGGCTGGGTCTTTATAGGCGGGCGGGCGTGGTGAATGGAAGGTGAGCGGGGCACGCGGGCGAGATCTTGGCGCCTTCCAAGTAGGCACGGGCGCCGGTGGCTTTCCATACGGCGTGCGCCATCGGCGGGGGAAAGAAAAAGGAAAGAATGCGTCGGGGAAGAAATGAAGGGAAGACGATGGCAGCGCTGACGAGTGGGGCCAAGTCGCAGCGAGAGAGAGAAGGGCAAAACGCGTGCAGCGCTGTGGGCACGGGGTGGCTATCGTGCGGGCCAGCTGCGCAGCGAGATAAGGGGAGCGGAGCGGTGGGCGCTGAAGGCTGAAGTGGAGCGGCCAGCGTGGGATGGGCCACGCGGACGCGCGTGCGAAGCGGGCCGGTGCTAGCGAGTGCGGGCGTAGGCGCGCGGGGCAGCAGTGCTGAGCTGAGCGGGCCGCCAGCTGGGCTAGGGCGAGCGGGCTGCGGGAAGGAGGAAGGGAGAAGGGCTGGGCCGCTGGAAAAGGAGAAGGGAGGGGAGTGCGGCTGGGCCGCCAGCAGCGGGCCGAGGCCGGGAAGAGAAGAGAAGAGGTGGGCCGACCAAATCCTGTGCTGGGCTGGTTCCGAGGTTGGGCCAAAAAGGGTAGAAAAGAATATTTTTCAAATAAAAATCCTTTTCTATTTCTTAATTCAAAAACGATTTCAAATATGAACCAAATCAAGCATAAATATGATTTAAAATATACTTTCTAATTCCAACATAAATGAACCAATTTTTGGTAAGTTCCAAAAATAACTTTTTAAGTTCTCACATTTTCCATTTCCTTTTCTTTTTCTAATCTTCCAATTCTAAGCTAAGTTCAAATCCAATTCGAGTATGGTTTCAAAAATACTTTCCCATTCAATAAAAATGGACAATTCTATTAGGCTTTCCAAGATAAACTTTACAACTTTAAAAATACTTTTATTTTCTAATTTTCTTTTCTTTTATTTCAAAGCCATTTTCAAACTCTTTTCAAAGCATTTTAACCATTTTGACTTTTAAACTAAAACCACTCAACCAATAAAATTAAATGCAATAGCATGTATGCATCAAACATATTGCTACCTTATAATGTATTTTAATTTAATGAATTTTTTTATTTTGCTATATTTCTTGTGCACAAAAATTCATAAATAAATATTTTTAGCTCTATTTTAAAAGAGGTAAATTTTAGGGTGTTACAATTCTACCCCCTTAAGATGAATCTCGTCCTCGAGATTCGGAAGACGTCGACTAAGAGATGGGAATACTCCGTCCTTAGATTCTTCTTCACTTTCTCGTGTAGTTCCATCATCTTGATAAAGATTGCATACCTGTTGCTCTTACTCTAAGTAACTTGCCTAACAAATCCCAAAACTTTGACAGGTGCCTTGAACAACTCTCTGGTAACCCTAATCACTAGGCCATAATTCTATTTTCTCATATGTTCACCTTTCAATGAGGCTTCCTTATATTCTTGGTCCGAAAGATGATCTACAACCAATCTTTAAAACATTGATGATCTTGGTGAAGTTGCTCGAACTGGGAACACAACTCTTAATCCTTAGTGTCATCCAAACCTTCTTAGCACGATTCTCCATTGCTAAGGGTATCGACCATGACTTCGCTTCTCGAAGTGATAGCACTTTTCCAAGTCACAATTAATCTCATTCCAACGAGGATATCACAAGCTCAAAGACTAACTTGGTGAAGGTATCCTATATATTCTTTTGATCCTTCTAGATATTACTTTTACCTTCAAGAAGATGGTACTTCCATGCATCGTAATGGATAACTCCAGATAACTGGTTAGTTCAACTCATGCTTATAAGGACACATCCTACACCTTCACAAGACACATTTTTGTAGATACAAAGCTCTCGTCCTAATCTAACAAACTAATACTCAGGTTTTACTTTGACCTTTTGGACCCCTTCAAATATTTGACTGAAGTCTCTTGATCCAAACTAACTTAAAAGCTTCTCTGGTAACTTTATTAACATCTTGCTGGTCTTGGATAGACCTTTCTTGGACTTCTAACCAAAACTCATTGAAACTCTAAATTCTCTCTTACATCCTTGAGTACCACCACGCTTCCGCTGCGCACTCTGATTTCCGCTGTGCAAACTCAAATGTATGATACTTCATCTTACCAATTCTTCAACTTGGCTACCCCCCTTAAGATAAGGTAAAGTAGGGGATACCAAAGTATAGCTTGCATCGTCTTGTGATTGTAGTCTACTATTGTTCAGAATTTCCTCAGGATTTTTGACCATCCAAAATTAGAGATATGAACCAATAAAGACAGACAGCTCCGAAGATAGGATAGTAAAAATAGAAGAACAATAACCCAACTATTTATTTCATTAATCCTTATACCTTAAACCTATAAACTAAATGAAATTGTGGGAACACCCAACAAGATCATTGCAATCATTACAAAGATGCAAAACAAGTATAAACATAATGACAATTCGACAAAGCACTTAAAAATGCATAACTCATTCATTGACTCACTTGCGATACTATCGTTTTTATTACATAAGGGGCACAACTCCTATTTCTTAAAAATGGCATGATTACAGGGACATCTCTCGCATGGGAGTGACATGTCATCCACTACATCAATTTCATCATGGGCTTCCTTTGTACTGTGTGTCACCATCACTTGCTGGTGGTAGTCCTATATTGACCTAACTTTGGCTACCTCCATGGCATAATTGTTGATTCTTTTGTGGGCAAGATTTAACATAATGTCCTTCCTGCTGGCAATGATAACACTTTCTCTTAGCTGGATCTTTAGTGATGTCATACTCCACAGAATTGTTGCTTAGAGTATTGTCAGCTTGCTGACTCTGTAAGTTCATCTTTGTTTGACTAGACCGCTTTTTAGCTCGCTTGATCTTTTGGGGTTGAAACTCCATGTAGGTGATTGTCCACCCATCTATGCATACCTCATGTGGAAAGACTGGAGTGACCTTAGCTTGAGAAACTTCTAATTGTTTAGAGTCTGAGTTTGTCTGACTAGGGAT
Source organism: Miscanthus floridulus (assembly GCF_019320115.1). Classification (NCBI taxonomy): domain Eukaryota; kingdom Viridiplantae; phylum Streptophyta; class Magnoliopsida; order Poales; family Poaceae; genus Miscanthus; species Miscanthus floridulus. The sequence continues at coordinate 104,121,521 of NC_089582.1, read as the reverse complement.
TGGAGTTGGATGTGACAATGTAATAGAACCCAAATGTTGATTGCTTTCTAATTCTGTCTCTGGTGAGATCTCCTTTCTCTTCTTATCCACATTGTCCTTAGGTACAGGCTGAATACCTTCATACTCAATTCTTTCTTCTGATGGTGCGGTTAGAAGCACTGAGCGCTGGGCATACTTGATCACTCCTTCACAAGCAGATAGCCATCCTATTCCAAGAATGACATCAATGTCCACTAACTCTAATACAATAAGGTTTGCTTCAAATTTTACTCCTTTGATGTTAAGACTAACTCTTGGGCATTTGTGGTTTGCCTTCATTTCTCCTTCTGGGGTCTTAACTATCACTGGTCTCCTCATTGAAAGCATAGTTATCTTATGTTCCTCTACGTATGCACTAGAGATAAATGAATGTGAAGCTCTGGGGTCAAACAGCACTGTGGCAGAAGCTGAGTTTACTAGAATGAAACCATACATAACCTCCTTAGCTCCATGAATGGTAGTCATATCCATATTATTCAATCTTCCTCAAATGTAGTTTCTCTTTGCTTTACTTCCTTGCTCCTATTTCTTCTAGACCTTCTGTTCTTGCTTCGGTTGCAGGTGATCCTGGCATTCATGTGCCATTCTTCCAATATCTTCATTGGACTTCATATTCTTCCAAGCTTCTACTACTTGTCTCTTCACTGGTCCCTTTGGTATGTTGGTTTGACCTTGTGGCAAGCACTGTTGAAAACTCCAAGGTTGAGTCATTCCTTCTGGTGCTTGTTGTTGCATAGCTATAAACATCTCCTTGTCGAATGCAGTCAAGGACAACATAGCTTGGTCCTCCTAACCTTTGATACCAGTGGTCTCCTCATTATGATCCATCTATATAGACAAAGATAGAGGATTGAGAATAGAGACAAAGTTTTCATAACAGACAGAGGCTGAAGTGAGCATAAATTTTAGCAAATAACAAGGTTGGAGAGAAAACAAGAACTAAGCAAGATAAAAGCATGCTAAAACGTCCAGTGCTATCTAGGCTTGCATCCTACAGTCAGCATTGTTCTGATACCACTTTGTAACACCCGGTTTTAAAGACAAAACCAGATACACACTATATGTGAGCCTAGGAAGTCAAATATCACATATAGCCACAAATCAGGGTAATATCAAAAGACAATACTTATTACATAACGTATTAGTAAAAGAAAAGTACCCTCAGAGTAAAGACAGTGGAAAGTTGACTTCAGTCTTCTAGCGAAGACTTCAAATCCATAGGGACGACTGACTGGTTGACCACAAGCCTAACTCCTCCAAACCAGCAATCTAGTACCCATCTGAGATTTTTATCCAATGTATAGAAAAATAAAGCAAGCGTAAGTACATGTCATACTTAACAATTATATCATGGGGTTCATGAGGCTCAAAAAGGCTGACACTGGTTTAACTACGATTAGCTTTAATAGGTCATCTTTTTAAGCAATTGGGTGCCAAAGAATTTATCATTCCCATAAACACATGATCAGGTAAACATGATTAATATATAGCATAAACAATCAATTATTAGCATCATCATTATCCATTAGTGATCATCTCTATTCCATAAGGGTCCAAGGCCGCTCGTGTTTGTGAGCACGGCTGTTATAACAGTTTTATACTCTGTAGAGTTTGTATAGGTTCACTGTGAGTTGTGATTTATCCTTTCACCCGAGGTAGCTATTCCCTTGACCCACTTCCATGGAAGGTCGGTAGGGTTTACTATGAAGCCTTTCAAAAGACTTCGTCTAACAAGTTAGGGCCGCCAGGCGTATGTGGCCCATCTCTAGGAGTGGCAAGCGTGGGCATCGCAGCACGGTACACACTTCCTAGCAGCAAAGTAAATATACCCCATGCCTGAAAGGTAACCACTAACAAGCTAGAAAAGATCCTCATACTGAGCTAAAGCTAGAGCCATATGGCCCTCACAGCTGTACTGTAAGTCCCAGATAATCGCTTACAGATAAGTCCTTAGGGAGAGGAATCTAAAGCATATAAACACTCTAGCCCCCTGGTTCCATGTTACTAAAAAGTCATATTTTAATGTTTATTGCATATATCATTAGTCAAGTTACAAGATCATGGTTTTGATTAAGCACTAGCAAAAACTATCCAATGCAATATCCCAAAGGTATCAAGGTGCAAGATATCAAATATCTAGGATATCCTATTTGGCAATAAGGGAGACACATGCAATATGAATTAAGTGATTAAATGTGAATAGGTAACAAGGATGTCCCATGCTATACTTGCCTTACACACCGATCCTTCGGTAAGCTTTATTCTTCGATGACTTTCTTCTTCTTCTTTGATCACCACGTGTATCTCACCGACTGGACGTAATCATAGAACACCACATAAACATCCATACACATACATGCATAGTATATAGTTGTATCTATATCAGAATAGTACACCAATCATAGAAAAATAAGTAAAAGAGATTGAAACACGATTCTACGTATCGCTACGAACACACAGTCGCGAGAAGCACGCTAATCGAAGCTACGATGAAAAAGATACATCTACCGAAAGATTTGCTTAATACGTGGAAAAGAAACTATAGGCTTCACTTATGTTAACTATATGAATTCATATACAAAAGATATTTTATAAACAATATGGATTGAATCAAGTCAATCTTAGATTTAAATTATAAAACAAAAGTAAAATAAATCATATTTTATGTATAAAACCTAGTTGCATAATCTTTAATCAAGATATGATTTAAACTATGATGAAATAGCAATATAGTAAACATCATTACTAATACGTAGATCTCATCGTTACGAAACAAACGCAACTTGAACGGACTATTTCGGAGTTAGAATGAACAAGTTATGATTTAAACAAGTTTTACTTTGCTTAATTAATAAATTAAATCTATTCTTGAATTTCAAGTGTTGAAAACATGCCTAACAGTTGTATAAACATGTAGAAAACATAAATACGATCCAAACGCAATTTGAACGGATCAAATCAGACTTAAAACGCAAAAGTTACGCATAAAATAAGATCCAGTGACATTCCTGTAAATAATTGAACTCAAATTTGAATTAAAATAATTAAAATTCTGAATTTAAATGTATTTTGGACTGGGCACACTAATTCTAGAAACTACAGGGACTTAAACGAATAAAAACAGGGCCTAAAAGAAATTATTTTGAACTGCTTGGATTGCGGGTTATTTACTTGAAACTCCAGGGGCTAATCTGCAAAATGGGCGGGGTTGACTGTTGGCTGACCGCGCTGATGACCGGGCAGCCACGTGGCAGCACACTGTTGGCGCGGTGTGCCACGCGTGCGGTGGGCACGCGTTGACTTGGCGCGGTGGACCGAGTCCACAGTCCGCGGTGAACCGAACCGTTATGTTCTAATCCTGGCCGTCCATCCAAGATCCTATGGCGCAGGTGAGTGCGGGCGATTGACCGGTGCTGCCCCTTGTCTCCGGTGAGGGCACCATGGCCGGCGGTGACTGGTGTCCTATGGTACGGCGTCCCAGGGAGCTATTTGATGAACGGGAGGCATGGGGAGGTGAAGAAGCTTACTACAAATCGATTGGAAGGGAGCTTGGCGTCCGGGAAGTAACCGAGGTGGGTCGTCGACGGCGATGGCGACTGGAGAGAGAGAAAGGCATGCGGGTGAGAGCGAATCTGACCAAAACGTGACCAAAAACCAGAGGTGGAGGTACCTACGGGCGTGGGCAAGTACGGCAGAGCTTCGAGGCGCGTCGGCGACGTGGTTCAAGGTGCGGGAGGGGGAGTTCGCCGGCGGCAGTGGCGACTGGAACGGCGAACAGAGGAAGGGGCAGAGGGGAGGGCTCAGGCTAGGTCTTTATAGGTGGGCGGGTGCGGTGAATGGAAGGCAAGCGGGGCAAGCGGGCGAGATCTTGGCGCCTTCCAAGTAGGCATGGGCGTCGGTGGATTTCCATACGGCGTGCGCCATCGGTGGGGGAAAGAAAAAGGAAAGAATGCATCGGGAAAGAAAGGAAGGGAAGACGACGGCAGCGCTGACGAGTGGGGCCAAGTCGCAGCGAGAGAGAGAAGGGCAAAACGCGTGCAGCGCTGTGGGCGCGGGGTGGCTGTCATGCGGGCCAGCTGCGCAGCGAGAGAAGGGGAGCGGAGCGGCGGGCGCTGAAGGCTGAAGCGGAGCGGCTAGCGTGGGATGGGCCACACGGACGCGCGTGCGAAGCGGGCCGGTGCTAGCGAGTGCGGGCGTAGGCGCACGGGGCAGCAGCGCTGAGCTGAGCGGGCCGACAGCTGGGCCAGGGCGAGCGGGCTGCGGGAAGGAGGAAGGGAGAAGGGCTGGGCCACTGGAAAAGGAGAAGGGAGGGGAGTGCGGCTGGGCCGCCAGCAGCGGGCCGAGGCCGGGAAGAGAAGAGAAGAGGTGGGCCGGCCAAATCCTGTGCTGGGCTGGTTCCGAGGTTGGGCCAAAAAGGGCAGAAAAGAATATTTTTCAAATAAAAATCCTTTTCTATTTCTGAATTCTATTTCTTAATTCAAAAACCATTTCAAATATGAACCAAATCAAGCATAAATATGATTTAAAATATACTTTCTAATTCCAACATAAATGAACCAATTTTTGGTAAGTTCCAAAAATAACTTTTTAAGTTCTCACATTTTCCATTTCCTTTTCTTTTTCTAATCTTCCAATTCTAAGCTAAGTTCAAATCAAATTCGAGTATGGTTTCAAAAATACTTTCCCATTCAATAAAAATGGACAATTCTATTAGGCTTTCCAAGATAAACTTTACAACTTTAAAAATACTTTTATTTTCTAATTTTCTTTTCTTTTATTTCAAAGCCATTTTCAAACTCTTTTCAAAGCATTTTAACCATTTTGACTTTTAAACTAAAACCACTCAACCAATAAAATTAAATGCAATAGCATATATGCATCAAACATATTGCTACCTTATAATGTATTTTAATTTAATGAATTTTTTTATTTTACTATATTTCATGTGCACAAAAATTCATAAATAAATCATTTTAGCTCCATTTTAAAAGAGGTAAATTTTAGGGTGTTACAGCCGACCAGGTCCATCCTCCATCTTTGCAGCGGCCATGTTGGAGGTATAAGCTGGGTCTCCGACGATGGTTTTGACTGTCCTGGAGAGAATGTTTGGCATGCTTTGCATGTTCTGACTGTCTGCTCTGCATCTTGTATGTGTGTTGGCCAATAAAAGCCTTGCCTTATTGCCTTTGCTGATAAAGCTCTAGAGCCAATGTGCGACCCGCATATTCCTGAGTGTATTTCTTGAAGCAACTCTATGCCTTCGCTCTGCGATATGCATTTGAGGAGAGGCTGGACTACTCCTTTCTTGTACAGTACGCCATTTATGATTGTGTAATTTCTTGCCCTGGCCTATATTCTTGCTGCTTTTGCTTCATCTTCTTCGGTGGTTTTGCCTTCTAGGAATTTTGTTATCACCTTTCTTCAATCTTCATTTTGCAGGTGTAGTATGGGTTTTAGTGCCTTAGATGTCTCCGCAGTTGTCGAAGACTTCAAGATCTGGTAAAAAGTGTTTGGTGGCAGTGGCAGGTTGTTTGTCGTAGCCTTTGCCAATTCATCTGCCTCTGCATTTTCTGATCTTGGGATGTGCTTCAGGGTGAAACCCTCGAATCTCCGCTCCAAATTTCTGACAATGGATAGGTATTTGATTAGTTCTGGCTCTCTTGTTGTGTATTCTTTCTCTACTTGGCTAGTGACCACTTGAGAATCTGTTTTGACTGTCAATATTTTTGCCCCTAGGGCCTTTGCTTTGCTCAGCGCTATGATCAGGCCTTCATATTCTGCTATGTTGTTTGTTGATTTGAACTCTAGCCTTGCTGCATATTTCAGTCTGACGCCGGAGGGTGCCGTTAGGATGGCGGAGGCTCCTGCTCTGGCTTAGCCCTAGGCTCCATCCGTGAATGCTATCCAGCCTTGAGTTGTTGGTTGTACCTTGGGCTCTATTGGAGGTGTCCAATCTGCTACAAAATCAGCTAATGCTTGTGATTTGATTGCTGTTCTAGGGACATATAAGATACCAAACTGTGATAGCTCTGTAGCCCATTTACCTATTCTACCGGAGGCTTCTTTGTTTCTGAGCAAGTCTTGTAGTGGCAGCGATGTTGGAACTAAGATTTCGTGGGCTTGGAAGTAATGCTTTAGTTTTCTTGATGCCATCAGCACTGCGTAGGCAACTTTTTCTACCTCTGTATAGTTTAGCTTGGCTCCAGACAGTGCTTCTGAGATGAAACAAACTGGTTTTTGAGTTTTGCCTGATTCTTTTTCTAGCTCGTGGACTAAGACTGCGCTGACTGCATGGTCGGAGGCCGCCACATACAGCAATAGGTGGCTGTCCGAATCTGGGACAGAGACCATCAGTGAGTTTGCCAGATACTCTTTCAAGTTATGAAATGCCTCCGATTGCTTGGACCCCCATTTGAAGTTGTCTCCACCCCTCAGGGCTTGGAAGAAGGGTAGGCTGCGTTCTGCTGATTTTGAGATGAATTTGTTGAGCGTTGCTATTCTTCCCATCAGCTTTTGTACTTCTTTCTTGTTTTTGGGCTCTGCCATTGTCATTATTGCTCTGGTTTTGTCCGGGTTCGCTTTGATGCCTTCACTGCTTATGATATAACTGGGCATCTTCCCTTTTGTGACTCCAAATATACATTTCTCTGGGTTGAGGCGGAGGCCAGCTGTCCTGAGGTAGGCGAAGGTTTCCTGTAAGTCGGAGACATGATCATTCTTGTTCTTGCTCATGACCACTATGTCGTCGACGTAGGCTATGATGTTTCTATCCAGTTGTGAGCCCAAAACTTCCTTTGTCATTCTGGCAAAGATTGCTCTGGCATTTTTGAGGCCCTCTGACATTCTGGTGTAGCAATATGTCCCGAATGGAGTGGTGAAACTTGTCTTGTCTTCGTCTTCTTTTTTCATCTAGATTTGGTGATACCCAGAGAAACAGTCAAGGAGAGAGAACCTCTGGCATCTGGCTGCCTTGTCGACAGAGGCATCTATTCTTGGCAATGGGAAAGGGTATTTTTTGCAAGCTTTGTTCAGATCTGTGAAATCTATGCACATTCTTATTTTGCCATTCTTCTTTGGTACCAGTACTACATTTGCGAGCCATTCTGAATACTTAACTTCCATGATGACTTTTGCATCTAGCAATCTTTGCACCTCTGCCTTTGCTGCCAGGATTCTGTCCTCTGACATTTTTCTCTGTTTCTACTTTCTTGGTCTCATGTTTTTATTGATATCCAGTTTGTGCTATATGATGTCCCTGCTGACTCCCTGGAGGTCGGAGGCTAACCAGGCGAAGATGTCCTTGTTTTTTACTAGAGTTTCCATGGGCTCTTCCTCTTCTGCCTTGCTCAATTGTGAGCTGATTGTTACTTTTCTGTCTGGTAACTCCTTTTCTAGAGGGATCAGCTTTGTCTCTTCTTGACCTGCCATATCTGTTTCTTCTCTAGGCATATCTGGAGGCTCTAGTTCTTTATTTGCTGACTCGACTGTGTTGATGTTTCTTTGGGAACTATTGATAGCTTTCTCTATGTTTCTTGCTTCTTTCTGGCTACCTCGGACTATGATAATACCATGGAGTGTCGGTATTTTCATGCACAGGTAGGCCATATGCAGGGCTACGTTGAATTTGGTTGTGAATCCTCTGCCCAAGATGGCATTATATGGGTAATACAGATCGACGACGTTGAAAGTTATGTACTCGGTTCTAGCATTCGCTTGGGTTTCGAACGACACTGGGAGTGAGATTTTTCCTAATGCTTGTATCTGCTTGCCTCCGAATCCTATTAAAGGGGATTCGGAGGGTAATAGTTGATTTCTGCTGAGCTTCATTTGGTTGAAGGTATTTGCGAAGATTATATCTGCTGAACTGCCAGTGTCGATCAGTATTCTGCTTATCTCCCATGCTGCTATGTTTGTCTTGATCACCATTGCGTCTGTGTGAGGGTAGCTCTCTAGCTAGAGATCTTCTTCTATGAAGGTGATTGGGACTCTGGACCAATCTATGTGTTTTGCTGGGCCTTGGACTGCTACATTGTTTACCAGGCGGAGGTGATCCTTTTTCTGCTTTTTCGTTTGAAACTCCATTGATGATCCTCCGGCGATTGGCAATATCATGCCTATTGTTGGCAGTGCTCCATGAGGGTTGACTTGGTTTTCTGGGTTTGGCTCGTTTTTTGGTGTTGGGGGTTGGTTGTGAGGTGGTGGTGGAGGCAGTTGCTGCATGTGGTGCTATGGCGGCGGAGGCTCGAACCTTATTCTGTTTTATTCCGGTGGGTTTGTTTCGAGATAGGTTACATGGGGAGATTTTGGGTTTATGTAGGTCAGGCTTGCCTCTGACCTGTAGTTGCCCGCCGGAGGCTGCTGCGAAGGTGATGACCGCCATGCTGGTAGGAAGTTTGGGTAATAGGTAGAGGCCAGTGTGGAGGGATGTATTTGGGTTGCGTTTAGCGCTAGGTACATTGGGCAGTACTGCTGGTGGCCAGTTGTGTAGGTGGTGTTGACCTCTCTTGCGCTTTGCTGTGTCGGAGGTTGGGCAGTCTACTTGTTCTTCATCCTTTCCTATGTTTCTTTTGTCTCCGGACAATCTTTGGTGCTGTGCCCTGCGTTTTCGCAGTGAAAAACGCAATATGGCCTGCGTTGTTTTTGGCTTTCAGTTTTTACCTTGGTAACCTTGCCGACCTTGGTTCCTTGCCTGGGCCTCCTGCCATGTTGGCGCTGCCTATTGCCCTTGCTCGGGGTGAGGTTGACCCTCGATGCTGAGCACTTACCCCTGGCCTGGCTTCTGATTTGATACATTCTGGTTCGTATAGGTTTTTTGGGAATTTTTGCTGCTGTTTTGTTGTCTGTTTTGACCTTGCTCCTCCAGCCTTTTGTGGAGGTCATTGTCTGATCTGCAGTACTTCTCGAACTCGTCATGCAACTGTTGTATGGAAGTTGGTTTCTTTCTTGCTAGGTGTGCTGCGAACAGCCTGATTCGGAGGCCTTTGATCGCTGCTTCAATGGCGATCTCGTCTGGGACATCTGGTGCCTTCGCCTTTAGTTGCACAAATTTCCAAAAATAGTCATGTAGTGTCTCTCCCTGCATTTGCTTGCACTAGAACAGATCTGTGGAAGTCAGCGACTGTGCTGTTAGCCCCTTGAAGTTTACCAATATCTTGTCCCGGAGGTTCTCCCAAGAATAGACTGTGCTTGGTTTGAGCATAGAATACCAAGCCAGCACGTCGCCTTTGGCTGCAATGACAAATGACTTTGCCAAGACGGCGTCGTCTTCGTCGGTGGAGGCTACTGCTGCCTCGTAACTCATAATGAACTGATGGGGGTCTGTCTTTCCGTTGAACTTTGGTAGTGTGATTGGCTTGTACGCTTTTGGCCATGGCGACTGTTGTATGCCTTCAGATAGTGGGGACTTGGGATCGATAGGCCTCCGCATCACCTGAGATGGCATCGTCGGCTAGCTGATCACTGGCGTAGGACCTTGAAGCATGGTTGCAGTTGGTGTTGCTGCGGAGGCTAGGATTGCGGAGGTTGACGCTGGTACTACATGCTGCATACTTAGTATCTCAGTGTGTAGGACTACCAACTGCTGCCTTATTTCTGCTGCTTGTGCTGACGCTTGAATAACTTGCTGATTAGCTGCGAATGCTGCTGCCATTATGTCCCTCTCTTGTTGTGCTCTTTGCAACTGTGCTTACAGCTGTTGCAGTTCTTGCTCGGGTGTTGTGGGTGAGTTTGGTTGGGCCTTCGGATCTTGAATCTCTGGATCTTGGGGTTCCGGTGATTGACCCTGGGCATTTGCTCTGGTGTCATCCTCCACTGGCAAGGTTGCGTAGGTGCTACGAGTGTTGCGCCTAGGCCTTCCTCGCTAACCCGTGGTCACTGCTGCTCTGGTGGTGGTCTTTCTTTTCCCTGCCATCGTTGGTTTGCCTTGGTCAGCCCCACGGTAGGCGCCAATGTTGAAAACGGCGATTTCAAACAACGTGGGGGAGACCGAGGCCTCCGCCCGTCGGACGTCGCCCTTGGGCGGAGGCTCGGGATATGAACGACAGGGGGGAGAGTGGTGAGTAAGGGAATGGCACGGAAAGCTATGGTTTCATTAATTCATCCACCAACCAACTCTTTATTGTTACAAGTGTTCCCTATTTATAGGGCTCAACTACCACATTCACAGAGTTTACAGTAGTATCCCTCAACTGCTACAGTACATTCTTGGGATATTCCTCTACTTGCTTTCTGTCTCAGGGGTAATCTTGTCATGCCGCCATCTGGTACTGGGCCTACATGATCAACCGGCCCATCGGGCCTCAAGACTCGGTGATGGGCTTTAGGGCCTCCGCCGTGGGTTTCCGCTCTGTCCGGCCTCAGGATCCGACGATGAGCCTTCGGGCCTCCGCCTCTGGGAGTGCCAAAGCCGTAGGCCTCCAGCATCCCAGGATCGCCGATTTCCTGCTTGGGTCTTCTCCCCGACGGGCGGAGACCATGCTGGAGCACCCGCGCAGTCCACGAGCGCCCTCAAATGGTTACCTGCACATACCCAAACAATGTTGGTATTTAATTAGTCTCCTAGCGGAGCGGCCTCCGCCCCATCGGCCGGAGACGCCTACGAGCCGGCCGGACGGAGACCGCGTCAGGGCCGCCGCCCGCAACCTGCAAGCTCAATCTAACCAACCGTTCTCTTTCTCGGGTTTAGAGGCGTGGGAGCACAACCTCCGTTTTGGTAACAGGTCGGAGATGCCTTCGTAACCTGCTGACTGCGTAGGTCTCCGCCGCTCGCGGTGGCCATGTTACAACAATAAAATTATTTTTCAACGAAGAAAGTACTGTATATGTTCTTTTTTCGTCTTTTGAGCTCAGAACCTGGAGGGCTATTTTGTTGGAGCAATAGGAAACGGGTTTGTTTCCGTTTGCGGAGGGCAAATTACGAAACTGTTTGCACGCACCCACCTCACGGCGCGTGCGCGGCCGTTGCCCTCCCGCGCTCGAGGGCTCGCCCCTCCGCTAGGACACGCGTCGCGCGCGCTCCAGGAGCGGCCGCGCCCGGCGGCACCACGTGGCCTGGGGACCAGGCGCGAGGTGGCGGCTGCCGACTGGCGGGGGCGAGCAGCTGCCCCGTCGTCTCGCGCCAGCAACGCAAGACGTGCACGTATACGAACGTGAAAGTGGTATACGGGGAAAACGTGTGGGAATACCAGCGTAAGATGGGGAGTAGTGTGATGGCTCAGTGCCTCAGTTCTTCAGTTTAGCTTTGCAGTTGGTGTGGGTCAACTTTTTTGACCAGTTCGGTTGAATTTTTTCAGTTGGCAGCAGCAGCGGTAACTTTGTTTGTGTTTGCTCGATTACGATGGCACAGACGTATACTACTGAATTACTGACTCTACCTTCTTTTTTCTGAGAAAGATTGGTGCACTCTACCAATATACCGCTCCAGGAAAAAGAAAAACTCGAGTACCAGTGGAAACTTGACGTGATAGGCCTCTCTATTCCAAACAGGCCCAGATGAAACTCGGCTTCAACTGATGGACCGCCCCTTCGGCGGCCTTTCCACTTTTCGGCCATTCCAACAAGCTGGGCTTCATCAAGTCCCCGGAAAGATATTGGTCCGGGCCTACCTTTGGCATATATTTTCCATTATAGACTAGACTAGACTAACTATGCGTAATATTCTGAACCGCGTCGAGGAACTCATTGACCCTGTGACTGAAAGCTGGGACGTCCAACTTCTCACCCCAAATGTTTTTGTGAAGAGGATGTCCACTTGATTCGGTCACTGCCGGTGCATACTGACATGGTTGGCATTATGATAACAAGGGCCGGTTCTCTGTCAAATCGGCTTATAAAGTGCAGCGGGCGAGTGAAGAAAGAAAAATGCAGAGAGCAAGACCAGGGGCAGGAGGAAGTAGAGGGAAGGATGATTTCTGGAAGAATCTCTGGAAGATCGACTGTCCGCCAAAGGTCAAACACTTTTGGCTCTGAGAAAGAATTTGCAGTGACGAGGAATGAAGATTGACACGATCTGTTGCTTACGCCGAAGATTAGATGAAGATGGCGGGCACTTGTTCCTGAAATGCAAGGAGGTGAAGAGAGTATGGAGGGAGTTAAATTTGGAAGATGTGCGCTGCAAAATGGCTGACTGTGTATCAGCAAAAGACATGATGGAACTCGCTCTAAAGCTGGAGCCTAAAACGCAGTTATCTGTTATTTTACTGCTATGGCTTTGGTGGGATGAACGGAACAAGTACAGACAGGAGGGAAGAAGGAGATCGGCAGTGGAAGTGTCTACGTGACTGCTGCACTGGCGGACAGGTTCCAGGAAAAGGGTGCCCAACCCCTATTGTCGGAATCTCGTCAGACAACTAGAAAACCCAGGGCGCGGCGTTGCCGCACTATCTTTGAGCAGGCCATTGTTATTCTTAGGTGGGTTCCAAAAAGTTTAAAATGTAATGATGAATTGCTTTGTTGGTTAGGACTTAGCAGTATTTTATTTGCCGACCACAGACCACCCCACAGGTGACTTCCGGGGTTCGGGTTGTCTTCTGATGCACGTCCGCCTGGCTGCCGCCACATTTTTCAGAATGCTACTGCCCGCTCAATGTGTACAACACGCAGCGCGCGGGCATGGTGGCGGTGCTGAACGCGGACAACGTGGACGAGCTGCTATTGTACATCAAATCTGACAGTACAATTGTAGAATTATAATATTGTACCTGTAAATTTAATTTCAAAAGAAAAAATAGGTTTGAGATTCTGAAAGTACAAAGCATGATACTGAAAGTTAATACTTATACAATCATGAAGTTCTTTAAGTCATCCTTGGATACTCCCTTGTTCAGCTGTCAAATTTATAACTTCAGGAAACATACAGAAGCTGCTAATTGATGTGTATGCACATGCTTGTATGGCAACTATGAGAGAGGGTCCATGGGTTAATAAAGGCGAGAAACACCTGGTATGATGTGAATAAAGATGCCCTTTTCAAAGGGGAAAAAAGTAAGTTACTTATGCACTGGATTAAATCCATTGCATTGGCATTTTCTTTTGTGGTTATCTTCAAACACCTATATTCATGCCGATCTCCTTGTCATTGGCATGACACCTGGTAACAAATACCGAAGATTTAAAACCATGCACTTAAAAAGATGAGCACCATAATATGAGAAACTATGCTAGAGAAGTTGCAGGAGCATCAGAAATTCAAAATGGGGGGCAGAGGTGGAATTGAATGGAGACATCACATAGGTACTCATGTTGCATAAGCATCAAGTTGCAAATACAATGTAGCAGCAAGAATAGAAGAAGTAAGGTATAACTTATAAGAGACTACGATTGAAGAATATTAATCTAACTTTCAAGCAATCCCTGGTCCTTTGAATGCCCATTTCATTATTGCAATGTAACTTAGCTTCCACCCTGCATTGCTACCTAAATTAAGGTAAAACATTGGAGTACACCAAAACTAACGAGCATAAACCAAACAGGAATGGACCAACCTAGGTGGTGTCCTGGTGGGTGAGGCAATGAAGAAAGCACATGGTGTGCACGGTGGCACAGCATGCACACGCCCCATGAAAGGCATCGGCAGAGGCCAGCTGCTCCAAATGGAACGGCTTCTTGCTCATGGACAGTTGTATGCAATTCAGAGACATAATCTCAGATAGAAATATAGTGGTAGGCAATGATAAAATAACCAGACCGAGAGTTACCCAGTATTTTTAATGCAAAACAATACTTCACTTTATTTTTCAGCTGTTTATTTGGTTATGCTATGTATTGTTATTGAACAAGGTGATTCTGGAGAAACTTGGTGGACTCCACAAGATGGTTGAAAAGTAATATGCTAAGCTCATTTTCTAAGCCTTCTCTGCATCTAACACAGTTATCTTAGACGAATAAGATTTAATTTTGCTGCACTACCTGTGTGCTAGAGCATATATATTGGTCTGCAAGGTCTAAGCATTGTCTATAAGCAGCAAACCTAGGCCAAAAATGCACCTGCATATGCATGCAAGTGTTAAACAACATTTGCACAACCTTGAATCTCCCACAAGCTCTTTTCTTTAAAGAAAGTAGGCTTCTAGCAAGGCCAACTCTATCCTGCTCAATCCCATGCAGGATCTGCAAACACGGAGAAGTTCATAACACTTCAACCTCTGTCGTTTCAGAAGCAAGTTAGTAGACAAGCAAACGAGGAAGGAACGAAGGCACACCTGGGCAGTGGCACCTGGGGACATTGTGTGAGCGAGTTTCGAACAGACATTTGATCGAACACCCTAGAGACGTTCTTCCAGCGGCTGGAGCAAGCGTAGATGGCGACAACAGAGAGCCACTGACGTGCGCTGAGATGGCCCCCAGCAATGCTCGCGGAAGAGGCACACGGCTCGCACTAGTTGCCCCGGCCACGGCGGCGCGCGGCACGGCGTTCGGTGGGCCGAGGCCACGGTAGTGGTCAGCTCGCCCGTGCCATTTCAATGGTGGGCCACGCTCCCTCTCTCTCACGGCAGCGGCACGGAGGCCATGGCACAAAGGCGAGGCAGCCCTGGCGGGTATTAGTGGGGCGAGGTGGCACAGGCCCCGACCATGGTGGGGCAGACCCACCCCCGGCGCGGCGGCATAGGCCCCTGGCCATGGCAGTGCGAGACGCCCTTGGCCATCGGCGTGTCTGCTCCCCAGCACGGGTGCGGCCGGCTCCAAGAGCTGCTGGAAGAGCAAGCGCACGTGGTGGGCCCCGCCGGCACTGGGCGCGGGCATCTGGCCGTAGGGCGACGGGAGGCGCGCCTGCGGGTGCGCCGGCCGCCAGAGCGATGGCGAGAGGCGGCGGTACTCGAACACAGAGGCCAGATCGAGCGGGTTCGCGCGGCTCCCTAGGTCGACGCCCGAACCGATCCGCAATCGAACAGATAGTATCGCTTCTTCGCCGAATCGGACGGCCAGTGGGCTAACGGGTGACGTGACCCTATCGGTTAGCCCGCTTTTGAGAGCAGGATTTCCTATGTAGAGATAAGATGGGTCAAGCCACAGTATGGAGAGTTCAAAGTTAATTAAGATGGAGGTTTTGATTACAAAACTGGATCAGGCGGCTGGGGCTATATCATCCGCAATGACCAGGGATCAATGGTGAAGGCGGGGGCAGGCAGAGAACCGTTTCTACAAAATGCATTCCATGCGGAACTGCTCGGCTGTCTCGCCGGACTGAAGGCAGCAGCAAATTTGGTGTTTGGCTGCTGAAAATACCGTTGGTTGATTTGTTGTGAGAAAAAAATACTGTTTGTTGGCTGAAAAAGTATGACTTATAAGCAAGTGAACAGGGCGTGGGAATACAGAGGGTAGCTCTGGAGACGGATGCTGTTCGGGTCAAAACTGCTTTGGAGGATGATGCTTATCGTCTGTCAGCTATGAGCGGGATCGTAACTGAACTTCGGTTACTACTAATGACGGATTTTGGAAGCTATAAAGTGGGTGTGTGTCCTAGAACCTGTAATAAGTTTGCGGATGCTTTTGCATCGTTTGTGTGTAAGTTGTCCAGTGATATGCCTATCACTTGGGAGTCTGTACCTCAGTTTGTTGAGGACTTGATGACCAGCGATTCTGCTGTGTCTGGTGAGTAATGAATTTCCGAGTTTAAAAAAAAAAGAAAAGAAAAGAAGAGAGAATCACTGAAGCCCCTTGGATAGAACAGGAAAATGCTGAACATCATACAAGATTTCTGAAGCGTAATTTGATTTCACAACCGTAGTTTCATCAAAATGTGCTAGAACATCGTGTAAATAAAACTTCCGTCAACATCTGATGCGACACTCAAAATAGCTCCTTCCGAACTAAGAAACCAGACCGCTGTGCCTATTTCCGTGGCCGCAGATTGTACTTCGGGGAGACCGACGTTGTGAGGGAGTTCTCGCCGATCTCCTCCGCCACGACAACTTGGTTGCGCCTTCGAATCAGAGGCGACCGCTCCGGCGGCAGGATATATGTTGGGTCCATCTTGCTGTCCACCTCGTCTACCAGCTCGTCGAAGACCCACGAGTAGTCCCTCAGGCTCTCCGACTCCGACTCCGACTCCGAGCCGTATGACAGCGCCCTCCCGCCGGCGTTTTCCTCCAGCGCCCGGACCTTCTCGACCAGCGTCTGGAGCAGCCCGTGGTTCAGCACCTCATAGTCCCTGAAGGATAAAAAGAGGTTAAAATTAAGCGAAGGCCAATAAACGAGCGTGTAGATTTGCATTGTGTGATAGTGCAGCAGAGGCCTTCGTTTATCACGTACCTGAAGGTGAATATGGAGTGCAAGATCTGAACGGTGGCAGCGCCGAGGAACACCATTCTGACCAAGAACACCTTGGACATGACCCAGAACTGCTTGTCGAAGTCGTCGGCGCCAATTTTGATCAACCCAATCTCCAATAGAAGCGTAATGCACAGACCTGCCAGGGCAAAATGTTAGCTATGGGCATTCAAATTTAATTTATTATAAGTTTTCAATTTCGATAGTGAAATAATACCAAAGTAGAGCTGGCCCCTGATGCTGAACGTTTGCTTTGCACCGGTGAGCATATAGATGAGGAACACAATGCAGCAGTAGAAGAAGAAGGCCTTGATGAAGCGAGACTCAGCTAGAATGGCATTGTGCAGAATATACAGCTTGTCCAGAGCAGCAAAAATGTTAGCCTGCTTTGCTCTGAACTCTTCCTGTGTATATGAAAAAGTTCAGTAAATATAAACGACCATGTAAAGTGGGTCATATTTTCAAAATGAGATATAAGAACCTGGGCTTCCAGTGTGGAGTGAGAATTTTGGATGAGATGCTCGTGAGCTTTCCGGATTTCTTCTTGCCGGGACAGTAGCTCTTCCTGCTGACGCTGGCCATACTGTGCAAGTTTCTGCATTGTTTCCCTGCAATTGTTCACTTAATCAATATTATTTTTCTACTAGACGTATAGCAAGCATTTGTCAAGATTCAAGAACAATACAAGCTGAACAGTGCATATGAATATAATAATACCTGCTTTCTTCGAGAGATTTTGCTTGAAAGCTGTGGAGCTTATTCAGTCCATCCATGGCCTGGTTCTGTCCATTCAGTAGCTGCTTTTGGTTCTCCAAGGACTTGCCAGTAACACTCCCAATGTCATCAGCAGTTCTTTGCAAATTCTGCATCTTTGAAGATATTGACTCACCAACACTTTTAATTTCCCTTTGCATAGATCCAGTCTCTTCTTTTATCTTATCCATCCCGTTTCCTAGTCTTTCATATGATTCCTCAACGCGCGCATTACCTGCCTCAATCTTCTCCCTCATCTCTGATTGCCCTTTACTCAGTTGTGCCTGAGTGGTAGCGATCTCCTTGGACTGCTCAAAGATGGACTTCGAGTGAACCAGCACAACGTTGATCTGCTCCTCGGTGTGCTTTGACACCTCTGCCAGGTTGTCGGCTTGCGTCTCGATCGATGACAGCGTGTCCTTCACTTTACTAGACTCTTTGATGATCTGATCTGACCTCTCTTCGATCACCTCGAGCTTCTCCTCAGCGGACTTGGATGTCCTTGTGAGATCATTGACGAGCCTCTCAGTGTTGTGCTTGAAAGCTTCAGTCCTGAACGACGAATAAATCAAATGAAGACAAAAAAAGATAGCGTCAAGTTCAGTATAAAAAATTGCTTTAAAAAAAGTTCAGTACAAAAAACATATCAATGCTAGGAGAGAAAACCAAACTTACTGCAATTGGTGGCATAGGGTGTTGGTCTCCAAGAAGAACTCGAGGAAGACCTTGCCTTCTGATTCACTCAGCCGCTTGCGGCAGTGCACCATCTTGGATCCCTCTGCGCAGGACCGGAAGGGCGGCCGCCCCGAGTCCTCCTGGAAGCAGCTGCTGAGGTGCCACGCCAGGCGCGACTGCCTCTCCTTGTCGGCCATGATCTCGCTGCAGCTAGCGAAGAGCTTCCGGTACGCCTCCTGCCAGCAGTTCCTCGGCCCGGCGAGCTTGTTCCGCGCGTTCTCCAGCAGCTTGAGCCCTCTGGGGTCATTGGTTCCGTCCAGGGCGAAGTCGGCCACCGCGCCATCGAGCTCTATCACCGGAGCGCGTTCGCCGCCCTTGGGCGCAGACGAGGAGGAGAAGATGTTCCATGAGAATCCACGGATCCTCACAGGACAAACCAAGAAGCAGATCAAAATCAGCAGCACGGGCGAAATGTTTCTTGACATGATCCTCTTGCCAGCAGTGATATTTATATCTTGGCCGCTTAAAATCAGGGGGCCAGCAGTCCCTGCCAGGAACAGAGAAGGGCATCATCAAAAACCGTCAATTTCATACAGATTGTTATGCTCATATTGCTCTGGATTAAAACAACTTAATCGCACCATCAAGACCTTCTCTTGATATCGGTTATTTCTGATGTTTCTTAAAAAGGAAGTTATTTCATAGGGGAAAATATGATGAAACGAGTAACAACCTAAACTGAGTCGTTGCTGCAAAATTCAGGCATTGTCTAGTTCCAAAAAATTTTCCCAAAAAGTGCTACAGTAGCCATCATATCGAATCTTGCGATACGTGCATGGAATATTAAATATAGACGAAAAAAAACTAATTGCACAGTTTGGTTGGAAATCGCGAGACGAACGTTTTGAACCTAATTAGTCCATGATTGAACACTAATTGCCAAATAAAAATGAAAGTGCTACAGTAGCCAAATTCTCAAATTTCACCTAACTAAACCAGGCCGAAATTCTCCAATCAAGATTCAAGAACGAAAGGTAATTGCGGCGCAAGCAATAAGTTGTTGCTAACTTGGAGGGCCTGCGGTGTGAATGGCTTCCTCTTAAGTAGTCGCGGTCACAGCTGTGTTTCTTCGCCGGCAAGGCAGAGGGAGATCAAGATTTCAAGAGGTGGCTGTCACATCGCATGTTCACATCCAGGGGGAGAGCCAATCAAATGTTTCCAAGAAAACATTTTGGACCTTTTGAATTTGACGCCGCAGGTGAAAGAGACCCACTCTCACTGACACGCACAAATGAACAACGAAGCGATTAGCAGCAAGGTAATGGGAATATGGGCATATGGGTGTTAGATTGATCTCTTATTTTAAATTGGGCCTAACGGCCCAGTTGAGCCTTTGATCCGCGTCCTGATCGGGGACGCCCAACTCACTATGGCTGGAGGGCCCCTATCACACTGCGCAATATATAGAGGTGGGGGTCGGCGGCTCTGAGTACGAGGTTCACCTAATATGAGCTCCCCATCTATAAACCCTAGCCCGATCTAGTGAGGGGCGTAGCCAGTGACCCACCGCCACCACTACACTGCGCCGCCACCGATCTTCACCGCCGGTCGCCGCCGCCCATCACCATCACCGTCCTCACCAACCGTCGCTGTCCTCGCGCAGACACCGACACAACGACCATGACCAACGCCTCTGGATCGAAGGCCTACGATGGTCGGTAACCTAGCACTACTCCTCTCTCGAATCTCTGTCTAGTTCATGTACTAGGACATGTTATCCATTTACAAGATGTACCCGGCTAGATATATGACTATGTGATCAGAAAAAATCCTAACAATGGGATGCCAAACCGGTCAGGCTTTGTAGATCTCCTACCGTCTTGTTAATTAGGTGTCGTTCCCGGCAAGGAAGCTACAGTTAAGCAACCGGTTAATTGCAGTTAAGTCCGCGCGAGCATGAGGCGGTGGCGCTGGCTTCCGCCGCAAGCCCCGGGGATCGACAGCCTAACGGACTGGGACCAAACTGCCGCAATTCCTCTTCGCGATTCGGCAATTCCTCTTCGAGGATTTGTGATCAGATTAACCCGACGAAGCACACATAAACCAACCAACATTTCAATATTTAAATGGTATTGAAATGAAATGAATTTGTATTTTTATATGAAATACTGACCGACTGTGAATGATCAAATGTTTCAAGAACTTGATTCGCAGAATCTAGTTTTGTTTCCTAATTGTTTTAAAAGGACTCCACAGAGTGCAGTTTCAGAGCAAGGGAAGTTCTTAGTGTTGAACCTAAAACATGATCTCTAGGCATAGAACTAGCATGTCTACTTGCACTTGGATAAACCGTGAGTCCTAAAAGCAATCATTAGTACTAGATTAGAGATAGAATGAGAAAGAGAGGTGAAGGGGTGCAAACCGTCGGCTGCCTTTAAGGAAGATGGGCTCGCCATCGCATTGCTTGGCGATAACCCGGTGGCAGTGCAGTAGCGGTGTCGTCCGGGGTCGATGTAGAGGCCGCAGGGTAGCCCAGCGTCGTAGCAGTCCTCTGGCGTGATGTAGAGGTGATGGCGGCGCTTTCCGTTGCTGGCAGTGCCCCCTCTGTGATCGGTTAGGGTTTAGGACTGTAGGTGGGGTGCTAGGCGGCTCAGGTGAACCTCATGACTTGAGCGCCCTGGCCCCCACCTTCTATTTATGGCGCTGTGCGACGGGGGCCCACCAACCATATTAGGGTAGGGCATCCCCGATCAGGGCGCGGATCTAATGGCCCAATAGGTCGTTTGGCCTATTGGTAGAGATCAACTAACATTCTTCTCCTTGATCTCACTTATATCTTAAATTTAACTTACGTTCTCTTGTCCCATTCCATCATAGATTAGTGCATAGAACGTGCATCATCGTCACGGTCTTTGCCATTAGATTAAACAGCTACAATGCACCTCTATGTTTTGAAACAGATTCTTAACTAGGCTCTTATTGTCCAGGAATCATAGGCTTTCCCTTAATCCATGTTGGCTACGTGTTCTCTGAACACACTGGGTGGTAAGCCTTTTGTAAGTGGATCCGCGAGCATCTTTTCTGCTCTTATATGCTCAAGACTAATTATATGATCCCGGACTTTATCTTTCACAACATAATACTTTATGTCAATGCGTTCGACAGCACCACTTGACTTATTGTTGTGAGCATAATATACTGTTGAATTATTATCGTAGTATAACTTAAGTGGTTTATGTATATTGTCTACCACTTTCAACCCGGACCTGAATTTCTTTAGCCAATTCACCTGCCCTATGGCCTCATAACATGCTACAAACTCGGCATATATTGTGGACGATGTAGTGACGGTTTGCTTTGACCTTTTTCACGATATAGCTCCTCCTACGAGAGTGAATATGTACCCTGACGTGGACTTTCTTTCATCTCCCACATAATCAGAATTTGTGTACCCCTCTATGTGTAGGGAATTGTAACACCCCTGGTGTTACGAGCTCGTTTAGCAACACGATTTAGGCCTAAGTAAAATTTCCAAAGCGAGTTCTCGGATTTTTGATTTAAAATGTATTCGACGCAAAAGCGAATCCTATGTGACTTAGTTTCGTGAACTCAAATAAACGTCCAAGTTAAAATTTCTCGGTGCATAAAAATATTTAGGAATGTCTGTCAATAATTTTGGTAAATAAATAGCGAACGGTTTATTCTATTAGATTAAGAAGGAAAAGCAACTTTTATAAATCAAATAAAAATCCATTAATAAATAGAAGGATATACATATATATATATATATATATATATATATATATATATATATGTATACTCATGAGTTTATTTTGTTAAGCACGAACTAAAGAGAAGGAGAGCGCAGCAGTTTCGTTTTTTTGACGTACATCGTACTCGCCTGCCTTTGCTATTGATCATTGTCTCGTTCCCATCGTGGCTCTGCATTTCTCTGCAATTGTAAAGTCTCCTCATCCGTCCCCGTCCATCCTCCCCGACCATTGTTTTTACTTCTCTCTTGATTGCTTGTGTCTGCCTCCGCTAGTACTTGTTGTCTCTGTGGCCGGTGAGCAAAGCTCCAATTCATGAGTTCCCACATCTCTGCCTCGGCCTGACCTTGCTTGTCTTCTACCGCCACTTGTCCTTGCTCCACTGTTGCTCAGTCGTCGCAATCAATCCGAGTCAGTCCTGCCTTCCCTCCCTTTTTCCTTCTCTGTTGCTGAGGGGAGCCATCCCAGCTCTGCTCGTCCTCCTTGCTCTCTCTCGCTGCTTACTTACGCCTATGGAGGCCGCAATTGTCATTGCCCGGCACCGCGCGTGCAGGTGCGCCCGATCCCGTGTGTGGTTCTGCACCTTCCTCTCGTCCGCTCGTCGTCGGTCCACCCCACGCGACCGCCCGTGACCGCCGCCCTTCTGCGCACCCGTGCCACAGCCGCCCGAGCCTGGAGTACCGCCCTCTACATCCGCCTAACTGTAGTGCCGCACCGTAGTAGCCGGCGCCCCTTGCTCTCCCTCCCGTGCGCTCGGGTGCCCGCAGCGCTGCCCTTCCCGCAGCACCTCACGCCTCGCGTTGTCGGTGCCGGCCCTTCCCCGCACTGGCGTACGCGCGCCCTCCTTTTCCTTCGCTACCGCGGTCGTGTGTGGCCGCCACGCCGTCCTGGTCCACACTGGCCGCGCCCTCGGCCCCGCTGCTACCCGCACACCGCCCAGCCAGCGTCGTTGCCGCACCTCCCGCCGCTATCACGCGCACGCGTGCCCCGTGGCCGTGCCGGTGCTCTGCCCTCGTCGCCCTGCCTCCCTCGCGCGCGCGCATCGCGTCGTCCTGGCCCGCGCCTTTCTTCCTTGAGTGCGCACGCCACCGCTGCGCGGTCACCGTGCCTGGAGAGCCGTGCCACCGTCCGTCCAGCCAAAGCCTTAGCTGCTGGCTTGCCGCCGCCATGGCTCACGTGCGGGCAGGCTGCCATGGGGCGGCTCCGGGCTTGCCGTGGCCAGGCCATGGTCATGCGGGGTGTCGTGCTACTCCCCGGTGGGACTCCCACCGCCGCCGTGCCTTCCCGGCCGGGATTGGTCGCTGGCCGGAGCTCCTATGCCTCTGCTCTGTATCGAAAGAAGAAGATGAGGTGAGAAAAGAGTATAAATCCAAAACGCAGTTTTATAAAGGGTCCAGTGCGAAATACGTGACTCGAATAAATAGTACCTGCTGGACTACGCTTTAGTTTCGAGAAAGTACGAGGGCCATTTCACAAATGTGCTATGCACCTACCAGCGCTAGGTCGGCCTGTGGTCGCTCGCCTAGGCTACCTTGGCCGCGTGGGCCGGCTGGTGGGCCACTAGCACGCCTGCCTAGGCTCGCCACGTGCTTGGGTCGGCTTGGGCCACTCGCCACTACGATGGGCCGCGTGTGCGCGCTGCGCCTGGGCCGTGCACGCCGTGCCCCACCTAGGCCGCCTTTGCGCTGGACCTGGCCGAGCTAGCCACTAGGCCGGTTTGGTGGCCGCTAGCCTTTAGTCTTATGAAGCACTTGTTAATTTAGTTGTGGAAATAGACTTGTAAAATTTGTAGTAAATCATAGAAAAATCATTAAAATGCCAAATCAGTTTTGTTGAGTTTCTAAAATCATGATCTATCTATTAGTATATTTTGTTCATCTAGTTTGATGATATTTTTGGAAGCTGTATAATTAATTTAAGATACTTAGTATTGTAAAAATATAAATTTATAGGAATTGTCGTGATAAATTGGTAATATTGTTGAATATGAAATTTGTACAGTAGGTTCCTAGCAATATTAGGTACTCGCTGTAATTTTTGTAGCGCCAGAATAATTAGTTTGCTAAATAGATAATGATGTCATATTGCGAATAAAGACTAAATTGATAGAATAGAATAAAGAAACAACTTGGGATTATATAACTAAAATAATTGTTGAAAAATAACGTCTTTTTCGACAACACGAATATGTAGCCTAAGTACGGCCGTCGTTAGAATGAACTCGTTAGCTTGTGAGGTGTGATCGGGTTTCTAAGCATTTCGGCTGTCGTTGGTTATTTATATCTATGCATTTGCATCAATGCATATCATATAGGTACGATGATGGATCAACGGATCAATTGAAGGATGATTGGGAATCCGAAGATGGTATAATGGTATTCTCTCTAGAAAATGATGCAATAGGCTTTCTATTCAGATGATGTGGATGATCTGAAGATGCTGATACTAACTTTTAATATATCTTACCCAGGTAAGCCCCGGTGCATAACCCCTACTTTTCTGCAGTTCAAATTATATTTGTGTATTAAGTTTTAAGGAGTTGAATGAAACCCACTTGCATATATATATATATATCTTTATCCTATGAGTCTTACTAGTATGACAGGATCGTGTAGATTGCTATGCTACAGGACTCCGATAGAAGTCAAGTGATTGCCTGTCACTCGCGAGAGATAGGAAATATATTACTGTATTATTATCACTTGGCAAAATATAAATGGTGGAAAGGAAAATGGTGACCGAGCAGGGATATGGTTTGGGTATTGGTGGGTGTAAGAGGTTGTGTCGCTGTGGACGCGGGGCATGGCTTGGTTACACTATTTTCTCTACCTATATCGGTTAAGGACCGGTCGTTGCATAAGCCATCGAGGCAAGTCACAAACTTATTATTCCGAGCACTTACTTGAGTATGGGCACTTGGAAGACTTGTTGCTCTCTTGTCGTGGATCCGACTCTTTCTGGACTGACTGTCAGGGTTTTATTTTGGTGGAGGAGGTCCTTGCATCGCACTGAGTCCGGGACTCAGGGACGGGGGCTTGGAGTCCTAGTTTAAACGGGGACCTGGACACCTGGGACATGAGAGTGATGGGTTGGTTCTGCTTGTGCCTTGGGTATAAGCGGGGCATGTGTTTTTGGGGTACCTAGCTAGGGGCATTGATTCGCGAATCACCGAATAGTCTGATACGGCTTGTTTCGTGTCTAGCACCGTAGTAAGAACTGAAAGAGAAAAGATGGAAAGAAAAGGAAATCTGATTGCTTACCACTTGCTTGAAAGTAGCACAGGTGCTTACATAGAATGGTTAGTTAATGAACTAATGCGGCTATAAATAAAAATCAAATATAAGAACGCACGCTTAGTAATGCTTTCTGCAAATGCAATAAACCCACAAGCCAGATAGCCTTGCATATCATTGGAGTCTTTTCTTTTCTCCTGTCGGATAAGTCTTGCTGAGTACAATTGAGTACTCAGGGTTTTATTCCCCCCTATGCAGGTGATAGGTGGATGCTAGGGCTGACCCTTATGTGTGGATACCTCCTGGTGGACTCAGCGAGGATTCCTTTACGCTACGATCGTATTTGTTATTTATAACTCTCACCAAATGCTTTTATAAATGAAAGTTTCATAATCTGTTGTCGTAGTGTATATATCAATATTTCATCATGCCATGATTAGATAATTATTTCTGTTGTAATTCTGATCACATGTTATATTCCACTGTTAAATTAAATTATTCATAACTCTGATAATATGATTACATTTCGCTATTATAATAATAAATATTATACTCTGATGTCGTATTAAAAGTGATGTAAGAAATGGGTAAGAATGATGTAAGCTTTATTCTCTCATTTGTGATCCTGTTGGCAAAAATGTGGATTTTCGGGTTTTCCCCTGGGGTGTGCCTGACGGAACCGAGTAATCTAGTGTCCTCCTTCGAGTGCTTAGTGTCTAATGGAAGATGAGCACTCCTGGGAGGCATTAGATTAGGCGGTTCTGCCACAAGAATCAGATCTTCTATACGTTAGCATGAGACCCTTCGTACCTTGTAGGTAACACAAAACTTTCTTTACTAATTTCCAGTGTTCTATTCCTAGATTACTCTGATATCTGCCAAGCAACCCAGTAACAAATGCTAAGTCAGGGCGAGTACATACTTGAACATACTATAAACTTCCGACAGTTGAACTATATGGAGCCGCTTTCATTTGATCGATCTCATATTGGTTTCTGGGACATTGAAATTCCCCATATCTGTCGCGCTTGACTATGGGAGCAGACGATGACTTACAATTTTGCATACTATATTTCTTTAAAACTTTTTCTAAGTATGACTTTTGTCTATCTTGGTGAATCTCTATTCATAGGATGAGCGAAGCTTCACCGAGATCCTTCATATTAAACTTTGAGGACAAGAACTTCTTTGTTTCTAGTAGTAGACTAACATCACTGCTAGCGAGCAAGATGTCATCCACATACAAGACTAGGAAAATGTATTTTCCATTCTTGAACTTTGCGTAAACGCAATTATCCTCTACATTTTCTTAAAATTCAAACTTTCTTATTGTACTATCAAACTTCAAATACCACTATATTGAAGCTTGCTTTAATCCATAAATGGATTTTTTTAGGCGACATCCCATGCGTTCTTTTCCTTCCATAACAAAACCTTTCGGTTGTGCCATATAAACATTTTTCTCCAAATCCCTATTTAGAAACGCCGTCTTTACATCCATCTGATGTAGTTCTAAGTCATAATGAGCTACAAGCGCCATTATGATTCTAAAAGAATCCTTACATGAGACTAGAGAAAATGTCTCATTGTAATCTATGCCTTCTCTTTGCGTGAAACCTTTCGTCACAAGTCACGCTTTAAACCTTTCTATATTTCCTTTAGAGTCATGTTTAGTTTTATAGACCCATTTACAGCCTACTGTCTTGGCTCCTTTAGGAATTGTTTCTAATTTCCAAACCCCGTTGGTTTTCATTGATTTCATTTCATCTTCCATGGCTTCAAGCCATTTGGATGGGTGAGAGCTTCTCATGGCTTCTTCAAATGAGGTGGGATCATCCTCCATTTAAAATTCCTCACATTCATAAACTTCATAGTCATCAGGAATGGCTGATCTCCTGATTCTTTGAGACCTTCTAGGAGCCTCGCTTGATGACGCTTGTTCTACATGAGGCTGTTGTTGCTCTCCCTCATGTGTGACAACGGGTTCTTGGGGATCCTAAAGGACAGGTTTCTCATGTTCATTCATTATTGCCACATGAGAACCAACAACAGGTGTTGTTACTACAGTGTCTTGCACTGTTGGTATAGCAACAGCAGGTACCATGAAGAATGGTTCCTAAACCATAGGAGTGGGCACGTATACCCACTTCTCTTCAAAACTAATTTCTCGCGCTACCATGCTCCCCCTGATCATATCTTCCTCCAAGAAGACAACATGTTTTGTTTCTACAAACTTCGTTTGTCTGTCAGGACAATAGAAGTGATAACCTTTTGACTTTTTTGGATAGCCAATAAAATGATAGCTGACTATCTTGGAGCCCAGCTTCTCTATGTTTAGGTTAATTACTTTTGCCTCAGCAGGACAACCCCATATACGTAAATAGTTTAGTGAGATTTCCTTTCCTGTCCATAACTCATACGGTGTCTTGGACACCGACTTACTTGGCACTTGATTAAAAATATGAATGGCGGTTTTTAACGCCTCCATCCATAAACTTATCGGTAAGGTAGAATAACTTATCATGCTTCTCACCATATCCATTAAGGTATGGTTGCGTCTTTCCGCTACTCCATTTTGCTGAGGCTCGTCCGGTGTAGAATACTAGGCTACTATGCTATTTTCCTATAAGAACCTTGCAAAGGGTCTAGGAACTTGGCCATATAGGGTGTGTCGACCGTAGTACTCTCCCCCATGGTCGAACCTTACTACCTTAATCTTTAAGTTATGCTGATTCTCTACTTCATCCTTAAATATTTTAAATTTATCCGATGCTTCTGATCTTTCTTTAATTAGATAAATATAGCTAAAACGAGAATAGTCATCTATGAATGTTATAAATGAATCATAATCATCCATACTCTTCACAGGAAAAGGACCACAGATGTCTATGTGAATTATTTCTAAAATTCATGCGCTTTATTTGGCATCTTTCTTTATTTTCTTAACATACTTTTCTTTTATGCAATCTATGCATTGTTCTAAATCTAAAAATTATAAGGGTGGAAGAATTGATTTCTTAATCAATCGCTCTATTCTCCTCCTCGAAATATGGTCTAAACAACAGTGCCATAATTTTGAAGATACATCATGTACTCTCTTCCGCTTATTTGTTGCATTCATAGCCAAGGAAGCATTCTTATTCTCAGTACTTACATCATTCACATTATCAGAAAGTGATAATAAATAAAGCTTGTCTTGTCGAAAGGTAAGACCAACACATTTATTATTATAAATAATCTGACATTTGCCATTACCAAAATGGCAATCATATCCATCGTCATCTAAATGTGACACACTTATTAAGTTTCTTCGCAAAGAGGGTACAAATAGAACATCTAGAAGCTTAAGTAGAAAACCATCAACTAATTCTAGAGAAAGATCTCTAATGGCTTCAACTTGAGCTTCAACTCCATTTGCTACTTTAATTCTTCTTTCTCCTCTTTGCAGAGTCCTTCTCGTACAAAATCCCTGTAATGAATTTACAACATGAACAATTGCACCTGAATCAATCCACCAAGTAGATTTTGCATAACTTAAATACAGGGATTCATTTATAAATGTAATGAAATCCTCACCTCTCTTCAGCAGGCTCTTTAGAAAGTCTGGACAATCCCTCTGGTAGTGTCCATGCTTCTTGCACCATTTTCACCGATGCTTCTCAACTTGAGCATTGGAGTTCTTCTGATGGTGCTCAGTCTAAGGGACTTTCCCTTGAGGTTTGGCGTTCTTATTGAAGTTCTTTTTCTTGTCCTTGATAAGGTTAGCAGAGTCACCCTGTAAGGACTTCGACCTTTCCTCTTTTGAACACACATTGCGATGAGCTTTTCTATGTCTCACTTGTCGGGCTGCATGTTGTAATTAACAATAAATGTTTCATATTTCTTTGGCAAGGAAGCAAAAACCAAATGAATCAGGAACTCATCCTTGAGCCCCAAATCCATTAGCTTTAGCTTCGAAGCCGTGTTGCTCATCTTCAAAATGTGCTCTCTGATACCGCCACCAGTATATTTCTCATTGAACAATTTCTTGATCAATGTACTAGCATAAGCCTTGGAAGAGCTAGTGAACCGATTCTCCACCTTCTTAAGGTACTCAGTGGCGGTATCACAGTATGGGATAGACCCCCTTATAGCACCTGAAATAGTGGATTTAGCCACCATTAAGCACTTGTGGTTCAAGATGTCTCACTTTTTGTGCTCGAGATCATACTTCATGCGCACTTCTGCATGATCTTGCTGCCGAGCAGTGAAATTAGCATCTGACTCATTTTCTTCCCTCACCGGGTCCACTGGCTCAGTAGGACACGGGAAGGTAAGCGCCAAGTCATTCTCGAACAGCGCAAGTGCAAGCTCATACTTCTCTCGCCATACCCTGTAATTACCCCCTTGTAGAGGTGATATGTGCGAGATGAATGCCATTGGAATGAGTTCTAAAAACATCGTCAGAGATAGTGAGAAAAAATATATCATTATAATTGAATGTTTTAATTTAACGTTGGTCAAAATTAAAACATACAATATTCTTATACACTAATTCTACATCACCGTTGGACAGAAATAGAATTAATGCATGGAAAACTTATGATTAAACCTTATAATATTGCTATTATCAACGTTGGTCAGAAAAATAACAATATTATAATTTACTGATTAAAATTGACTACTCTTCGAATTAAATTCTCCCGTTTGTTCGAATTTAATTAGAAGATCATTAACTTTAACATTGCAACGGAAACATGAAAAATTCATTATCTATTTTTCAGAAGCATTAAACTTTTCTCAACTATTCTATAAAAAATATCCGATAGTCTAGATCTATACCCAGTGAGGCGTCTGATACCATTGTTGAACCTAAAACGAGATCTATAGGCATATAACTAGCATGTCTACTTGCACTTGGATAAACCGTGAGTCCTAGAAGCAATTACTAGTACTGGATTAGAGATAGAATGAGAAAGAGAGGGGTGAAGGGGTGCAAACCATCGGCTGCCTTAGAGAAAGATGGGCTCGCCATCGCATTGCTTGGCGATAACCCAGTGACAGTGCAGTAGCGGTGTCGTCCAGGGTCGGTGTAGAGGCCGCAGGGCAGCCCAGCGTCGTAGCAGTCCTCCGGCGTGATGCAGAGGCGGTGGCGGCGCTTCCCGTCGCTGGCAGCGCCCCCTCTGTGATCGGTTAGGGTTTAGAACTGTAGGTGGGGTGCTAGGCGGCTCAGGCGAACCTCGTGACTCAAGCGCCTCGGCCCCACCTCCTATTTATGGCGTTGTGCGATGAAGGCCCACCAACTATATTAGGGTTGGGCGCCCTGATCAAGGAGCGAGTCCAAGAGCCCAATAAACCGTTGGTTGAGATCAACTAACACTTTAATAAACAAAAAAAAGTGATCCAAAGCGGTGCCGCTTCAAGTTCAACCCGCCGCCACAGACGATGCAGCCAAGCCAAGACCGTCGCCGCCAGCCGCCACCTCCACGGAACCCCTGCCGCCGGCTCCAATGCCGGCCAGGGCAGGGACCACCCGTTCTTCCTCGCCTTCGACAACGCTGGCTATCAGCAGGTGCCCCTAACACTAATGATGTTGTGATCCTGCTGTCAGACATGAATCCTGATGCTTGGTTGATAATATATATTTGTCATATTACGGTTGCGGCTAACTAAAGGTTTTACCACAAAAAAATAGGGCCATGCGTGTTCTGACATAATAGGAGCACTACTTTTCAATGTAGCATTGTTTTGGTAATGGGACTTCGGTCATTTCTTGTAGCAATGGCCTGGTGACGTTTCAGACATGAGACATGCTGGTCAGTTTGTTTCGTGAATGTCTTAACGTCTTGTTATCCTGATGACTGGAGGTAGTAGTCTATAACTCTATATGCAGGCCAGTTCTGTTGTTTCAATATTGAATACCCTTGGGAGTATAAATGTTGGAAGCTTCCCGCCTTTATTTTGCTTAAGAAGCTTTCATTTAGTTGTTCATGTCCACCAATTTCTTCACTAGAGTGCAAGGGAAACAGTGATATGTTACTTAGGCTATGTCTGAACAGCATTTTCAGAAGCCGCGCTGAAAAAAAAGGGGCCCTTTCTAATTTTCCATACTGAGTACCCTGACACAGGCCCACATCTATGTTTTCATAATTTAGCTCTAATTATGTCTGTAGTTACATGCCAAACATGACCAAGATGCTATATATACTTCCATGGCAATCAATTTATCTGACAAACGAAAATTCACAAGCATATATGTTTTTCATCTGCTCAAACTAACAGGCATGGCCTAAATTGGGCCTAAATTGTTGCACAAGCACAGCCTAAAGGTATTTTTTCTACAACCAACCATATGAATTTGATATAATCTCTTCATAAAATGGAAAAATACTTCCAAGATAGCCGATTATATGTGCCTGTTTATATCTGTAGTTACATTTGCCATGGAGTTTTTGTGGTCCTCCAGTTTTGTTCATGATTTATATATATCTTCTATAGAAAACTGGTTCAGAGCTGCCCCTTTCTCTGCATGGCCCAAAGATAAACTTAATTCTAGTTTTCTCTTACTAGTGTGTAGTTCTGGAAAGTAAACTTGCATCAAAAACTTGGATGAACAATGCTTTCTCTTACTGCTAGTGGGCAGATTACGCTGTGATATGGCTGGATTTTTGTTACAAACTTTATTCTAGCCTTTGTCACAAACTTTCCCTTATTGGCCATAAATATATTCTAGTTTTTCTTGCAAACTAATGCTGCTGCTTCATGTGTGATGGGCGATGCAGAAGGTTTCCTTATCAGCAGCAAAGAGGAAGGCATCTGGATTGAAGAGGCAAAAAGATTAAAAGATCCATCAGCAAATCGGTTGCCAATGCCGCCACCAATTCTAGCAATGTCAACAGGGATAAGAATCATGCTATCCCCAAGGATGATGTCCCCAGCAAACTTCCCATCACAAGCCCCAATATCTCCTGAGTAATCATGGTCAAGGTAAGTGATGATGTAATCTATTGCTACTGTTTTTTTATGTGTTCTAATGCTATTTATGCTTCGAATTAGTGCTTTTACTGCTGCTGCATATATTTTAGTTCTTGTTGGCCCGCCATTAGGATCTTCATATAGGGTTAAAAGATTTTTTCTTGCATATGTGAAAGTTCAGTCTGGAGCACAGTTCTCTTCTACTGGAACATGCATATCTATCAATTAGGTTGGCAATTATGCTTTTCTTCTCTGTTCTTGATTTTTTTAGTTTGCTTGGCTGAAATTGTTAGTCGCTGAATTCTCACTCTTGGTAGTAGGAGAATTCTTACTCTCATCGAGAGAGGATGACACTAGGAGTTGGGATAATTTTCTTGTCTATTTCTCACACAAGCTCACACAAATGCCATACCAACCTGAGGGGTTGGGGTTACATATTTATAGGCTGCTAGCCAGCCAAGCATATGCCAAGATGCTAGTCTAAGATGCTAATATGTTGTCCTAGCTAAGATGATGTCCTCTAGTCTAAGATGCTATTCTCTAAGATGCTGTCCTCTAGTCTAAGATGCTATCCTAAAAACAAAAAAACAACCACAAGGACCATGTGAGCAGCACAACCCCACAAAGACCAGCCACACATGAGACTTATCCATCATTCTCCCCCTAAGTCTTGTGCGTCGTCTTGTGGGAGAGTTGAACCATCCCGGTCCTGGAGCAGAGCTCAAGGAACTTGATCCTCCCAAAGGGCTTGGTGAGCAGGTCCGCAAGCTGGTCCTTGGTGTTGATGTAGCTCGCCTTGATGCTCCCTTCCTCCAAACAGCCTCGGATGAAGTGGTACCTCACCCGAATATGTTTGCTGCGTTCGTGGAACACGGGGTTCTTTGCCAGGGCCAGAGCGGACTTGCTGTCCACCCTGAGCTCCACCGCTCTAGTGTCTCTGCCGAGGAGATCACCAAGCAGTCGAGCGAGCCAGAGCGCCTGAGTCGAAGCGGTGGAGGCCGCTATGTACTCGGCCTCGCAGCTGGACAGGGCCACCGCCTGTTGCTTGACCGACTGCCAGCTAACGAGGCACTTGCTGACGAAGAAGAGGATCCCGCTCGTGCTCTTGCTGGTGTCGATGTCGCCGGCGTGGTCGCTGTCGCTGTACCCAACGAAGTGTGCCGCCCTAGGGCACCTCGAGTAGTAGAGACCGTGGTCGAGAGTCCCCGCAATGTAGTGGATGATCCTCTTCACAGCCTGCTGGTGCTCCGTCGTCGGTCGCTGCATGAACCGACTAACGTAGCCGACGGAGAATGCCAAGTCCGGCCGTGTGTGGGTGAGGTAGCGAAGGCTCCCCACAAGACGTCAGTACTGCGTAGCGTCCACCTCCTCCGTCGTGCTGTCGCGGCTCAGCTTCAGCCTCTCCTCCATCGGAGTGAGAGCTGGGTTGCAGTCGGTGAGCCCAGCTAGCTCAACGACACGCTTGGCGTAGGCGGTCTGTCGAAGCATGATCCCAGAGTCATCCTAGTGCACCTCGATTCTCAGGTAGAAGGAGAGAGGCCCTAGGTCACTCATCTGGAAGGTGGCCTTCATCTCTTTCCTTGAATGCCGTCACCTCCGCATCCTTGGTGCCGGTGATCACCAAGTCGTCGACATAGACACCCACCAGCAGGGCATTTTCTCCATTGCCCCGTCGGTAGATGGCCACCTCGTGCGGGCTTTGCTTGAAGCCCATCCCCTTTAGCGTGGAATCCAACTTGGCATTCCACGCCCTCGGTGCCTGCCGCAAGCCATAGAGGGCCTTGCGCAGGCGGAGTACCTTGCCCTCCTTGCCGGGGATCGCAAATCCCGACGGCTGGTGCACGTAGATCTCCTCCTTCAAGTCGCCATTAAGGAACGCCGACTTGATGTCCATGTGATGAACACGCCAGCCCTCTAGGGCAGCTAGCGCAAGGAGGAGTCGCACGGACTCCATCTGTATCACAGGAGCAAAGGCGTCATCGAAGTCGACCCCCTCTTGCTGCACGAAACCTTATGCCACCAAGCAAGCCTTGTGCTTGACGATGGCGCCGGCTTCATCCCTCTTTAGCTTGTACACCCACTTAAGGGTGATCGCGCGGTGACCACGAGGAAGGTCAGCAAGCTCCCAGGTGCGGTTCTTCTCAACCGCGTCCATCTCCAACTGCATCGCGGCGTGCCATGCCGCGTGTCTCTCGGCCTCTACATACGACCAAGGCTCGCCGTCGTCACACGCAAGGTGCAACTATGCCTCTAGGTCATGAGGCACCGGTCCTAGCACCGGCTGGTCGCCGAGAAGGTTCTCCATCGTATGGTACCGCAATGGCTCGCCGTCGTGGTACGTGTCGATGCGCTTCTCATCGTGAGAGAGCGGAGTAGCGAGCTCAACCGGGCTATGCTCGACACAAGCTGGAGTAGACGTGCCTGGAGAGGTGCCTGTCGATGCTGGAGTGCGTGGCGTTGCCGGTGAAGAACTCATCGCAGCCGAGGTCCTGGCTAGAGAGCGTGGTGCTGTCGGAGTAGCAGGCGCCGAGGTCGGTGGAGGCTCGGGGACTGGGGTAGACGCGCTCGCCGAAGAAGAGCCGCCTACTCCCCCAGCTCCCTCGAAGTGGACGTACTCGACAGTGAAGTCGTCGTACGTCAAAGCCGAGCCGTCGTCCACCACCTTGTCCCACGCCCATCCTCGCCCTTCGTTGAACACAACGTCGCGCACCATGCGCACACGCTGTGTCTTCGGGTCGAGGATGCGGTAGGCCTTCGAGCCCTCCGTGTAGCCGATGAACACTCCCGGAGTGCTCCTGTCGTCGAGCTTGCTGATGTGGCCAAGCTCCTTGGCGAACGCGAGGCAGCCAAAGACCCGCAAGTGGGAGACCGCCGGCTTGCGCCCATGCCAAGCCTCGTACGATGTCCTACCGTCAAGCGCCTTGGTAGGCGAGCGGTTGAGGATGTAGACGGCCGTCACCACCGCCTCTCCCCAGAAGATAGCCGGCATCCCCCTCTGCTTGAGGAGGGCCCGAGCCATCCCCACAACCGTCTGGTTGCGCCGCTCGACGACTCCGTTCTGCTGCGGGCTGTACGACGCGGAGTAGTGGCGCTGAATGCCCTTGTCAGCGCAGTATGACACGAATTCAGCCACCATAAATTCGCCGCCATTGTTGGTGCATAGCACGCGTAGCTTGCGGCCGCACTCTGCCTCCACAGCAGCCTGCGTGCGCCTGATGGCATCCGCAGCCTCTCCCTTGCTACCGAGGACCATCACCCACATGTAGTGGGAGAGGTCATCGACGAGCAGCAGGAAGTAGCGTCGTCCTCCCGGTGTGGCCGGTGTCACTGGGCCACACAAGTCCCTGTGCACAAGCTCGAGCCTCTTCTTGGCTCGAAAGCTAGCCCGCTGTGGAAAGGGGAGTCGCCTCTGCTTCGTCAACACGTAGACATCGCAGAGCTGCTCCACATGGTCGAGGCATGGCAGGCCTCGCACCATCTCTGTGGCACTGAGTCGCTTTAGGGCCTCGAAGTGAAGGTGCCCGAAACACTCGTGCCACTGCCACGCCTCGTTGTCCCGACGAGCAGCGAGACAGAGGGGTTGTGCCACCTGCACGTTAAGGACGTAGAGTCGATTTGCGCTTCTGGATACCTTGGCAAGAAGGCGACGACGATGATCCCAAATCCTCATGACTCCGTCCTCAACCACCACGCGCGAACCGTTCTCATCCAGCTATCCCAAGCTGATGACGAAGTTCCTCAACGCGGGGATGTAGTAGACTCCGGTGAGCAGCCTGTGCTCACCAGACACGGTGGTGAAGATGACAGAGCCGACGCCCTTGATCTCCACGCCGAAGGCATCCCCAAACTTGACGGAGCCTCGGACGCTAGAGTCAAGCTCGGTGAAGAACTCCCATCGACCGGTCATGTGATGGGTGGCACCGGTGTCGAGGCACCACCTGTCAGTCTTGTCATTGCCGGAGCTGTCACCAAGGAGGACGTGTGCTTTTGGCTCGTCGAGGTGGAGGAGAGCCGCTGCGGCCGGTGCCGCTGGAGGTAGCTCGATGCTGGCATGTGCCATGAACAGAGCCGGCTCCTCCTCCGCCTGTGCGACGTGGGCCTAGGCGCGTCGTGGCTGCCGACAGTCCTTGGCCCAATGGCCAAGCTGGCCATAGTTGCGGCAGGCGTCGTCTCGTGCCAGCTTGTGCCTGTCGGTGGCGCCGCCCTGGGCGCCTCCGCGGGCATCACCCTTGGCACGTCCTCGCGCCCCGGCCTGGGCGTCTCTGCGCACCTTGTGTGGCTTGCCACGCTTGCGGCCGCCTATCGCGGAAGAATGCTCCCCCTTCTTCCGGTCACCTTGGCTAGCAAGCCACTACTCCCGAGTGAGAAGGAGCTTCCCGCCAGTGGTGATGGGCCCCAAGAGGGACTATGGCTCATCGCTGTCGACGACCTTGAGGCAACCGATCGCCTCCTCGATCGACATCGTGGAGAGATCCAGTAGAGACTCGATCGAGCGAGCCATCTGCTTGTACTTCTCGGAGACGCAGTGGAAGAGCTTTTCGACAGCTCTCTCCTCGCCGTAGGTGTCGTCGCCGAACTGCACCATCTTCTGCAACAGAGTGTTAAGACGGAGAGCAAAGTCATCAACGTCCTCACCTGGCTTGAAGGCCAGGTTCTCCCACTCCTTGCAAAATGCCTGCAGTGTGGACTTGCGGGCGCGGTCGCTGCCGATGCATGCCGCAGCGATGGCGTCCCAAGCCTCCTTGGTAGTCCGCTTGCTGGTAAGCAAGAACTGCATCTCGGGCGGGACTGCAGCGATGAGAGCATCCAGCGCCCGTCAATCTAGGTCGTAGTCGATGTCGCCGTACCGGACTGCCTCCCACATGTGCCGCACCTGGAGCTTTACCCTCATCACCGTAGCCCACTCGACGTAGTTGGTCTTGGTGAGGGTAGGCCACCCACCGCTGGGACCGACGTCCCTGACAACAGCCTGGAGCCCGTGGTAACCACGGTACCGATCCGAGGAGAGAGAGCCACGCTGCCTGTGAAGGCCGCGCTCTCCATCGACCCGTCGGTACCGATCTGGGGAGAGAGAGCCATGCTGCCTGTGAAGGCCACGCTCTCCATCGACCCGTCCGCCACCGTTGCCGTGCACGCCTCCTCCAGGAGCGCCGCCACCGTGCGCGCCTCCTCCAGGAGCGCCGCCGGCACGTCCGCGCCTGTCTGGGCTGCCGCCGCGCTCGTGGGCGTGCGCGGCTGCCCCAAGAGCGCCACCGCCGTGCGCGCCTCCTCCAGGAGCGCCGCCAGCGCGTCCGCGCCTGTCTAGGCTGCCGCCACGCTCGTGGGCGTGCGCGGCTGCCCACTGCGCCGCCCGCGCTCGCGCTGCCTCCCTCTCTAGCAGCTCGAGGTCCGCGTCGGCGGTGGCGTCAGCGGAAATGGAGCTGCCGATGCTGTCGCGCAGAGCCTCGACCTCCGTTGCCGCCGCACGCGCTGCATTCGCCGCCGCCGCTGCTTCCGCCTCCGCTCTGGCTGCTGCCAGCTCCGCCGCTGCCAGCCTCGATGCCCTTGCCGCCGCCGCAGCGGTCTCTGCCGCGGCAAGTTCGGCCTCCTGCAGACGCCGCGTGCTCGAGGCGACCGAGCGCTGAGACTGCCCTGCGGACATGACGCGCTACCGAGGGGCTGTTGCGTGGGGAGAGGGCTGTTTCAGACAAGCTGCTGCTCGTCTGCGCGGGGGAGGAGTGAGCAGGAGCGGCCGGAGCTACTGCTCGCAGCTGGGGCTGTTGTGTGGCTGGGAGGGGAGATGAGTAGGAGATGCTCAGGCTACAGGATAATACAGCTCCGATACCACTTGTTAGTCGCTGAATTCTTACTCTTGGTAGTAGGAGAATTCTTACTCTCATCGAGAGAGGATGACACTAGGAGTTAGGGTAATTTTCTTGTCTATTTCTCACACAAGCTCACACAAATGCCATACCAACCTGAGGGGTTGGAGTTACATATTTATAGGCTGCTAACCAGCTAAGCATATGCCAAGATGCTAGTCTAAGATGCTAATATGCTGTCATAGCTAAGATGTTGTCCTCTAGTCTAAGATGTTATCCTCTAGTCTAAGATGCTGTCCTAAAAACAGAAAAACAGCCACAAGGACCATGTGAGCAGCACAATCCCACAAAGACCAGCCACACATGAGACTTATCCATCAGAAATGATAAGGACCATGTGAGCAGCACAACCCCACAAAGACCAGCCACACATGAGACTTATCCATCAGAAATGATATTTTAGTTTGCTAAAGATATATTTCAATAGAACAAATATTACATATCTGACCAGCTCAATGGAAACCTTCAGTCCTTGAACTCCACTTCTCCTTTCAAGTTGGACTACAAATGTTTGTAAATATTACCATTGATGACATGACTCTCATGGTTCTTCATCTGAAACTGAAGAAAATGGAATATTTATACGATTTTTCATCTGTATCGTATGCTGATAAATGCATTGCATTCTTTATGATTTTTATGAACAGGGCTGTGATGTGGTGGAGTGCAGGGCTGCTTTAAAAATCTCCATCACTAATTTTTCAAGGCAATCGGTCTCAGACTAGTCAGCACAAACCTGTATAATATTACTAGTGTCAGGATAGCAGATTAGCAACACTGGTTTGTATAATATTATTAGTGTCAGGATAGCAACACCCAAGTGTCATCTCCACGGCTCAGCTTATTTCGGACTCCGTTCTAAGTCCTCTGCAATCTTTTTTGAACTTATGATTAGAGGAACAGGTCGTGTGGCCTTCTTAAAGCATATGTTGACTTCAATTTAGCTTGCACTTGTATAAAGGTGTGACCATTTTTTGCAACTTTGATAAATTATGAATCATGATATTACAAAATATCTAGTCTCATAGATTGGTTTATTGGACAAGTGAATTCAGTGAATTCCATGTTTGCTGATGACCTCATCACAAGAGGCAGCCATAACATGTTCTCCGTTGCAGCTGCAAGAATCGTGGTAATTATAATTTATAAGCGCTGTGTTTCCATGCAAGTTCAGGCGCATATGTCAACAAGCAGCAGGTTCAGGCGTATCAGACAACAATATGCAGCGAGTTCAGCAGCCAGCCAGACACACTGCACGCGTAAACGGGAACGCGGCAGAAAACGGGCCGCCGCAGAAACCCACGGGGTGGGAATTGGGATACCCGCAGCCGCCGCCGCTTGCATGTCTAGTACAGTGGTTTGCAAAATTTGGTCAGGCTGTGTTTAGTTGGAGGAAAAGTTGGAATTTAGGTACTGTAGCACTTTGTTTTTATTTGGCAAATAGTATTCAATCATGGACTAATTAGGCTCAAAACATTCGTCTCGCGATTTCTAACCAAACTGTGCAATTAGTTTTTGTTTTCGTCTACATTTACTGCTCCATGCACGTATCGTAAGATAATATGATAGGTACTGTAACACTTTTTTGGAAGTATTTTAGGAACTGAACACGCGCTCACTTATAAATGCTAAGCACCAAAGTTCTGTGATTCGTTTCACAGCAATGTATCGCGTCACTAGTTCTCCAAGGATCACGAGCCAACTCAGATTTTAGGTGTACGGCAGTCTTGCTGAGGGAATGGGGAACCGGATTAGCTTACGAACGAGTCGAATATCCAAACACCCCGATGGCTCCTCCAGAGAGGCCTCGCATCCAAGCCAACTAAACATAACTCAAGAGACATGAACATGAGTACAGTACATGACAATATATAATCTGCATATGGTACATTATTTTATGATAAAATGTCCCAAGCTGCACCATCATGATTAATGGGTATTTTGTTTCATAAATAAAATGCCATACACACGTATGAGTAGTTTGGAACCCCAACTGACAATCTACCTCACAGCCATATACGGGGGAGACGTACAAGCAGGGGCTAATTCCCTCCCTTCACGATTTTCGATTCACAACAGAGTTTTCCGTTCTGTATAACCCATCACCAAGCTCAGGTTAAACATGCATTATTAATGCCAAACAGACTGTAACATTTCGTAGGGGCCTCATGCGACAATAGGGTAGGATGCACATGTAGCAACACCTGCATCGTTGAGAGTCCAAGTCAGTATCGTGTCACTAGTGCTAGTGCACCATATCCTGAAACACAAGATCTCTTCTTGTTCTTTTGTAGCGATGAAATATATGGAATACTCACCGCACATGTTCTTGCCCATTTCCATCTTGAAGTAACCCTCATCACCCCAGTCGGCGCCCCACGAGTTCTTGATGAGCCAGTAGGGGACACCATTTTCGATACCATAGCCAACAGCCAGAACAGCGTGGTTCACATCCTAGTAACGCGAAAGAATTCATAATTTAAGATCATAACAACAGGAGCATGACATGGTAGGAGCAATTCATAGATAAACTCTGCATAAGCAAACTATAGATAAATCGTAGGTTGATACAAGGCTGCTGTAACTGACCATCGGAGTAGTTCCACAGCTGTCACTAGTGTAAACTCCGCTCTTGTACTGCCTGAAACCATTGATCACCTGAAAGGCAACACTAACTGGGCGAACCAGAGCAACAGCATCCTTCAGTTCATCCTCAGCACCCTAACCACCACAACAGAAATAGTATAAACTATTAACTCAGAGTAGTTAAATGTAGATAACACTCTGTCAAAATTTAGTATGAGGTTCTCCTCACCAGGGTGATGTTAACCGAGTCCAAAACCTTGACTCCAACATTCTCAGCCTTGAAGTCGCAGATTCCATTGACACCTTTGTATGGGTAAGATTCCTCGGTGTCAAGGCCACCATTGTATTTGATGTATTCAAAGGCCTGGGATGGAAGGCCTCCATTACATCCGAAATTGTTGAATGGCTTGCCGCAGTCAACAAGCTGTTGCTCAGAAAGAGAGATGGGCTTGCCAGTTGCCTGGGTATATGCAGCCTCAAGTGCACCAGTAGTGCTGCCATAATAAGCATCAAAAGAATTTAATTATTTTGTCTGCATGACCCCCTTTTCCTACTTTCAGAACATGCTATGATGGTCATTTGTATGCACAGCAGATAAGAGAAGAGTGAAAAGAACATGTAAAAGGAAATATAAGAACAGCTAATAACTGGCTACTAAAAAAGTATTTTGACTTTTGAGTACGAATATTCAAATCCTTAACTTCTTAAGAAGTCCTGCAACATGACCATCTAATGTCACCAAAAGCTACCAATATAAACTTTGTGGTATCTCCCTGAAATATTGATTTAAGTTTTTTTCTAGTTTGGGAGAAGTTAGCACTAGAGTGCCTCAGCATTCCACGAAAGTTTTTCTACATAGGTTTGCCCTTTAATTTGCCTCTTTGTTTGTGAGGCATATCTGATAATACAAATGTGCACTACTTCAGAATTGATGTATAAGTGCTAACTAACACTTTCTTAGGACCATTTCCTTTTCAGCATGAATCTGTTGCCCAATCTCATTTCTATCATTGCCTACAGCCTACAGTTTGGAACTGGATACCAGTGAATCCAATGACAAAAATGATATTTACTCAGATTCACTGATTTAGGAATAGCAGAGGGGAAATACAGACCACATTAAATCAACAAAATCCAAACTAGATGTAAACTGTCTGAATAAAACTTTATGTTGTTCATCTAGCCCTGCAGCCTGAATTTGTTGTCATATATATTGAGATGAATAAAAGGGTACCACAGAAGTTAAAAGGCAAGTTTTATAGGACGACGATTAGACCTGCTATGTTGTATGGTGCAGAATATTGGCCTACAAAAAGACGACATGTTCAACAGATAAGTGTCGCGGAAATGCGTATGTTGCGTTGGATTTGCGGTCATACAAGAAGAGATCGAGTTCGGAACGATGATATACGTGATAGATTAGGGGTAGCACCAATTGAAGAAAAACTTATCCAACACCGGTTGAGATAGTTTGGACATGTCCAATGGAGACCTCCAGAGGCACCGGTGCGTAGTGGAATCCTAAGCCAAGATAGTAACGTGAAGAGAGGCAGAGGAAGACCGAAGTTGACTTGGGTAGAGGCAATAAAAGGAGACTTGAAAAGATGGAATATACCCAAAGACTTAGTCTTAGATAGGAGTGTTTGGAAAACAGCTATTCACGTGCCTGAACCTTGATTGCTTCTATTGGGTTTCAACTCTAGCCTACCCCAACTTGTTTGTGACTTAAAGGCTTTGTTGTTGTTGTTGTATATATTGAGATGAATAAAGGAAGTAAACGTGAAGTATGCAGTGCTCTGACAATTAAGAATATCATTTGGCTTCTTATCTCTAGAGTGACTTTGTTTCTCTATCTATGAATCAAATTTGCTTCTCCCAGATTTGCACTGTGATTTTTTTTCCGGGCCCAAAAGAATAGTATAGGCACAAACATGTTTGAAAGCTAACTTTTCACTATGAATAAACTCTATCTCAAGGACATCATCTAGTAACCAACTTTTACAAGGGATCAGAATGGCACCTATATTAGAGATTCTG
Organism: Miscanthus floridulus; assembly: GCF_019320115.1. Taxonomy (NCBI): domain Eukaryota; kingdom Viridiplantae; phylum Streptophyta; class Magnoliopsida; order Poales; family Poaceae; genus Miscanthus; species Miscanthus floridulus. The sequence continues at coordinate 104,079,347 of NC_089582.1, read as the reverse complement.
GTCCTTATCACGGCTCTCACTGATATGTTAATTTGTTACTTGGGTCGACTGGGCAATTAAAATTGCATTTGCTTTACATTTTAATTGAACTTTTTAATTTATGAGGAAAAGTTTTCCACAGAGCTCTGCATTTACACTATTGAATAGTAATGTATGTCATATGACATATTAGCTTGTGTGCATATAAAGCTTCATAATGCACTAATTTGAAATGGAAATTATTATTTGAAAGTAAATTTAGTTGGTAGGAAACATAAACAGGTCCAAAAAATGATCATAGGTCAACTAACTGGGACAGATTTGAAAGCAAAGTATAGCCCAAGAGCTAAGGTTGGTTGGTTGATCGTGATTCAATTATTTAATTGCTTGTATGTCTCGCGAGTGCAGTAGTTTAGGTCAATTAACTGGGACAGATCTGAAAGCAAAGCATAGCCCAATAGCTAACGTTGGTTCGTTGATAGTGATCCAATTATTTAATTGCTTGCATATCTTACGAGTGCAGTAGTTTTATCCTTTGCTGAATATTTTTAAAATCTCTTTCGTTCAAAAAAAAACTTTATGGGATCAAAGATCTGAACTACTACTCTTGCTAGCAATAATCAGCTTCACCAACAGATATATCTATCAGAACCCATCGTGGGCCACACCTAAAGTGGTTTTAAATTATTTACCCCAGCATGGGGTTTGAAAGTGCCCCATCCTGATTACTTTCAAGACCATGATTGATTTAAAGGCCATGAAGCCCATGCAAGTCATTTGGACGCAATCCGTACTTCCTGTCAGATACTATCATTGACATGATTCCCATATATTCTTACTTTTTAGTACATTAGGGAACAAGGTAAACCAGTAATGACATATGCTCCATCCAGCTTTCTCTAGGAATGCTATATATACAAGAAATGAGAGAACGAGAAAGAGGACGCTGATTTTTCAGTGGTTACCTGAAGGTCCAGCATGATCCACAGTGGCCCTGGTTTTTCACTGGGCTCACAATCCCATCCTCCCTCCAGTCTTTCTGCAGTAGCCAGAACAACATCACATACACATTTCACAGCATAATGTCCAAAAAATATATATAGCATCCAAGACTAGTTGAGATTGTTCAATTCGTAACCACGTCACATGGCTCAGAACTAGTAAAACAACACCGCCTTGCAAAACTGCGAGAACCACTACTGGACATGTATGATGTATCCCAGAACTGCTGTCCTACAATCTTTAAAGATATACTAGTTGATAACGAGGTACTGGGTAGTTAATTAAACAATTTTGCAGTTTTGTTGGAAACATAAACAGTTCCACTGGTACTGCATAGAAAGAGGGGTCATCTGAGCAGTAACTGCATCATGATTCATGTGCCGGGGCCAAGGAAGAAAGTGACTGAAAAACATTGCTTGTCGTGGTGGAGCCGGCTGAGCAAATAGGCAAAAGCTAGAGACCACAAAGCCTGAAAGCAATGAGAAAATACTGCAGCCACTCGCAAGCTTCATACCAGAAACTCCCCTGTAAAGCCTAAATAAACTGAACCAACACAGGCCTGTCTCATGTGACTGATGCTGTTACAAATGAAATCACAGTAGGAACGTGGCTGCAACCTACTACTCGGTACTCGCCTGCCCGTTTGGGAGTCAAAACGTTACTGAGTACGTTACAAGACAGAGAGGATTATCTGTGACGACCGACGAGCAGCTTTGGTAACTCACCGTCTCCGGGAGCGCGGCGGCGGCGGCGCGCATCCGGTGGTTGCCGGCGAGCGTGGCGGAGCAGTTCTGTGCCGCGCCGAGCCGGGTCGCACGGAACTCCTCCCAGCTCATGTCGGAGAAGCCTGTACACCAGCCACACATAACAGACACAGACATATGTGAATCAGTCTTTCAAAAAAAAACGTCAATCCGGGACGCGCTGAAGCGCACGTTGGATGTTGGGACGAGGACTGAGAAGATCAAGGTCATACGGTTGATGCCGAGGCGGTAGGAGAGGCCTTTCCGGTTGGTGGAGCGGACGAGCTGGAGGCTCTCGGAGAAGATCCGGAACCGCTTCTGGACCTCCGCCGCGCTCTCGTAGCTCTTGCCATACCTGCATCGCGCGCCGCCGCCGGCCCAAATCGTGAGGCCATCAGGGAGAACAGAAACGGGAGGGCGGACGGAGGGCGGGCTTTGGATGGACCGCTGGTCGCTGGATTAGGGTGAACGGGTGCTCACCTGACGGCGAAGCGTGCGAAGCGGAGCGCGTCGCGGGTGCGGCCGAGCGCGGCGAAGACGGTGGACTCGAGGAGCGCGGAGGCCGCGCGGTCGGTGACGGAGCGGATCGGGTTGGAGTCGCCGAAGGCGGAGTTGTCCGCAGCGGCGGTGGCCGCGAGGGCGAGGGCGAGGACGGCGGCGAGGACGAGCAGGCGGCGTTGGGCCATCTCGACGGCGGGACTGGCAATATTTTACGGGACATTTAACTTTTTGCCCGGCACTCCTTCCATTTTTATATGGGTACTACATATTTACATATTTATCCTTATAAACAGTAACACTCTTTTTTTTTTTTGTCATTTTTGCTAATGTGGTATGCCATGCAGTCAGCCAGCATGGCCGCGTCCCTCCTCCCGCTGCTGCTTCTCTCTCCCTCCACTCACTGACATGTGGACCCTACTAGTCAGGCTCATCTTTAACCTCTAGCTATTGGGAAGAAACCATCGGTTTTCAGGATGGCCCGCACCGGCCCCGCTCGCCCACGTTGTGCTCACCCAAATCGGTCGTGCCACCACGACCACGCCGGCCCTGCTCGCCCGCCTGCACCGGCATCGCTCTCCTGAGCCGTCTCGGCTTGCCCACGACGGAAAGTGCCGCCGCGCCCGCACTCGGCCATGTCGGCCGCGCTGCCGCGCCCGCCCACGTTGGTCGCGCCACCGCGCCTGCGCCGGCCTTGCTCGCTCGCACTCAGACGCGCCATCGCGCCCGCCTGCTTGCCCACGATGGCCGCACCGCCGCGCCCTGGCCCAGCCCGCATCGGCCGTGCCCGCCACGCTTTGTTTCGGTTTGAAGAGAACATAGGAGAGAGCATCAGAGGGATAAGAAAGAGACAGTGAAAAAAGATTCACATTTATTGCATGAAGACCTATGCACTATGGGGATAGTTTCTCTGGTGCCCAGATATTGAAGATGAACCTGACTGGTGGGGTCCACATGTCAGCAAGTGGAGGGAGAGAGAAGCAGCAGCGGGAGGAGAGGCGCTGCCACACTGGCTGACTGCGTGGCATACCGCATCAATAAAAATAGCAAAAAATTAAAAGAGTTACTATTTACGATGACAAATATGTAGATACCCGTATAAAAATAACAAACAAAAAAGTGTCATCAGTAAAGATGACAAAAAGTTAAATGTCCCGTATTTTACTGGGTCTGTTGAGGGAGTGTGAGGCGAGAGGGAGTGTGAGGCGAGAATGGGATGTCCGGCACTCCGCCCGCTATATACTGCGTTGGGCCCCTCAATTCTTTTTGGATAAATTTGGATGTTATTATATCCGCTATTTTATGCCCAAATCTCAATATTCTTTTCTATGATAAAATTTGTCAATGTTATTATCCGCTAGTTTGTTCCGAAATCTAAATAAGTAATCGGCGATCAACTTTATTTTCGATGCTTGTGTTAATGACTCATGCGTTTGATCGTCCAACTAAAATCTCAGGTAAATATATTACCGCAAAAAAATCATCAGAAACAAGTTCAATTTCTAAAAAAATAGAGTGCCTAGTTATCTATTGATAGATTTTATGTGGTCAAATATGTCAGAGTGTTTATAAATGCTACCCAGTCCTAAAACACAATTAAACGTATAGGAATCCGACAAATTTAGTAAAAAAAATATGTCAGCCGATAAATAGCAAAAGTCAAAAAATAAAATAAAATTGAGAAACATCAGCACGTTTCAAACGAAACTCTATGATTCTGTTTCCGCGTTTTTGGTATTGGGATCCGTTTTCCATTTGCACTTGCTGAGCAAAATCTGTACTAGCGGAGAACTCTGACCAACCCTTGCAGTGAACAAAACCAACCGTGGTGACGCTTGGAGTCGAGAAGGGATACCATGATTGAGCTCGGAGAAGGAGATGCTGAATTGCTGATTGGGCCAGTGAGAAGAAGCAGACAAGATGACGCAGCAGTGAATCTAGAGAATCTATTCCAATTTCCAAGGCACGGGGAGATATTTTGGTGCTGG